>NW_027411755.1:129947501-130547501 GCF_047663935.1 Musca autumnalis | reverse complement strand
TTATAAAGATAAAAGTAGTGAAAATCTGGATTTCTTACATTTTCAAATTTAAACAGGCATATCCTCTTTTTTCACAACGGATTTCTATTGGTCCTTCATCCTTTTAAAGTGGTGAATAATGTCTTTCGAAGAAGTTATTATTTTTTTAAATCGGATAACAAATAGATAAGTTATAGTGGTTTATGTCTGAAAACCCCCACAAAAAAAGTATGACTGAATTTCTCATAATTTTCAAAAATATGTATAATGTTTTTTTTTGTTTTGTTCAATATTTATTTTGAAAATTGTGAGAAAATCGGTTATAATTTTTTGTGGGGGTTTTCAGACATAAACCACTATAACTTATCTATTTGTTATCCGATTTAAAAAAATAATAACTCGTTCGAACTTTAAAAGGAAGAAGGACAAATAGAAATCCGTTGTGAAAAAAGAAGATATGTACGTTTAAATGTGAAAATGTAAGAAACCCAGATTTTCACTACTTTTACCGTTATAAAAAATAAAACGAGGTGACATAAAGGAACTAAATGCATTGTCGTTGTCAATGGATCCCAATACGATATAATTTTGCATCAGAACGCTTGAATATTTTTCTGGTCAACTTTTGTAGCACAGTGTCATTTATCGACATTTTTCGAGAAGCTTGCAATTTCTCAAGGCCAAAACTGCCTGAAGGAGCGTTTCAAAGCTTTTGCGATGTATTAGAGAGTTCTTAATATCTGTCTTTGCTACAATTTTTGTTTGCGTGTTGGATCGAAAATCTCAATGGTTTGGCCGTTATATGCCAAAATGCCAAAAAAAAAAACGTGGATAAAAAACTTAAAGTCAAAATCAGGAGGCTCGATTTTCACCGTAGACCTAGGGTCTAGTTGACTTTTTTGCTCAATTCAATCCCAGGAATCAGAAAAGCGAAGGGCCCATTAAGGTTTTTTTCCTTCCACACAAATCGCCCAGGCCTAGTATACACACTTTGATACGACCAAAAATGTGCCTCATCGAAATAACTGTTTTAGACCCCAAGTATGTTTGGGCGAAATTCGTTTCAGATATGTAATTTGGAGTCGATCTAGCCATTTCGAACGGATCAACAGATTCGAACCAAATTTTGGGTATCGTAATATTTTGTCCAAACTTAGTTTAAGTTCAAAGATGGGCCATATCGGTGCACTCCTTCGGGTACATTCGCCACAAAATTCAAAATTTGTCTGAAAAATGGTGTGAACTCTCGGAGGGAGCAATCGATTTTGTCCAAACTTTGCATGTCGTATTATTTCTTCAAGATATAGATCGGGTTTGAATATGGAGTATATTGGTCCGCTCCTTCGGGTACCTCCCACACAAAATTGGGTTGAAGTGAGGTTTAAGAGCTCCTCTCCTCTCCTTGCTGCTCCCTCTATGACGGTAAAATTTTTTTTCTGGCGTAAGTCCATACTTCCTGAGATGTTGGCCTAAATGTTCCATGTAAACCTGACGGCACCAACCAAAATGGCAAATGCGCAAGATAATTCTCCCAGGGAGTTTATGATTGGTGCAGAATTTGCACATCATATTATTTCATCCAGTCATGTATGAAGTTGGAATATAGCTCAATTCGGTCCACTTCTTCGAGTACCTCCCACACAAAATTCGAAAAAAGTGAAGTTTAAGAGCTCCTCTCGCATCATTTTGATTCTTTTTTCAGTAGGATGTTCTAGCGGCCTCATTTACAATGGTAAAATCGTTTTCCGGAGAAAGTCAATACTTCATGAGATAATGGTCCAAGCTCCAAAACGCTCCCGGCACATACCAAAATGGCTATTGAGCAAGATAACTTTAAAACTTTTTCTTTCAAACTTTCAAATTTAGTTTAACGTAATATAATATTTCGAGTCCTTTATGAACAAGTTTGGTTACTAAAAATGTTTGGTATATGTCAATGATTTGGTATAGCACCACATTACGGTACATACAGATTAAAAAAAACTCGTGATACAAAAGAAATATATTTTATATACGGCATAATTATTGTGTTTGGTTTTGTTTTTTTTTTTGTCAGTGGCTGATGGTATATCTCAGTCAGCACAGCTGACTGATATTTTCTTATTTGTTGAAATTAAAATAACTTATTGATACCTTTTATGTTTTGTTTACAAATACCAGTGATACTAGTACTACTTACAACAAGAAATTTCTATGTGGTTGTTGGTACGTTTGTTGTACAACAACACTTGCCTCTACCCGAAAAACAATTGTACCATGAACATAAACAAAACATTTTTTTGATCGACAAAAAATTTAAAGTATAAATGGCGATCAACACAAGGAACTACATACGAATAAAAAATGATACAGAAAAAACATAAAAGGTCAAAACAACTCGAAATAGAATTAATACAAAATATTACTAAATAAAATATAATTTAAAAAAATTAAGTTTCAGTGTTTTATTTAGAAATGCACTTAAAACTAGAAAATAATTTGTCGCTTAGCCTCAATAAATATATTCTTTCTCATGATAGAATCTCTCAAATAAAACGCTTGCCGTTTAATTTTGCCACCATTTATAATTTAAATGCAAGCGTTTTATTTGAGAGATTCCATCATGAGAAAGAATATATTTATTGAGGCTAAGCTACAAATTATTTTCTAGTTTTAAGTGCATTTCTAAATAAAACACTGAAACTTAATTTTTTTAAATTATATTTTATTTTTAACTTTTTTGTAAATACACTTTAACTTTTGAGTAAATACATTTTTCGTGTAGTACCGTTATATAAAGGCTAACCAAAACCTAACCATAATTTTGTTTGGGAAAATTGGGCCGTACAGCTATAAGGGGGCTATACCAAAACCTGGACCTATGTTCCCAATTTTTGGTGGGTAAATGTCTGTATCGTTGGAAATGCCAAATGACAGCTAATTCGGGCAAAAATTAAGATAAAATCATCAAAGTACCTGAAATCGGGTGGTGCAGCAAAGTTTCAGTTCGATTGGTCAACTGCAACTGCGTGGAAAATGAGTTACCAGTGTTGAAATGCAAGTTAAATAAAACATCGTTAAACGCTGAAAAATGGACCAATCTTTGTTTTAATTTCATATTCATGTATTGTCATCCAAATCTGAAATGTGTGAAAATTTTAAGTTCGACAGTCAACTGCAACTGTGTCAAATTTGAGTTACCAGATTTCAAATGCAATTCAAATAAAACACGCTAAAACACTGTGAAATGGACCAATCTTTGTTTTAATTTCATATTCATGTATTGTCATCCAATCTGAAAAGTGTGCAAAGTTTTATTCCGACTGGTCAACTGCAACTGTGTCAAAATTGAGTTACCAGATTTGAAATGCAATTTAAATAAAACACCGTTGAAACACTATGAAAAGGACCAATATTGGTTTTGATTCCATATTCATGTATTGTCATTTAAATCTGAAAAGTGTGCAAAGTTTCAGATCGATTGGTCAAATGCAACTGTGTTAAAAATGAGTTACCAGATTTGAACTAAACGGACCAAAGCAAGTTAAATAAAACACTGCAAAAAAACTTGAAATCGGGTGGAGCCGTAATATGGTGGCTATACCAACACCTGGACCTATGTCACAATTTTTGGTGTAGAAATTTTTGTACCACTGGGATCTCCAAATGCCTAGTTACACACAATTCGGTATAAAAATGAAGATAAAATCCTTAAAACACTTGAAATCGGGCGGTACCGCCATATGGGGGCTATACCAAAACCTGGACCTACATATGTCCATAATTTTTAATGGGTACGTTTCTGTACCCTAGTTGTCAAAAAACAGCCAATACGGGCTAAAAATACCTTAAATCGAGTGGTACCGCTGGATGGGAGCTACAGGAAAAAGTGGACCCATATTGATTTTGGTTTCATATTCACTTATTGTCATCTAAATCTGAAAAGTGTGCAATGTTTTATTTCGATTGGTCAACTGCAACCGTTTTAAAAATCAGTTACCAGATTTGAAAAGGGGGGTTAAGTTAGACACCGTAAAAACACTGTAAGAATGGACCAATATTGGTTTTGATTTCATATTCATGTATTGTCATCCAAATCTGAAATGTGTGCAAATTTTAAGTTCGTTTAGTCAACTGCAACTGTGTGAAAAATTAGTCACCAGATTTGAAAAGCAATTAGATAAAACACTGAAAAACAGTGTAAAATTGGACCAATATTGGTTTTGATTTCATCTTCGTGTATTGTCATCCAAATCTGAAAAGTGTGCAAAGTTTTAGTTCGATTGGTCAACTGCAACCGTGTTAAAAATGAGTTACCAGATTTGAACTAAACACACACCAACGCAAGTTAAATAAAACACTGTAAAAATGACCTTCGCCTTATTATGAAAAGAAATAAAATAATTTCTGCATGAGCCAGATTGCGATTTGAACCAAGTGACACCTTTGCCGGCATCTCAGCGTTCTAAGCCTCCACCTACGCTACCTTAAACAGCCAAAGTCGCTACTGTAGCGAATAAAAATTAACTCTTAAACAGTCGATTTTGTGCGTCAAAAATCGCTACATGTAGCGGGAAAACCACCAGCTTGGCATCCCTGGTTCCAGAGTTATACAACTCTAGAAATATTTCTTTTTAGATAATGAACCAACACTAATGGAATTTCTAATATAATGACTATATGATTATTCCTAGAAGAGGGACTCTTCACCACTCCAATGATGCGAACTATAACAAATATTCGCACTGCAAAATGCATTTTGAGCGTCTACACCAATGTCGTGCTTTGATATTGTTAAAGTTACGAAGTTTTTCGGCAATTCACACACACACGACCCGAACGCAACGAAAGAGCACACAGATGTTTTGATTTGTTTTTGTTTTGCAGCATGCGTGCATACAACGTTACTAACACACTGTCAAAAGTTGCAAATATTGAGAATTTTGTGTGCCCTCTTCTTGGTCGGCTGTGGTCTACACCCGCCGACTGTATGCAAACATAATAATATTAATAGCCCGTTTCCACGGTACGTCGTTCGTTCTCTATTCGTTGTTCGACCCATAATTACGATTAAATTACTTATTTCCCCCCACAAAATTCTATGAACGAACGACGATTTTTCTACGTTGTTCGATTAGAAATACTCTCTGAACGACGAATAAGTATGTCCCATCCCTAACAAATGAGAGAATTTATCGAAAAAATTAATTATGACATGTCTAAATTCAAAATTGAAAAAATTGTTGGAAACACAAAAATTTTTAGAAAAAAGGAAGAAGATGAATGAAAGTTAATGAACTAAACATTGTATATAGATGCAGAAGGAAGATGGTTGTGTTTCCTTCTTAATTCCACACACATTTCTTGGCCATTAGTTCAAAATCGCGTAAAAAATCAGAAACAAATACCTGAAAGTCTGTATACACAAAAATTGTTTTGACATGTCTCTCTCTCTTTAATTTTGAAAATAGAAACATATAAAAATATATTGAAAATACAAAATTTTTCAGAATTTATGGAAAAAATGAATGAAATGTGTTTAGTTAAATACAGAAGACACATTTGAAGGAAAGTCTATTGCTTTTCCTATTCATTTAATGTATATTTTATGTGTTTTCGGTTCAAATTTTCGTAAAAACAAGGAAACAAAAATGAAGGAAATTTTGTTTATGTTTCTGTTAATTACGAATGGCGTCGTGGAAACGGGTTAATTCGTGTACGTCGTTCGACAGGCGAACAACGTAATTGAAACGCTCGTGTGAACATGACATAAGAAACAAATTATTGTCGAATTTTTAAAACTCATATGTTAGGTATGTCATGCCATACTACGAAAAGTTAATAATGTTTAATTGAAATATTTATATTATTTGATTGAAAGTTAAATATGTATTTTTAAATGGTTAAATGGTTTAATTTAGCTCACCCTGTTTGTTTTATTATTTATTCTTGGGTCACATTTAGTAATTCAAATTTCAGCCTCTTCCTGCCAACCGATTAATCTGAAATTTTGTATACACTTTGGATTTTGGTGACAATACAATTATATTTATTCATTATCATTATAAATTCAAGATGGCCGCCGCTACAAAATGGCGTATAACGTAGGTTTTATCAATCCCATCAATATGGGTATCAAATGAAAGGGCTCAACCAGCAGAATACAATATACTATAAAAATTTAAATCCAAGATGGCGGCCGCTGCAAAATGGCGGATAACGTAGGTTTTATCAGTCCCATCAATATGGGTATCAAATGAAAGGGCTCAACAAGCAGAATACAATATACTATAAAAAATTGAAATCCAAGATGGCGGCCGCTACAAAATGGCAGATAACGTAGGTTTTATCAATCCCATCAATATGGATATCAAATGAAAGTGCTCAACCAGTAGAATACAATGTACTATATAAAATTAAAAATCCAAGATGGCGGCCTCTACAAAATGGCGGATAACTTAGGTTTTATCAATCCCATCAACATGGGTATCAAATTAAAGGTCTCCACAAGTCAGATTTTTTATCGTGTTGAGGACTGTGTGGCGTTAGGGTGGCTAAAAATGATACGTCGTTAGCGGTACACCACCCTAGTTAAGGTGAAAGGTTAAAACGCGCCGAGAACTATATGGCATTAGGGTGGATAAAAATGTCGTTAGCGTTTTCCCCTCAAGACTCAGGCGCATCTTGTTGTACATAGCCTTGCCCCTTTATTGGACCTCTGGGGGGTCGACCTTTTAAATGTCCATTACTCGTGGGAACAAAGTGGTAAAAAATAAATAAAAAATACAAACACAAATAAAACAGAAACTGCAACACAACGTAAACGAAGGCTTCAAAAAGCGAAAGAAAAGTATAAAGCAAAACGAGCTAAAGAAAGTGAAGGTGATAGAAATAGTCGATTACAGAAACGACGGGAACAATTAGCGTCAAAAACACCTGAGCAATATGAGGCCAGGTTAAAAAGCAATGTCAGCGATATACACAAATGACGGCGTCAGAAACGCCTGAAGAATATGAAGCCAGGTTAACAAAGCAACGTGAGCGATACACACAGATGATAGCGTCAGAAACGCCTGAAGAATATGAAGCCAGGTTAACAAAACAACGGGAGCGATACACACAGATGTGTGTTGCCTTTAATACTATCATGGGCTTTTACAATACATAAAATGCAGGCCACCACTGTGGATCACGCAGTCGTATACTTAGGTGCGAAACTGTTTGAAGAAGGTCAAGCCTACGTGGCTCTTAGTAGAGTAAGATCTTTGCAGGGACTACGTATAGAGGAGTTGGACTGCAATAAACTAACGGGCAAGAAACCTTGCAATAATGAAGCACTAAATGAATTAAACAGAATACGAAATAAAAACTAAAAACTAGAAAATAAAAATAGGTAAAAAAATGTTTTAAGTTAAACGGTTTTATGTCAAACATACATTGCAATGTTTAAGATAAATGTACTAAAAACCAAAAAATAATAAAATAGATACAGTCGTGGGAATTATAAACATATGCATAGACTAGACTAAAATAAAACCGTGGGGCACGTCAATTGTCTACAATCGTTGATTAAAATGTTTGTTTTGTAATGTTACACTATAATTAGGCAGTTGTTCAACCGACAACGATGGACGTGTGATAAGTAGGGCTAGAATGTGGAAACAAGCTAGCAAGCTCGATTATAAGCGAGTTTTAAGGTTTCATAGTGGTGAGCGAGTAGTACTTTGTCGATTAAAGACAAACTACGAGCAGTGAAACGATTCCTCGCCAGCCAGCAGTGTGAATGTCCAACGATAGTTAAAACATATCTTTTATTTACATGGAGTGTATAACTATTGGAATTTCCATGAGCAAGAAAATAGTAAGTTATTTCCTCACCGTCTGCGGGCCAACTGCCTAACGACGAATTAAACGATTCTTCTATCGCACATTAAGTCGATAATTTGTAGACAATTGACGTGCCCCACGGTTTTATTTTAGTCTAGTCTATGCATATGTTTATAATTCCCACGACTGTATCTATTTTATTATTTTTTGGTTTTTAGTACATTTATCTTAAACATTGCAATGTATGTTTGACATAAAACCGTTTAACTTAAAAATTTTTTTTACCTATTTTTATTATTACAGTGTTTACAGTGTTTTATTTAACTTGCTTTGGTGTGTGTTTAGTTCAAATCTGGTAACTCATTTTTCACGCAGTTGCAGTTGACCAATCGTACTCAAACTTTGCACACTTTTCAGATGTGAATGACAATACATGAATATGAAATCAAAACCAATATTGGTCCATTTTTACACGGTTTTATAGTGTTTTATCTAATTTGCTTTCCAAATCTGGTAACTCATTTTTCACACAGTTGCAGTTGACCAATCGAACTTAAAATTTGCACACTTTTTAGATTTGGATGACAATACATGAATATGAAATCAAAACTAATATTGGTCCATTCTTACAGTGTTTTTACGGTGTCTAACTTGACCCCCATTTCAAATCTGGTAACTGATTTTTAACACGGTTGCAGTTGACCAATCGAACTTTGCACACTTTTCAGATTTAGATGACTATACATGAATATGAAACCAAAACCAATATGGGTCCATTGTTCCCTATAGCCCCCATATAACGGTACCACCCGATTTCCGGTATTTTGCTTTTCAAATCTGGTAACTTATTTTTCACGCAGTTGCCGTTGACCAATCGTACTTAAACTTTGCACACTTTTCAGATTTGGATGACAATACATGAATATGAAGTCAAAACTAATATTGGTCCATTCTTACAGTGTTATTAGGGTGTCGAACTTGACCCCCTTTTAAAATCTGGTAACTGATTTTTAGCACGGTTGCAGTTGACCAATCAAACTAAAACTTTGCAAATTTTTCAGATTTAGATGACAATACATGAATATGAGACCAAAACCAATATGGGTCCATTTTTTCCTATAGCCCCCATATAACGGTACCACCCGACTTCTGGTATTTTAGGGATTTTGTCTTCATTTTTAGCCCGAATTTGCTGTAACTTGGCATTTGGAGTTCCTAATAGTCCATGAACTTCCCCACTAAAAATTGTAGACGTAGGTCAAGGGTTAATATAGCCTCCATATAACGGTACCACCCAATTTCAAGCATTTTAATCTACATTTTCTGCTCAAATGGACTGTAATTCGGCATTTTGGGTTCTCAGTGGTCAAAAAATTTATTTACTAAAAAGTTAAAAATAAAAAATAATTTAAAAAATTAAGTTTCAGTGTTTTATTTAGAAATACACTTAAAACTAAAAAATAATTTGTCGCTTAGCCTCAATAAATAAAGTCTTTCTCATGATAGAATCTCTCAAATAAAACGCTTGCCGTTTAATTTTGCCACCATTCATAATTTAAATGCAAGCGTTTTATTTGAGAGAGCAGCACATCTTCAGTGCCATCCCCTGTAATTAATGTATCATATTGGAATGGCTTTCTCCAAAAAGTAAGTAAAATAAAAATAATTTTACTTTATTATATATGTACGCTATTAATGTATTACTTGTGCTATTTAGGATACAGCAACTTTGTTGGAAGTTAATTCTAAAAAAAAGAGTTTCCACAATTCAGTATTGCCTTATTTAGCACGAACCAAAAATAGTTCTGGAAAATGTTTCAGGAAACCTACGATTGTAGATGCACAGAAAAGTTTTCCAGTACGTTCTTTACGCATCAACGATTACGAAAACACAATTGAAGAGCTTATATTAAAATAATACTCCGCAGGAATAACTGTTCAACCATTCTCGCTAGTAGAAGGCCATTCTGATGTAGAGGTAAAAGGGTCTTATATAAATTTTGACAAAACGTTGCACAAATTTCCAACTTTTCTTGAAAGTTTACTTTAAATTAAATTGTGCTTTATCTGAAGTATGGTGTAGCATCTGCTTTAACAAGGCATTTTATCCAACAATATTTTATATAATATAGCTTTTGACGGAATTTAAAATGTGTATGTGCTCTAACTATAGGTCATAAGTATTCTCCCTATTGCCTACAAGATCGTGTCAGGGATATTGTGCGAACGACTAAAGCATATGGTCAACGAGATAATTGGACCACACCAATGCGGCTTTAGACCTGACAAGTCCACCATAGACCAGATATTTACCCTGCGGCAAATCCTGGAGAAGGCCCAAGAGATGCAGATCGACACCTACCACCATTTTGTCGATTATAAAGCAGCCTTCAACAGCCCACTACGTTCAAAGGTATTCCAGGCCATGTCTGAATTTGGTATCCCCGTAAAGCTCATTCGGCTTTGTAAAATGACTTTAACTGACACGAGATCCTCAGTTAAAATAGGAAAGAACCTCTCCGAAGAATTTTGTACCAAAGGAGGTTTCAGGCAAGAAGACAGCCTCTCGAGTGATCTCTTCAACATCCTGCTGGAAAAGGTTATTCGGGAGGCAAACGTCAAAAGAAGAGACACAATCTCCACCAATAGCCACATGTTACTTGCTTATGCATGCTCTGAAAATTTGAGTAAATATGGCACTGTAAGTTCCTGCTCATCATTAGAACACTCTATGCGACTATCGAGTACATACTGCCTGAGACAATGGTCCAATAGCTAAAAGTGTTAGGCTAAGTGCAGCTTTAGAGCTGTTGGAGGATTGTTTTGAAATATTCATCGAAGGTAGTTCATGGTTCCCGACACAATGACCTGAGTTCCACAAATTCTACGCTAACCAACTAAATCAACATTTTTGCACTTTTCGAAGGATGATGAAATTTTGAGAACAGGTGGGTAGAAATTGTGATAATGACTAGAATAGTTTATTTTATTCTCTAGGGGAAGTCAATCCTTCCGGATATATGGGGCCCGAAATGGCCCAATATTTATGGCAGCCAACTTTATTAACCTCATGCAAGTAGTCCAGGTTTTTCCCGCAGGTAGTCCTCGTGTTTCCTGGTACAATACTATAATTGAGCGTTTAATGAACTTTGTCATTACGTTTGTACCAAAATATACCGCCGTACATCCGTCTGTCGTTTACTTAAAATAGATCTTTATACTTTGATAAAAAGTTTCTATTACTTGTATGATATTTAATATTGAAAATGGTATTTTGTTTTCATTAAGGTCAAAAAAATGTCTCCCAGAAATGTGCTTGTACAGGTTCACGTTCTGATATAGCCCCCTAGAACGGCAATGTACGATTTTCGGCATTATAAAGGTTTTTAGCTTCATTATCAACGAAATGGTTGGAATTTATTATTTGCTCTTCATTGGGGCTACAAAACTTCCCACTAGAAATTTGTCAGTACTAACGAACGTTTTAATATAGGCCCCGTAGAATGGTAGCTCCCGATTTTCAGGATTTTCAAATGCTTAGGCTCATTGTCATACCAAAATGGCTGAAAATTGGAATTTAGTTCCTTTTGGAACCACAAAAGTTGTCCCAAAAAATGTCGTAGTATTGATCCAGGTATTGATATAGCCCCCATAGAACGGTGTCTCCCGATTTTCTATATTATCTGACCTAATTGACTGAAATTTTCTATTTAATCTTCTGTAAGGAAATACAACATTCGTTCGAAAATATTTTTGGTGCCCACCGATAACGAAAATCTGGGTAAAAATCTTAAATATATATATAGGCCCTATATCGAAAACAATAGCAGATAGAGAAAAACTGCATCTGGATTTGAAAATAAGAGTTAATAACAAAATTGGAGGATTGTTAATGGCTGAGGGTGTTTTGCTGTCAGAAAAGCCGGCTGATTTTTTTAATATTCTAATTTTATTTTCATATTCAAAGACTACTTCTTTTGTTAACAGCATATACGCATCAACATGTAATCGTGTTGATGATTCCTCCCACGTTTATATTTGAAACTTGTTTTATTAAGTCTGCATGTTTCTATGGATTTAATATCAAAATATTTCTTCGTTGACAAGTGGACTTTGTCATTAATTAATTACCCTGTGGCAATGGAACGTGTACTCAAACATAAATGAAAACTTAGACGGTTTCTTTGAGTATAATTTTTTGTTTGTCTTGAATTTCCATTAAAAGCAAATACCTAAGGTTATAACGTATTTTCTGTTTCTTTTAATGTAAATTGTACATAACATCTAAATAACTTTTAATGCCTAAGAGGTCGTGTTATTGTTTAAACAACAATTTTATTTGTTTTACATAAAAGTTTTTGAAAGAAGATTCTTGACATTTTATCTTTGAAATTGCAGTGAAATGAATAGCTAACAGTGGGTGCAATATGAGGGTGTACCATTCTATGGGAGCTATATGAAGACGTTGGCCTATACCAACAATTTTTTACCCCCAGTAAAAACTAATTACCACTCGGAAAGAAAAATGTTTCACTGATTTTGAACCAACGTAGAGTTTCACTGAATAAATGAAAAGTTTCACTAAATAAAAATAATGAGTTTCTTCATTATTCCAATGAAATTTCCACAATTATGCAATGATACTTCTTTATTATTTCAATAAAGTAGTTAGACGCTACAATTCTATTATTGCTATGAAACTTTCACATTAATACTATGAAACAATAATAACATTTATTTTATGAAACTCAATGAAACTTTTTCATTCATACAATGAAGTCTTACGTTGCACAGTGGCCAATTTTACGAAAAACCTGGCCAAAACTCTATAAATTAATGGATTTAGACAAAACCTTGGGTTCTCATGTTTTTTGGGTAGCTGGTTTTATCAAAATAGTATACAAATTTGTTCGCCATCAATTTTTACTATAGGTCCTAGAATACACCAAAACTCTATATCGTATCTAAACTCCAGAAATATGCAAAATTAAAAACACATTTTTGGGTTAAGGGCGTACTTCATATGGGTTTTGGCAAAATTGTCATACAAAGCCTAATTTTAGAAGAATGACGTCAAAGTTCTCCGCTATTTTACAATAAGTCACCAAAGATATGAAATATTTATTTGCATTACATACGAAGGAAATATCGGTATCAATTTTGCCAAAATACCAAGAAAATAAAATAGTGTTGCAAGCTTCTACCATTTCTACAGTTTTGGATATGTTTGAGTTAAGATCACTTGGAATCCTTGCACTTTAGGTGTATAATGTCTTTGGCAACTTTACTGACAAGAATGTGAGGAATATTTTTCTTCTCCTATAAAATGTGATGGAATCAGATCAAAATATTCTAGAAATTTGTTCGCCATAAAATTTTACTATAAGTCTTACAATACATCAAAACTCTATATTGTACCCAAACGCCAGATAGTGACCCTATACTACAAGGTGGCGCAAAAGTAATCCTCCTATCAGAAAATGCTATACATTTTGCGATTGGCCCTTAATGTCAGTTCTGTTTTGACATTTGTGTAGTAAACACATGCGAAATACACGTTAATAAACAATATTACGGAATATTGGTGACTATTTATTTGATCAATAATCGGTCGGTGACTTTGGCACATTGCACTGGCCAGCAATATCGCCTGATTTGACCGCTCCAGACTTCTTTTTGTGGGTTTTTTTGAAGTCGCGGGTTTATGTCAACAAGCATCAGGCTCTTTCAGGTCTTAAGGACAATATCCGTCAAGAATTTGAGGACCTATCGCCGGAAGTTTTGGCCAAAGTGATGGAAAATGCCATAAAAAGAGCTCAAATGACAATAAACTGTGGCGGCGGCCATTTATCTGACATCATATTCTCGGCTTGATGTAAAAAAAAATTAAAAGACCAAATAAAAATAATCCACAAAAAGAATCAAAGTTTTTCTTTTTTTTTTTAGATTACAGCCAAAAAATATCTGAAGTTTACTTTTGCGCCACCTTGTACATTCTGACATTCTGAATCTAAGAAAATCTGTACATATGTGCAAGACAAAATATCACATATGAACGAAAAGTGCAAATTTGTGCAGGATGTTTCGGTGGAAATTTGTAAAAAACTCTTCCCTTTTTATGCCCAACTCGATCTTACTCACAACTATTTTCATCATTTATTATAAGAATTGACCCATAAAAAATCGAAATACCGGAAATTGGGAGGTACCGTTCTATGGGGGTAATATGAAGGGGGCTATATCAAAACATAGACCGAATGAGTGCTTCCCGATTAATTTTATCAAAATAGTTGAGAATCTCCTTATTACACTGTTCAACAAAATTGAACTTTTTTTAAAATTACAAGAAACCCCGCACAGATTATGAAAGTGGACCGAAAAAAAGAAGACACGTGTATCGGCGTTTTGAAAGTTTACGTCGGGAAGTAACCTAAATGGGTGTGGCAAGTTGCGCCTATTTTTTACAGGTTTTGAAAGATTCGACAAGTTATTCCTTGGAATTCTTGCGTTTTAGGATTAAAGTGTCTTTGGCTATATTACTGACAACAACTCGGGGTATCGTTTTATGAAAAAATTAACAATCATGCGAGTCACTAAAGGGGTCTTTATACGATCGTCATAAATGTGATCGTATCAGACCAAAATATTCTACATAATTATTTGTCATAAAATTTTACAATAGGTCCCCGAATACACCAAAACTCTACATCGTACCTAAACGCCAGGAATCTGCCAAAAGTAAAATCTCGTTTTAGTGTCCTAACATCCATGACATTTGACATGGTCCTAAATACTATAATGATGGCAGCTACTCTGACAAAACTGACTGAATTAACCCTTGAAATCGAATTAACTAGCCATATCCTAAGTAAATTTTTATGATTCTTCGTGATACACATTCAATCAATTTTATCAGAACAGGCGTAGCTGCCATCATTATAGTATTAAGGACCATGTCAAACTCATGGATGTTAGGACTCGTATGTTAGATATATTCACTGGACAATAGCCGTAAGTAGAATATGGTCCTAAATCATATATAAAACATGAAAGGTTCTGGAGATGTTAAATATTATAGCTACAAATTTCTTCTGTTCAGAGACTCATAATAAAATTTGGTTTGGAATATTTCTTCTTTTGACAAAATCCCCAAAAAGTGAAGTATTTTAGGAGATTTTGACTCAGTATGGAATAAATAGTAATTAAGGGTCTAAAAGTTGAACAAATAACTTCTACCTATAATATCTAATTTTGCAACGTCATTTTTTTAACAAAGTGGTTTACTTAGATATAAAGTTTTTTGTGGGAATTACCGTGAAATTTTGTGTAGAATATTTCTTCCCTTAACATCTTTCGTGTAAAACTAAATTCCATGTTACTGTCATTCATCAACTTGAAAAAAGAACAAAACAATTTTATTCAAAAAATATTTGGGTGTTTTGTTGCAAACTTGATGTATATTTTTTCTTCATATGTATTGTAAATACATATTTAATTTTTTCGGCGACTTATATTGAAATTTGTTGGAGAATATTTTTGTCTTTGACGTCTTCTATCTAGAATTAAGTTTTGTGGGACAAAACTTAATAAACTCAGATAAAGTACAACATTAGAGTGGGGCGATTTGAACACCATCACGGGCGCCTGGAGTTTCTGATTCTGGGGATTGTACTGAGCAAAAAAGTCTACTAGACCTTATGTCTACGGTGAAAATCGAGCCCCCGGATTTTGGCTTGAAGTTATTTTTCAAGTATTTTTGTATATTTTGGCATATAAGAACCAAACCACTGAAATTTTTGATCCAACACAAAGACAACAATTTTAGCCAAGACAATAATAAAGAACTCTCTAGTACATCGCAAAAGCATTGGAATGCTCCTTCAGGTTGTTATGGCCTCGAGAAGGTGCACATTTTTCGGAAAATATCGATAAATGACACTGTGCTACAAAATGGGACTCAAAGTCAGTGGGTGGAAAATTCCTTTTGGAGATGAAAGCCCTTGGTGAGTGTACTAAGAACCCAAAAGGAAATATTCACCATAGGTCAAGTTTCCGAGATATCGCGTGATTAATGGTTTAATTTTGGCCCCTTAATTTGTGAGAGAATAGCTTCATATCTCTCTAAAGCGTTATTGTAGCTTCATTTTGACATTAAATTTCTTCGGTCAAATCGAATGGTGAATCTTTTTGTAGAATATTTCATCCCTTTAACTCAATTCCTTTCATGTCCTTTTCGTCCTTTATTTTTTGAACCGTAGTAAAAGTAACACAAGTCGAGATTTTACAGCATCCAAATATTCTACAAAAATGTTGTTCAGAAGATTTTAGGTACGGTTCTCATTGATGACCAATCGATATTTCCCCGTTTTCATGGTCCTTTTTGACATTTACCCGGTTTTTGTTCAGAAAACTATGTTTTGTTTTTATGTATGTATATTCGTTATTGGTCTTTGGTGCTTCTGAAATACTTACCATAAATAGCTCTTGTAATGACGAACACGTTAATAACAAATTTTATTTGAGGATAGATCCGGTTACCTATATTTTTGAATCGGATATTCTGATATTAAAACCGATTTTGGAACCGATTTTAACTAACCGATTAACCGTATATGTATATCATTAGAAAGCTAATATAACGGTCGATCAAATGACAGCAAGTAGCTTATTACAACTTTGTTGGTTCGGTAGCTAGAAAAAAAACAGCTTTCTTAAACCGATTTTGATGTAAAATATCACTGGTTGAAAAATTATTTTTGGCGATTAAAGTGCATGAAAAAAAAAACAACATAACATAAATTCATCTCGACATAACTCAGAAGTTTACCTATCTGACCTATATTTTACATCAAAATCGGTTTAAGAAAGCTGTTTTTTGTTCTAGCTTCGGAATCAATCGGTTAATCGGTTACTTAAAACCGGTTCCAAAATCGGTTTTAATATCAGAATATCCGATTCAATAATTTAGATAACCAGATCTATCCCCAAATAAAATTTGTTATTAACGTGTTCGTCATTACAAGAGCTATTTATGGTAAGTATTTCAGAAGCACCAAAGACCAATAACGAATATATATAAAAACAAAACATAGTTTTCTGAACAAAAACCGGGTAAATGTCAAAAAGGATCATGAAAACGGGGAAATATCGATTGGTCATCAATGAGAACCGTACCTAAAATCTTCTGAACAACATTTTTGTAGAATATTTGGATGCAGTAAAATCTCGTCTTGTGTTACTTTTACTACGGTTCAAAAAATAAAGGACGAAAAGGACATGAAAGGAATTGAGTTAAAGGGATGAAATATTCTACAAAAAGATTCACCATTCGATTTGACCGAAGAAATTTAATGTCAAAATGAAGCTACAATAACGCTTTAGAGAGATATGAAGCTATTCTCTCACAAATTAAGGGGCCAAAATTAAACCATTAATCACGCGATATCTCGGAAACTTGACCTATGGTGAATATTTCCTTTTGGGCTCTTAGTACACTCACCAAGGGCTCTCATCTCCACAAGGAATTTTCCACCCACTGACTTTGAGTCCCATTTTGTAGCACAGTGTCATTTATCGATATTTTCCGAAAAATGTGCACCTTCTCGAGGCCATAACAACCTGAAGGAGCGTTCCAATGCTTTTGCGATGTACTAGAGAGTTCTTTATTATTGTCTTGGCTACAATTGTTGTCTTTGTGTTGGATCGAAAATCTCAGTGGTTTGGTTCTTATATGCCAAAATATCCAAAAATCCTTGAAAAATAACTTCAAGTCAAAATCCGGGGGCTCGATTTTCACCGTAGACATATGGTCTAGTTGACTTTTTTGCTCAGTACAATCCCAAGAATCAGAAACTCCAGGCGCCCGATAACACTTTTTTCCTTCCATACAAATCGCCCCGGCCTAGTACAACATTAACCCTAAACCGTGATTTTACTTTTGGCAGATTCCTGGCGTTTAGGTACGATGTTGAATTTTGGTGTATTCGGGGACCTATATTAAAATTTTATGACAAATAATTTTGTAGAACATATTGATCTGATACGATCACATTTAAGAGAAGTTTTTAAACGTTTTTGAAAAAAGGGACAAAAAAGACCCCTTTAGTGACTGGCATGAGGGTTAATTTTTTCATAAAAAGATACCCCGCATTGTTGTCAGTAATATTGCCAAAGACACGTTATACTTATAATGCAAGGATTCCAAGAAATCTGATTTCGAATATTTCAAAACCTGTAGAAATGGGCGGAACTTACCACGCCTCTTTAGGTTACTTCCCGCCGTAAACTTTCAAAACGCCGATACACGTGTCTTCTTTTTTTCGGTCCTCTTTCATAATCTGGCCGAATTATCTTTTAATTAATTTTGTGTTGTACAGTGTTATCGCTGTGTCCGAGCTGCGTGTCTAAAGACACCACTGTTTTTACCACACTTTTTGGCGGGCATGCTAACCATTGCACAATGGTTGGGGCTATCCTCATTTTTGCGTAAAGAGTTATTATTCTTTGTTGGTTAATTAATCATAATCGTTGTAATTAGAGTTTAATTAGTGACTCACAATTGTTATTCATTATTAAAGCAGAAATGAAACCACTTTCTTTAAATTTTTAAATTTAACAACATAAAAATCTGCACAGCAGAAAAACTGTCATTTGAACGAAGTGATTGTTTCTTCCTATTGACATTTCGCTTTCTCTTCAATGAAACATTCTTTGTGTCTTTGAAGCCAATTTCATGTTTACTGGATTGACATGAAACCGAATGGAATTTCTCCATTGTGTTGTAGCGAAAGGCAGCCAATTTTGGATTAAGTGACTACGAAACACTGATAATAAACAAAGACAAAGGATGGTGTGCGAAAAAAGAGAAAATTGGTTTCTTTGATAGATTTGAAAAGCGGTAACGGACAGTTGCATTGTATTGATTTTGACCTTTTTTGAGGGTTAGCATTTTTCAGTTTAATACATAGGTGGTATATGTGTGTTATACTTTAGTGTGGTAGATACAAAAGATTCATTAGTTTACTGCCTTCATTCGTAAAAGGTTAGCTTAAGTGTTTAGTCCTCAACGCAAAAAATCAAAGAATGGACTAAAGAAAATCTAACTTGATTTTTGACTAGGTAGACGAACACAACTGTACATAAACTTATAATTGCCAAAATTGTTTTACTATATTATTAACAATTAAGTAAAACGTCGTAAGAAATGTGTTGAGTGGAAATAATTATTGAAGAGTGTTGGCGTTAAACACTGTTACGACATTTAAAATTAACTATCACTATCTATCTTCAAATCTATCAAAATAATAATTTATTTAGATTTAAACAGTACTATATAAGACGTTTTTAGACATTTTTTCAATAAGTAAGGAGCTAAAACTTTATACTCTAACTATAGGGGCATACGTCTTCTCCCTATTGCCTACAAGATAGTGTCGTGGATACTGTGCGAACGACTAAAGCCTATGGTCAACGAAATAATTGGGCCAATGCGGCTTTAGATATGGCAAATCCACCATTGATCAGATATTTAGCCTGCGGCAAATCCTGGATAAACACCCTACGTTCAAAGATATTCCAAGTCATGTCTGAATTTGGTACGCCTACAAAGGTCATTCGTCTTTGTAGAATAATATTAACTGATACTCGGTCTTCAGTTAAAATAGGAAAGAGGTTTCAGACAAGGAGACGGCCTCTCGTGTAACTTATTCAACATTTTGCTGGAAAAGGTTGTACGAGATGCGAATGCCAAAAGAAGTGGAACAATATATACAAACAGCCATAAGTTACTTGGTTATGCTGACGACATGGACATCATGGGTCGATCGTTAAAGGAAGTAACTGATACTTTTGCAAAAGTCGAAAGGGAATCTGCTATTATGGGCCTGGCGGTAAACGGCGAGAAGGCCAAGGTGATGGTGTCGATGCGTAATGCGTCCATAGAGCTCGGACCAACTGTTGATGTCGGTTCCTATAATTTTGAGGTAGCAAAAACCTTCGTCTACCTCGGCACCGCCATAAACACAACAAACAACATCAGTTGTAGAATAAAAAGAATAATTATATTGGACAACATATGCTACTTTGGCTTAAGTAAGCAGTTTAAAAACAAAGCCACATATCGTCAAACAAAAATAACGCTTTACAAAACACTGATACCACCCGTGCTGATGTATGGTTCCGAAGCCTGGATACTTACGCTAGCAGATAAGGCAGTACTTGGTGCGTTTGAGAGAAAAATTCTTCGAAAGATCTACGGACCAATCTGCATTGACGGTGAATATCGACGTCGTATGAACCACGAGCTGTATATGCTATACAAAGACACCAGTATAGATAAACGTATCGAGATGTAACGATTGCGTTGGCAAGGCCATATAATAAGAATGAGGGATGATGAACCCACTAAAACGGCGTTAAATACGGGGCACATGGCGGTGCACGCAGAGTTGGCAGGCCAAAGCTTCGATGGAGCAAACAAGTGGAAGACGAGATGAAAAGGTGCGGTATTCCACAAAGCGAAACAAAAAAACAGAGAGTATTGGAGATCTTTTCTTAGTTCGGCTTATGGAACAAATGTTCTGTAGTGTACTTTTTAGCAAAAATCCCCTTTTATAAACCCTTAGCATTTATGCTAACGAGGGTATATACACTTTCATACGGGCAAAATGTGCCTCATCGAAATAATGGTTTTAGACCCCAAGTATGTTTGGACGAAATGTGTTTCAGACAATTTAACCCTGCTACTACGTTAGAAAAAAATCACATACGTTATGTTGGGGTCATTTGATGACCCATTTAGTGAAAAAATTATATAGTATACATTTTAAAACGGTTTTTAAGGCAAGGAATAATAGCGTGAAGTGTTTATTAGAGACAATTTTTGTTTGATCACTAATAAATTCAGTAAAGACCCAAAAAATTTACGTAAATTCGATGTCAATATTATCGTCAAAAAATTTGTCACTGAACTGGAAGCATTAGGATTCGTTGTTATTGAATGTACAAATTGCAACAGTAAATATCAATTTGTTGTATTCTTTTTTTATTTTTTGTTTTTATGTCATCTAAAACAAGAAAAATATGTAAGGAAAATGCAAAAAAAAATTAAATTAAATTTTGACATGCCACATTATATACGCAGGGGGTCATAAAATGACCCTAACATAATATGTGTATACACATGCAATAAAAAGACTTCTAAGCACAAATTATTGATGAAACTAATTGATTTCAATAAATCTCAAAAATTCATGCACTGAGTAGTAAGGACTTTTAATTATATCCCACCATTAAGACATACGGTGATGATAAATACGATTTGGGTCATCAAATGACCCCAACGTAATAGCAGGGTTAAAGTTGATTTATCAATGTCCGTCCGTCTGGTGGTCTGGCCGGCTGGTGCGCACGATAAATCTCGATTTGGTCCAAAATTTGGCTTTCGCAATATGTTGTCCAAACGTAGTTTAAGTTCGAAGATGGGTTATATCTGTCCACTCCTTCCAGTACCCTCCCTACAAAAGTTCGAAAATGTTCGGAAAATTTGTGCTTACGTCAACTATTGAAGGGAGTAACCGTTTTGGTCCATACTTTACGCATCCTAATGTATCTTCCAGATATAGATTAGGTTGAATATGGACTATATTTGTCCATTCCTTCGGGTACCACCCACACAAAATTCCATAAGTTCACAGACCTGCTCTTGACTAATTTGATTTCTGCTGAAGCGCCTTGAAATCGCAGTCTCAATTACGATGGTAAAAGTTTTTTCAGTGACAAGTCCATACTTCTTGGGAAAACAACCTTAAAGTTGTAAAAAACCCAATATGGCACCGTATGTAGTAACTGGAGAGCACAATAACTCTCTAACTAATAAACCGATTTGGTGCAACATTTGGCCTTCGTCATATTTTTTCCAAACTTAGTTTAACTTCTAAAATTGTCCATATCGGTCCTCTCCCTAGGATACCTCCCCCACAAAAGATCAACATTTGTTTCCAAGTGCAGTTTAGGGTCTGTTCGGAGATACTTTGGAAATATATACTGATGATGTTCTTTGGGGTCCTGGTAAGAGCAATATTATGTTCTCCGTGGACAAGTCCATGCTTCCTGGCATACTGGTCCAACAGGTGTACGATAACCCACTGAAATGACTAGTGGGCGCGATATCTATAGAAAAGATATGACTTTCAACACAATGTATATCTTCATAGGAAATGTGAGTGTTTACGTAAAGTCTGTACATAAGGTCGGAAAATACTGATTTTGGAAAATATGGATTCCAGCAATTTAAAACAAGTATAAATCGTTAAGTTCGGCCGGGCCGAGTTTTTAATACCCTACACCAAAAAATTTTCTGAACTAAAATATAATAATTACATTTTTTCTGTTACGAAAGTACATATGTCCAGAATTTGTGGTAGGTACCATAATAAGGAGGGTATAATTAAATTTGTCATTCCGTTTGTAACACATCAAAATATTCATCGGAGACCCTACAA
Organism: Musca autumnalis; assembly: GCF_047663935.1. Lineage (NCBI taxonomy): Eukaryota > Metazoa > Arthropoda > Insecta > Diptera > Muscidae > Musca > Musca autumnalis. Next base: position 130,525,215 of record NW_027411755.1, on the reverse strand, counting down.
AGAATGTATATTCTTGATCAGGGTAAAATTCTAAGTCGATATAACCATGTCCGTCTGTTGAAATCAAGATACAGCTCGCAATTTTTAAGATAGAGCTTTGTAATTTGGTGTAGAAGTTTTTATTACTCCTAGGATGTTTGGGCTATATCGGTCCACGTTTTGATATAGCCCCCATAGAACGGTACCACCTGATTTTCGGTATTTTGAAGGTTTTAGCTTCATTATCACACCGAAATGGCTGAAATTTGGTATTTAGTCTTCGATGGGGGCATACAACTTTCTCCTAGAATTTTGTCGGTATATGACCACGCCTTCAAATAGCCCCCATAGTACGGTACGGCCCGATTTTCGGTATTTTTAAGGTTGTGGCCTCAATATTTCTCCGAAATGGCTGAAATTTGGTATTAAGTCTTCATTTGGGGTACATAACTTACCCCCTATAGGATTTTCGGTACATGTTCACGCATTCATATAGCCCCCATATAACAGTACCTCCCGAAGGTTCTCCACATTGTTTTCCGCTTCTGTGGGGCTATATCCAAACGTGGAAAGATCCCGGGAGTAATAGAAACGTCTATACCAAACAATTGCGTAACAATTGCGAGCTGTATCTTTATTTCAACAGACGGACGGACAGACGGACATAGTAATATCGACTTAGACAATTGCGTAACAATTGCGAGCTGTATCTTTATTTCAACAGACGGACATAGTAATATCGACTTAGAATTTTACCCTGAATACTTTAAAGGGTCTCCGACGAATATATCGATGTGTTAAAACGGAATGTGTAACTTTATCGAATATGTGCTACAAATGAAATTCATTACACTGTGCAACAAGGTTTCTGTGCGGTGGAAAATTCATTTTGGAGATGAAAGCCCTTAGTGAGTATATTAAGAACCCAAACGGAAATTTTCCCCATAGGTCAAGTTTCTGAGATATCGCGCGATGAATTTTTTTAATTTTCGCCTATGATGCTTGAGAAAATAGCTTTATATCTCTGTTTGCCGTTATTGTAGCTTCGTTTTGAGATTACATGTCTTCAGTCAAATCGAATGGCGAATCTTTTTGTAGAACATTTCATTCTTCTAACTCAATTCCTTTCATGTCCTTTTCGTCCTTTCTTTCTTGAACCGTAGTAAAAGTACCACAAGATGAGATTTTACAGCATCCAAATATTCCACAAAAATATTGATCAGAGAATTTTAGGTACGGTTCTTATTGACAACTAATCGATATTGTCACGTTTTCATTGTCCTTTTTGAGATTTACCCGGTTTTTGTTCAGAAAAAACCTATGTTTTGTTTTTCTGTATATTCGTTATTTGTTATGTATTGGTAGGTAGACATACCCATTGGTTATCGCTTATATTGACATTTGGGATATATCTGAAATATTTACCATATATAGCTCCCGATATGCTGAGCACGTTAATGACAAATTTTCTTGGAGAATATATCCGGTTATCTAATATTTTGAACCGGATATAGCGATATAAAACCCGGATTTTGTACCGATTTTAAGTAACCGATTAAGCTTATATGTATACCATTAGAAAGCTAATAAGATTGTCAATCAGGGAAAATACATATTTTGACAGCATCTTACCTGAGTTCGGTGCTAAAACAAAAAAAACCGTATTCTTGAACCGTTTTTAAGAAAAAATATCACTGCGCGTAAATATGAAGATAAAAGCTTGGTGGGTGAAATATTCTTTTTGCAGATGAAAGTCGATGAAGTTAATATTATGAACCCGGAAGGACAGTTATGCCATAGGTCAAACTTCTGAGTTATAGCGAAATGGAATTTATGTTACGGGTTTATTGTCGTGCTCTTTAAGTTCATCAAGAATGTATGCATCACGCCATAACTCAGAAGTTTGACATATGGCATAACTGTCCTTCCGGGTTCATAATATTAACTTCATCGACTTTCATCTGCAAAAAGAATATTTCACCCACCAAGCTTTTATCTTCATATTTACGCGCAGTGATATTTTTTCTTAAAAACGGTTCAAGAATACGGGTTTTTTTGTTTTAGCACCGAACTCAGGTAAGATGCTGTCAAAATATGTATTTTCCCTGATTGACAATCTTATTAGCTTTCTAATGGTATACATATAAGCTTAATCGGTTACTTAAAATCGGTACAAAATCCGGGTTTTATATCGCTATATCCGTTTCAAAATATTAGATAACCGGATATATTCTCCAAGAAAATTTGTCATTAACGTGCTCAGCATATCGGGAGCTATATATGGTAAATATTTCAGATACATCCCAAATGTCAATATAAGCGATAACCAATGGGTATGTCTACCTACCAATACATAACAAATAACGAATATACAGAAAAACAAAACATAGTTTTTTTTCTGAACAAAAACCGGGTAAATCTCAAAAAGGACAATGAAAACGTGACAATATCGATTAGTTGTCAATAAGAACCGTACCTAAAATTTTCTGATCAATATTTTTGTGGAATATTTGGATGCTGTAAAATCTCGTCTTGTGGTACTTTTACTACGGTTCAAGAAAGAAAGGACGAAAAGGACATGAAAGGAATTGAGTTAGAAGAATGGAATGTTCTACAAAAAGATTCGCCATTCGATTTGACTGAAGACATGTAATCTCAAAACGAAGCTACTATAACGGCAAACAGAGATATAAAGCTCTTTTCTCAAGCATCATAGGCGAAAATTAAAAAAAATCATCGCGCGATATCTCAGAAACTTGACCTATGGGGAAAATTTCCTTTTGGGTTCTTAATATACTCACTAAGGGCTTTCATCTCCAAAAGGAATTTTCCACCGCACAGACCTTGAGTTCCAATTTGTGTCACAGTGTTATAAGTCAACATAATAAAAGATAATCAAGACAAAATGTTAACTTGTAAACAATGTGCATAATTTTCTTTACATTTAAATAAAATGTTTTTAATTAAATAACTAAGTATTGTCAACGATTGTCTGATTGTTTTGAAACATTTTCATTTTGGAAAAAAATACCACACACCCCTTCGAAAGACATATATAAGTGCTATTGTTTGCTTATTAATTATCCCACAAATTCAAAAATTATCTGTAAAATGGTTTCCCAGATAACTCTCGAATGGCATAACTGATTTGGTCCATACTTTGCATATCGCAATATTTCTTCCAGACGTTCATCAATTTTAAACTGGGTTTATGTCGGAAAACACTTTTGGGTACCTCTAAAACAAAAGTTAGGCATTTTTGACTAAGTGTAATTTTAGGTATGTTAATCACAGGTAAGTTCATGTTAGGTATGTATATCAATAACGTAACGTGTCGCAATCTAGTCCGGTCAAAATAGACATTGAAATAGCAAAAATTCCCACAAAGCTGAATGTTGGTGGAGAGCTAGGGTTTGCCATTAGAAGCAACGTCCTAAAAGTCCCCATCGATCCCAAAAAAAATTATTCGGGGTCAAAGGTCAAAATATAAGGGTTTTTAGGTTTTCGGATTTATTTTTTGAAAACGGTTGATCTAATCAAAAAGTTTGAAAGCTTACGGAAGTATCTAACACATAGTGTCATTACTTTAACCGGTTCCCCTCATAATGTACTTATTTTTTATTTGACCTTTAGATCGAGATATCTCGAAAATGGTAAGTCTTTTTTAAGAATCGTAAAGACCAATCTTGTAGACAATCATGATTCTACAACTTTTACTTTAGCGAGCTTTTGCTTAGTATTACCGTTTTTGAGAAAAATTAAAAAAAACTGAATAATGCCTCCAAAAATGACCTTTGACCCCGAATAACTTGTTTTGCACACATGGGATCGATGGGGACTTTTAGGACGTTGCTTCTAATGGCCAACCCTAGCTCTCCAATAAAATTCAGCTTTGTGGGAATTTTTGTTATTTCCCCCTTATACGCATGTCTATTTTGACCGGACTAATCATATAAAATAAATTCCATGGAACGCAGTGCCCAGGGGAAGTGGTGTAGTGCAGGGGTGCCAAGTTGGTGGTTTTCCCGCTACTTGTGGTGATTTTTGACGTACAAAAACCACTGTTTAGGCAGGAATGTCAAATGTTTTAAGGTAAAAATCGCTACAGACCTATGGTGCGTATGTAGCGTAGTGTATCACGTGGTCTTCTTAATTAGCAGGTAACATGTTTATAATACACCAAAAAGAAACAGTATCAAAATAATAAATAATTTCATCAACTAAACACCATCATTATCCAAAATTATTGGCGACCTCCTTATTCAAAAGTCTTACTGGATAGGTCGAGAGTTTTTTTTCCAAATATAAGTAACGTGGGTGGAATATATCTTTCAGGAATAAATATATTAATTATACTAAAAATATTACAAATTTTCACACAAGAGTTGTGTTCTATTTAACCCGCTAAATATTATCTGATCTTTATGTTAAAATATTTTCCGTGTCGTAAACCCAAACCCAAACGTAAAACTTCAGACTATTATTGTAACCTACAGACCCGGTACTAAATCGGATACAAATTTTATTTTTGGTAAATTTCATCCCTTTCATATTTTACGATCATAACGAAATGGTAATCATTTCTATTCTAGTCGGAACCCAACCTCCAGACAAAATTTCGTAACAATTGCGGCCTAGAGTTTGACTACAATTTTTAATCGACAAAATTCGAAATTAAAGAATTTATTTATTTTTTTATTTTTTATTTATTTTAATATGACATTTTAACACTGTTATTCGATTTTTTGTGGTATTTGCCAAAGCAGAGCAGAAAAATTTAAAATTTACAGATACATGAAAGTTGCAGCTAAAACCTAACTTTTTAATTTATTATCTTTAAAGCGGTGGTTGTTTTAAAAGATATTTTAGAAAGTTTAAAACAAGAATGTGTGAGTATATGTTCCCGTTGATATACAGCGAATACATTTAGGTCTGAATTGATATGAAAATGTTTCTAAAATCTTCAAAACTCACAAATGCGCGCGTACCGTTATATGGAGGGCTGTATTAAAATGTGGACCTTTGTCCACAATTTTTGTGAAGAAGTTTTTTGGCCACTAGAAACCCTTAATTTTATCAGCTATCTAATAAAGAAATAGAAAAAATAGAGGGCTTGAATGCTATTTTCGGAATTTAATATTTAAAATCAATTTTCAACAATAATTGCACTCTTCAATTTTCTTAATTTTTTGTATAAAAAAACTACGTTTAATTAACTCTCAGTCCTATTTGGTAATGGGATTCAAAAAATTACTATTTTTCTATTTTTTTTTTAATTTTCCAATAACAATTTCCTTTATATCAGTGTAAAGTCTTTGTTATTTTACCAAAAAGATAAAAAATTATCTTAAACATCTTAAAAACTGCTTCATTTTTCGATTTTGCAAATGGATTAGTAGTTATTGTACCAGTCGGACAATAAGCTAAGTAAATTGATTAGCAAATAACCACATCGTGGGAATTATATGAATGGGCATCCGAGCCGAATAATCTATCAAGTATTAAAGTGGTATTTTCTCCAGAATAGGATTATTTAAATAGGAAAGAGGATTTGAATTTAAGATATGCAATGGCTGAACCTATCGCTGGCACACAAAACCGACATTTAGTAATACCCACTAATGCTGGTACAATAATTTTTTAAACCATTCTTAGGAATAATAAATGTTTCACACTGATATAAAGGAACAATTTTATTGACAAATTTTAATAAATTTATAAAACATAGTAATTATTCGAATCCCACTACGAAATAGGACTTAACGTTTTTGTAACTTATCGTAGTTTAATAGAAAAAATTTCTGGAAAATCGAGGAGTACAATCATTGATAAAAATTGACATTAAATCGCAAAAATTGCACCCAAGCCCATTGTGCAAATTTTATTCTATTTAGTATTAGATAGCTGAAAAAAACCAAACAAGATTGTTTCATTTTTGACCAGCATCGAAAAAGTTATGAGTATTTCTTTGCATATAGCTTTTACCGAATTCGACTTTTTAAGGTCAAAAATCATATATGGTAACATGGGGTGCCTTCGACACTGGGGCGGGTACGCCATCTCCGATTTTCTCGCAAAATACAAGTGCTAGAAAAAATCCGTTGAAGGCAAAATTGTGAGTTTAATAAAGATCTATCATCTCCCAAAAGTTGGCAGTTGTGTCATAAGTATGATAGCGGACGCACGCGGTTTTGTGTTTTGAGGGTATTGGGAAAAATAATTATGGTAGATGTTTTTTGTGATATCTTCTTTACCTTTTGTGATATCAAAAACATATTTTATACCGTTAGAAGTCAACTACTGAAGAATAGAAATCCCAATAATTTGCACGAAAAAAAACAATAACAAATGTCAATATATTCATATTATGAGATATGTTGGAGGTGGGGCGCCTACGCCATGATAGGGGTGTGGTGGGTTAATGTCAGAAATTTGTCACGTTTAACTTCAATTCTTTATGCCATAGATATACCACACCATAATGTGAAGTTAAAATCAAATAGTATCATAAACGTATCTTGTTTTGGTTATATTATGATTTTTGTACCTAAATTCAAGAAACCTATTTCAATTAACAGCTAGAATCGGTTACTATTTGTGAATTTTAGAATCAATTTTGATTATTCAATAGAAACATGTTCCTTTTTCACATAATGTTGATATTTAAGGAAAAAATATGGAAAATTGCAGTTTTAGAGTCCATTGGAAAATGTTGAATTTCGATGGCGAAGCTGCCCCATGGGTGGGGAGGCTTCGCCACTTTTTAGACTTTTTGTAAATTCTCAAAAATAATATTTTAAAAACAAAATTATAACCACTTATATATCAAAACTTATAGTCAAGATACGCTAATATTTGTACCAAAAATAATATTTGAAAAAACTTTAACGGTGTCGGTATGAGAACATTTTGAACAAAAACGTGGCGAAGGCGCCCCATGTTACCATATATATGAAAATGTTTTGTTGAGACGCTGCATCAACTTAGCAGTCCGGTATTACTCAGAATTTCCCATATATTCTCTATGAACGGAGGAAAAAAGGTCTCTCTAACATATGTGCCAAACATATTATGCAGCAAAGAAATATATGTTTGCAACAGTCCCAAATATAACAAATATTTCTTTTGGTGCAAAGAAACATATATTTGTTTGCAACCAGTCCCAAATATATATTTGTTTGGATCCAAACAACATATATTTTTCTGCGTGTACTGTTGCAAATGATTATGTATTTCATTGCGATACAAACGGAAAACAAACTTAATATACACTCCATTCTATGGTGGAGGGTATAAAAGCATTGTCAATTAAATATTATAACATTTTCAATACTCTTCTATGCACAACGAAATAATTACTTTTAGACGCGTCTTCATTTTATTCTTCACAAATGATGTTTGAAATTTTCACTTTATTAATACTGATAGCTGATTGGTAATATCCATCAAGGTTATTGCTATCACTCATGAAGTAAACGTCTTCCACTAAGTTAGTTTGTTACTTCACTGACTTTTATAAATAAAGCCATCAACATCCATGACTATGATGTCCATCAGGTAGTTGCTAAAGGTAATTTAAGTTATGAGCATTACTTTGGCTTTGGTCCATAATACCCATAAGTCATTTTGCAAAGTAATATCAATCTGTAAATATGTATGTATCTACATCAATGGCTTCGTTTATAACTTTGTCCGGAATAATGATGAATGACACTCCGTAAAGTGAAGCTTATCGCCGTAAGTTTAATAACTGAATATCATCAACAATTTAACATAAGTGAAATGTAGCTGTCAAAAAACAATGTCATTCATATGGAATAATAAAATTTATTATTCCATTTTAATGGTGTCTTAATCTTTTTTTTAATTGTGTGGTAAAGACATTGGAAAATATAGTAATCACACATTATATTCAAAAATTAAGGCAGCGGATGTAAGTTTGATCAGATTAGGCACAAACTTAATTTTTGTACATGACTTTGATTCCAAAGATAGATTATTTTCACGCAGAACTTTTAAATTTAAAATTTGACCCAGTCCCAAATCCAGTCCAAGTTTTGTATAATTTCCGACATGGACAAAGCAAAGACTAGATAGATGCACAAAACCAGCTTTCCATAATTTGTTTTTTAAATAAAATCAAAATTTATCTACCTTATTTTGGGAAGTATAAGAACATACACAAATATGCAGTTATAATCGGGTCCCTAAATTTTCCAAATGCATCCGATGACTTTAAAATTTGATATGGCATATCCTGATTAATTAATCACGTCCAGAAAATTTGGTTCTGATCTGTTCAGGTATATATCTATATATATAAATGAGCTTGGTGATAAGGTACTGACTGACTGACTGTCTGACTCATCATCAACGCCCAGCCAAAACGGCTAAAGCTAGGCGCTTGAAATTTTACCAGTGGGTCACTGTTGATGCAAATGTGCGAGATAAGGCCGGGTTTTAGAAAATTCGTCCTGGAACCACAAAAAATAACAACAACAAAAATCCTTATTTTTCATTATTATTACGTACTTATTCACTTAGTTGGCCCTCTGCAAGACATGTGTCAAATTAACAATGCTATAACTTCTTGATACCGTAAACGATCACACATAATTTCAAATTTTGTAGTTCACTTCTAGGCGCACTTATTTTATCGCAAACCACTAAATAATAGAAAGACAAAGACAAACCGATCCTGATTTTGTTTTCACATAACAGGTGTCGCACAAAAGATTTTCATTCGTTAAAGTCCAGTTAGAAAAAATGATTACAAACGATGCATTTGTAATAATTTTGATTTTCAAAAATAATTAATGAAATCAATAACACTGTGCAACAAAATGGAGCTCAAAGTCTGGGGGGTGGAAAATTCCTATTGGAGATGAAAGCCCTTGTTGAGTATATACAGAACCCCGAAGGACAGATTCGCCGTGAGTCGAACTTTCGCGATATGGCGTGATGAATATTTTGCTGGAGACCCTAAAAGCCATCTGAAATCAGCGTTATATCTTTGTTCGCTGTTGTTTAAGCTTATATTTAAGATGACATGTCTTCAGTCAAATCAAAAGAGGATTTTTTTCGTAGAACATTTCGACCTTCTAACTCGCTTCCTTCAATGTCCTTTTCGTCCTTTATTTCAAGAACCGTAATAAAAGTGGTACAAGATGACATTTTTCCGCTTCGAAATATTCTACAAAAATGTGGCTCGGAAGATTTTAGGTAGGGTTCCCAAAGACATAAAATCGATAAAATCTTGTTTAAGCGGTTGTTTTTCACTTTTACCCGAATCTTGCTCAGACAGCCCTATATCTATTTATTTCAATATATTATTGTTAACCTATTGGTGACCGAGAATTCTCGGAGTCTTTAAAACTGTTGCATCTCGTATTGCAAAGCACGTTAATTTAATAATTTTTTGGAATAAAGATCCGGATATCCGAATTGTGGAACCGGTTATTCTGATATTATAACCGAATTTTTATCCGGTTTTTATGAACCGATTAACCGTATATGTATATCATTAGAAAGCTATTAAAATTGTCAATCAGATATGATTAATATGCATTAGACATTTTAAGCGGCTTTGGTGCTGGAACAAAAAAACCGTATTTTCGAACCGTTTCTTAACGTTTGTGAGGATACATTTCTGTGCGTGAAAAAATTATGATCATGACCTGGGGGGTGGAAAATTCTTTTTGGAGGTGAAAGCTCTTGGTGTGGACATACAGAATCCTGAAGGGTAGATCCGCCGTGAGTCCAACCTTTGAGTTATGGCGGGTTGAATTCTGGGATGGTGGCCCATATTGCAATTGTAAAAAGTTACGTGACCCATTATTGCAAGTGTAAAAAGTTACGTAACTGAATTTCAAGTGGGTTTAGGGTTCTACTGGGACAATATGTGCTATGTCGGCGTAAGATTATTTTCGTGATATGCCCTAGCCAAATCGGATGAATTTTTATACCCTACACCACTATGTGGGGAGGGTATTATAAGTTGGTTTTGGCCAAAAAGTTTGTAACGCATCGAAATAATGGTCGTAGACCCATACTTATATATACCAAAATGAACGTCTCGACGAGCTGAGTCGATCTGGCTATGTGTGTCCGTCCGTCAGTCCGTCCGTCCGTCTGTCCGTCTGTCCATCTAAACCTTGTAATCACGCTACAGGTCGCAATTTTGATCGGATCGTCACGAAATTTTGGATGTTGATGGGGGTCCCGGAGGGGAAGAAGCCTATTGATTTTGGTGATGGTCGGATAATATTTAGGGGTCGGAATGGGCAAAAAACTTATGTGGATAAAAAGACAACGTTTTTTTTCCAAAGCGAATATCTCAGCTTCTTTACGGGGTATACCAAAAGCGAAACCTGACAATAAAAGTAGAAAATATCGCCTTTCTAATGATGTAAAGTAGGTTCTCGTAGGTGATCAAACAACGAAGATATCACAATAGTCGCAAATAAAACCCAAATTTTCATTTTTGCAATTTTAATTATAATGACGAATATCAGAGCTTTGGTTGGGGACTTTCCAAAAGCAAAGCCTGGCTGTGAAATTAGAAGATTCCTTCTTTACAATGATGTAAACTAGGTCGGCGTAGGTGACCAAATAACGGAGATATCGCAATAGTAGGTAATACATCCCATTTTTCCACTTTTTTGGAAATCACGCTACAGGTCTCAATTTTGATCGGATCGTCACGAAATTTTGAGGGTTAATGGGGGTCACACAGATGAAGAAGCCAATTGATTTTGGTGATGGTCGGATAATATTTAGGGGTCGTAATGGGCAAAAAACTTATTTGGAGAAAAAGACAACGTTTTTTCCAAAGCGAATATCTTAGCTTCAATATGGGGTATACCAAAAGCAGAACCTGGTCATGAAAGTAGAAAATATCGCCTTTCTAATGAGGTAAAGGAGGTTCTCGTAGGTGATCAAACAACGAATATATCGCAATAGCCGCTAATAGAACCCAACTTTTTATTTTTGCGATTTTAATAATAATGACGAATATCACAGCTTCGGTTGGGGATCTTCCAAAAACAAAGTCTGACTATGAAAGTAGAAAATCCCATCTTTACAGTGATGAAAGTAGGTTGGCGTAGGTGGCCCCATAACGGAGATATCACAATAGTCGGCAATACATCCCATTTTTTAATTTTTTTTGTAATCACGCTACAGGTCGCAATTTTAATCGGATCGTCACGAAATTTTGGGGGCTAATGGGGATCCTACAGAGAAAGAAGCCTATTTTTTTTATTTCACTTTATTACAACTGAGTTAGAAAAAACTCATCAAGTAATTTAATTAATTTACAATACATGATTAGTATAATTGTGAGGATTATGTGAGTTAGTAATTCAGTAATTACACTCTAAAGATGATAGATAGCTTTCAAGACTTAATTGACTTAATCCATTGGAGTTATTCTTCTTAGCCTTCTGCCGTTTCTGTTAATGTGATTATGATAGATGCCTGTCATATCTGTGTTTGTGTGGTGAAGAAGTTTGATAGTATACTTCTGAGCTTGTAGTTTAATTTCGTCTGCGACTAAGTTTATACGAAGATCTCTGTGTAGATCGGAATTTCGTACGTACCATGGAGCTTTTACTATAGATCGTAGGATTTTATTTTGTATCTTTTGGATTTCGGGTTGATTTGCACATCCCCATAACTGTATACCATATGTCCATATGGGTTTAATAATTTGTTTATATACAAGTAGCTTATTGGTTATAGTAATGTTTGATTGTGTTGAGAAGATCCAATTTAGTTGATTTAATTTCAGTTTAATTTCCTGCACTTTTTTCTTCACGTGCTCTTTCCACTTAATCTTTGTATCAAGAGTCATTCCCAGGTATTTTGCTGTGTTAGCATATGGAATTTTGATGTTGTTTATGAAAATTGGTGGTGTGCGTGGGTTATTTTTATACCCTACACCACTATGTGGAGAGGGTATTATAAGTTGGTTTTGGCCAAAAAGTTTGTAACGCATCGAAATAATGGTCGTAGACCCATACTTATATATATCAAAATGAATGTCTCGACGAGCTGAGTCGATCTGGCTATGTGTGTCCGTCCGTCCGTCCGTCCGTCTGTCCGTCTGTCCATCTAAACCTTGTAATCACGCTACAGGCCGCAATTATGATCGGATCGTCACGAAATTTTGGATGTTGATGGGGGTCCCGGAGGGGAAGAAGCCTATTGATTTTGGTGATGGTCGGATAATATTTAGGGGTCGGAAAGGGCAAAAAACTTAGGTGGATAAAAAGACAACACTTTTTTCCAAAGCCAATATCTCAGCTTCTATATGGGGTATACCAAAAGCAAAACCTGGCAATGAAAGCAGAAAATATCACCTTTCTAATGATGTAAAGTAGGTGCTCGTAGGTGATCAAACAACGAAGATATCGCAATAGTAGCAAATAAAACCCCAATTTTCATTTTTGCGATTTTAATTATATTGACAAATATCACAGCTTTGGTTGAACATTTTCCAAAAGCAAAGCCTGACTATGAAAGTTGAAGATCCCGTCTTTACAATGATGCAAACTAGGTCGGCGTAGGTAACCAAATAACGGAGATATAGCAATAGTCGGTAATACATCCCATTTTTCTATTTTTTTGGAAATCACGCTACAGGTCGCAATATTGATCGGATCGTCACGAAAATTTCAAGGTTAATGGGGGTCTCACAGATGAAGAAGCATATTGAATTTGGTGATGGTCGGATAATATTTAGGGGTCGGAATGGGCAAACACTTATTTGGAGAAAAGTCAACATTTTATTTCAAAGCCAATATCTCTGTTTCTTTAAGAGGTATATCAAAAGCAAAACCTGGAAAGGAAAGTAGAAAATATCACCTTTACAACGGTGTAAAGCAGGTTGTCGTAGGTGGTCAAATAGCAAAGATATGGCAATAGCCGATAATGCATCCCATTTTCCGATTTTTTGTAATCACGCTACAGGTCGCAATTTTGATCGGATTGTCACGAAATTTTGGGGGTTAATGGGGGTCCCAAAAAGAAAGAAGCCTATTGATTTTTATGATGGTCGGATAATATTCAGGGGTCGGAATGGGCAAACACTTATTTGGAGAAAGGTCAACGTTTTATTTCAAAGCCAATATCTCTGTTTATTTAAGAGGTATATCAAAAGCAAAATCTGGCAAGGAAAGTAGAAAATATCACCTTTACGGCGATGTAAATTAGGTTGTCATAGGTGGTCAAATAGCAGAGATATGGCAATAGTCGATAATGCATCCGATTTCCGATTTTTTTGTAATCACGCCACAGGTCGCAATTTTGATCGGATCGTCACGAAGGTTTAGGGGTTAATGGGGGTCCCACAGAGGAAGAAGCCTACTGATTTTAATGATGGTCGGATAATATTCAGGGGTCGGAATGGGCAAACACTTATTTGGAGAAAGGTCAACGTTTTATTTCAAAGCCAATATCTCTGTTTCTTTAAGAGGTATATCAAAAGCAAAATCTGGCAAGGAAAGTAGAAAATATCACCTTTACGGCGATGTAAATTAGGTTGTCATAGGTGGTCAAATAGCAGAGATATGGCAATAGTCGATAATGCATCCGATTTCCGATTTTTTTGTAATCACGCCACAGGTCGCAATTTTAATCGGATCGAATCTTTTGGGAGTTGATGCGGTTCCCACATAGGAAGAAGCCTATTGATTTTGGTGATAGCCGGATAATATTTAGGGGTCGGGATGGGGAAAAACTCATTTGGAGACAAATTTAAAGTTTTATTCTTTGTGAATATATTGGCTTCTAGTAGGGGTATTCCAACGACAAAGCCTGTCAATGGAAGAAGAAAATATTACCTTTACATTGGTGAAAAACAGGTTGGCGAAGGTGGTCAAACAAGGGAGATACCACAATAGTCGGTAATGCATCCAATTCTTCCATTTTTTTGCAATCAAGCTACAGGTCGTAATTTTGATAGGATGGTCACGAAATTTTGGTTGCTTATGGGGGTCCCAGAGACAAAGAGGCATATTATTTTTGGTGGTAGTCGGTTTATATTCCCTAAAAGAAATGTTTACCAGTGAAAAGCTTATGCACAGGGGTAGTGGTGTAGGGTATCACATGGTCGGCCCCGTCCCGACTATAGCCTTTGCTCACTTGTTAAAGTATATTTTTATACCTTTTTCAACAACAAGGACATAAACAACAAGGCAGGATAAGAGTAAGACACAAAATGTTCTACAGAAATCGTCCTAAATCGATTTGACTTAGCACATACTGTCCCAGTAGAACCCTAAACCCACTTGAAATTCAGTTACGTAACTTTTCACAATTGCAATATGGGTCACCATCCCAGAATTCAACCCGCCATAACTCAAAGGTTGGACTCACGGCGGATCTACCCTTCAGGATTCTGTATGTCCTCACCAAGAGCTTTCACCTCCAAAAAGAATTTTCCACCCCCCAGGTCATGATCATAATTTTTTTCACGCACAGAAATGTATCCTCACAAACGTTAAGAAACGGTTCGAAAATACGGTTTTTTTGTTCCAGCACCAAAGCCGCTTAAAATGTCTAATGCATATTAATCATATCTGATTGACAATTTTAATAGCTTTCTAATGATATACATATACGGTTAATCGGTTCATAAAAACCGGATAAAAATTCGGTTATAATATCAGAATAACCGGTTCCACAATTCGGATATCCGGATCTTTATTCCAAAAAATTATTAAATTAACGTGCTTTGCAAAACGAGATGCAACAGTTTTAAAGACTCCGAGAATTCTCGGTCACCAATAGGTTAACAATAATATATTGAAATAAATAGATATAGGGCTGTCTGAGCAAGATTCGGGTAAAAGTGAAAAACAACCGCTTAAACAAGATTTTATCGATTTTATGTCTTTGGGAACCGTACCTAAAATCTTCCGAGCCACATTTTTGTAGAATATTTCGAAGCGGAAAAATGTCATCTTGTACCACTTTTATTACGGTTCTTGAAATAAAGGACGAAAAGGACGTTGAAGGAAGCGAGTTAGAAGGTCGAAATGTTCTACGAAAAAAATCCTCTTTTGATTTGACTGAAGACATGTCATCTTAAATATAAGCTTAAACAACAGCGAACAAAGATATAACGCTGATTTCAGATGGCTTTTAGGGTCTCCAGCAAAATATTCATCACGCCATATCGCGAAAGTTCGACTCACGGCGAATCTGTCCTTCGGGGTTCTGTATATACTCAACAAGGGCTTTCATCTCCAATAGGAATTTTCCACCCCTCAAAAAAACGATTTTGGAGTATGTGTGTTACGTGAAAAGGCAGAAACGTATTACATAACAAGTATTCATCACGAAGGGTTAGGAAAAAGTTCTCTCCCCGCAAAATATAAAGGAACGAATCAGATTTGCTACTAAGAAAACCCAAAAAATATGGCGCAACCCTCTCACAGCCCTGGAAAATAAAAATGCAATACATACTGTAATGTTCGGAGAACTGTAAGTTATGGTAAGGGCATAGACAAATGAAGGGTACAGACAAAGGATTACTCATGTTGAGTGCTGTCAACAGACTCAAACCAAAATACTCAACATTTTTCGAAGTAGATTTTTGAGAAAAATTGCCAGATTTTCTTTTACATCAGAGTATGTAGATTTCGTCAAAAACTAACCCCATACAGTTTTTGTTAGAACAAAATGTTTTTAAAATTGTGTTTTTAATTGAGTTGTTCTGAAAACGAAATCGATGTTAACAAATGAATCGTATAGACAAAGGATTAACAGCATATAACATTCTCATTCGATTTGTTCCTAGGTTTTACCATTTTTGAAATTTAGAAGTTCAGATCACAGTTTTAGGTTATTTGTTAGGTTTTCGCGAGTTTGCTTGAAAACGGCAAGTATTATCAAAATGGAATTTATAGCTGTGAAAATTTCGTAATTTTTTCCTGGGTTGTACCATTTTTGCGATATATGTATAAGTTAAAGTAGGGAAATGGCAGTCCTGACATTGTTTCATATGCAGACGATACAGCCAGTGAATTGTCCTAATCTGAACAACTATATCTTAAAAATGGTAAAACCTACAAAAATATCATAAAGGACAATTTTGCAGAGAATTTTCGATGCTACAAAATTTTCTTTATTCCATTTTGATAGGGCGTGAAAACCTAAAAACCCCCAAAAAATGTGAACTTTGACCGTGATTTATTTAAAAAGTGCTCAGGCGATTTTTTTTATTCCCAGGTGTAAGCTCCTTTCATTTAATGTTGGTTCAAGAGCACCGCATCATGTTATATGCTGTTAACCGACCCAAACAAAAATACTCAACGTTTTTCGAAGGCGATTTAAAAAAATGCAATATTTTCATTTATACATTTATCTGAGGATGTAGATTTCTTGAGGAGCTTGAAATTTTACCAGTGGGTCACTGTTGATGCAAATGTGCGAGATAAGGCCGGGTTTTAGAAAATTCGTCCTGGAACCACAAAAATAACAACAACAAAAATCCTTATTTTTCATTATTATTACGTACTTATTCACTTAGTTGGCCCTCTGCAAGACATGTGTCAAATTAACAATGCTATAACTTCTTGACATAATTTCAAATTTTGTAGTTTACTTCTAGGCGCACTTATTTTATCGTAAACCACTAAATAATAGAAAGACAAAGACAAACCGATCCTGATTTTGTTTTCACATAACAGGTGTCGTACAACAGATTTTCATTCGTTAAAGTCCAGTTAGAAAAAATGATTACAAACGATGCATTTGTAAAAATTTTGATTTTCAATTTAAAATTAAAACAAAAATTCTTTCAATAAATAATGTTGGTAGGAAAAAGTTCTCTCCCCGCAAAATATAAAGGAACGAATCAGATTTGCTACTAAGAAGATTTCAAGCCCGTTAAAGTACTTTGATGACGTTATATTTTCTGATGAGATGAATATTATGTTGCACTATTACGACGGAACCAAAAAAATATGGCGCAACCCTCTCACAGCCCTGGAAAATAAAAATGCAATACATACTGTAAAGTTCGGAGAACTGTAAGTTATGGTAAGGGCATAGACAAATGAAGTGTATAGACAAAGGATTACTCATGTTGAGTGCTGTCAACAGTCTCAAACCGAAATACTCAACATTTTTCGAAGTCGATTTTTGAGACAAATTGCAAGATTTTCTTTTACACCTGAGGATGTCGATTCCGTCAAAAACTAACCCCATACAGTTTTTGTTAGAAGAAGATGTTTTAAAAATTGTGTTTTTAATTGAGTTGTTCTGTTTGCAATTAAAAATTATTATGGCGTTCTTGGTATATAGAAATGTAGAGTCTATAACTTTTCGTCACTAAATAATTTAGGAAATCAATAATAGACCACAAACCAGAATCAAATTTTGGTTTTGTAATTGAAAACGATTTTGGAATATGTGCGTTACGTGAAAAAGTCAGAAAAGCATTATCACGAAGGGATAGGAAAAACCACTGCTCTCCCCGTAAAATATAGGGAAACGAATTTTCTACAGAGAAGATTTCAAGCCCTTTAAAGTACTTTGATGACGTTATATTTTCTAATGAGACGAACATTATGTTGTATTATTACGAGGGGAGCCAAAATGTATGGCGCGAACTTCTCTATAACGAACTTCCCAATAACGATTTTTTCTCTATAACGAAGAAATATTGAAAACACAGTTTTTTCAGTCCATGCTCACCTATTTTAAACTCTATATAACGAACTTCCCTATAACGAATACTTCTCTATAAAGAAGTTTTTTTAAGCACAAGTTATATTTCACACACAAAATAACCTCCCTATAACGAATCTTTCAACAGCGCTCTTATTGAAGTCCACTTTATTTTTACATTGCGCACACAATGTGTCAAAACAAAACAGTGGTTTATGAGGAAAAATATCAGTTAAAATATTTTTTGTGGTGATCGAACGCAAACTACGATAAAATTGTAGAGATCAGCAAGTTTATCATTTGGTTTTGTTTAGATTCGAAGACTGATGAATCGTGCAATATTTTTTGAATTGCCTTTTCTTTCCCAGTTTAAGAAATAGTTGCGAAACAAAGTTCCCGATCATATTTGTTTTCCCACTGCTCATTGGGATGACTTTTTTGATTAAGCAAAGTAGCTTAAGGGATATTATCAATTTGTGTATTTGTATGTACCATGCAAAAGGAAACGAAATAGGTCAATGGTTCCTTTCGATGATCTACATAGCATCACATTCTGAGTCCATTTATACGTGCCCGTCAATCCGTTAATGCACTTTTGTCGCATTTATTATCCTATCCGGGTTAAAATTTATGATGGTCGCAATTTTGACTAAAGGACTATAGCCATATTGCTTTTGACGAGAATAGGTTGAGATTTGAACATAGCTCCCATATATTCTCCCGATTCCGTATATTGTATCTACCAAACAACTATTTTAAAACAAATGTGTAATGAAATCTGTTCAGTAGTGCGATTCACAAACTAATTTTGTGAGTTACCGACAAGTGTCGGTAAAATTAAAATGCTTATAATTTCGGTAATTACCGAAAGAATATGTGGTAATACCTTAAACTGTCGTACTTTACTGGTTAAATAATTTGTAAATAGGAACGGGTGAAACTATACTCTGCATTTTAATTTATTTATTTATTATCCTCCTTTTATTCGTGTGAATTCTCCGCTAACGAAGTAGCGGGCACTTGCTAGTATCTACATATGTATATGTATATAGAAAATTATTCAGGTCTGCCATGATGTTCGAAATATAAATCCTCCGAAATGGCTGGACCGAATTTGTCTTAGAATAGATCGTAAATAATTTTTATACCGAAAACTGGAAGGGGCGGGGGACCTCCCCCACAACGGGTTTTAGCTAAACGCGAAATCTCAGAGATCATTTGATGTATAGGGATACAATACAATAGTAATTGTGACCTCCATCATTAGTTGATGATTTGGAAGTAGAATACCGCGATCGTGTTCAATTTTTAAATACTTTATAATTGCAGGTCAAGATTTTTAAATTTAGTAGATTTTTGTAGTCCCAATTACTAAATTAATAGATCTTGAACATAACAGATTTCTATGCTGGGTATAACTGATTAAGATAACTATCAAATTTCGCGACTTGTGTCATATTGACAAGTCCCACTCCCAGCCCAGCCCAACACTTAAAAATATCCAAATTGTTAAGTGTCACGCTATCTGTAAGTATTTTTCTATAAGTTTCCGGATCCATATATGGCAAAAACCAAAAATGTTTTACAATCGATGAATCCTAGTTTCACCCATTCAGAATTCGCTAACTGTTAACATATTCTAAAAGTATGATTGAAATACTTTAAAATGAAGTGTTTTAGGAGGAATCCCATAAGGTCGACCATTAAAATTTATTTACGTGGAAGCTGGTTGGCATCAATGTAGAAAAATAGGTAAAAATGTGTTGAAGCCAACAAGTTTTTTTATGCTTCCGATTTCTGGCTTAACCTTACATTTTATAGACATATGCTCAAAGAAAGGCTCAAAGAATATTTCATGGGCAATATGATACTAACGTACCATTTTTCGATATTTCCACTGCCTCCACCTAAAATTGATGCTGACATTTTGAAGCCGGAATTTCGGGGTTTTTTGAATTTTTTAAAAATTCGGACGAGCAACAAGATAATATTCACAAAAGGATTATAGAACTCGTGATTTTCCGTCGTTTAATGCATACCTTATGAGTGTGCTCCTTACAACATCCTAGTAATTGGAGTCTAAAGGCCAATATTTGATACGTGAATTTTTTTAAAAAACCTATTTTTTGCGTTTAAAATTTACAAGTGCCATTCAATTACATTTGTACCCCGCGTGAATTTAGTTTTTTTACGCGACGAATCTAATGAGACCTTCCGCGATTGAATCCATCCACTAAACACCTTGAAAATAGGAAAATAAGCAAAAAATATATTTTGACAAATTCGCGTACTAAACCGCGATTTTCTTTAAAATTGTTTACGTAAATGGAATCCCTTATACGCGACTATAATATTTGTGAAAACTCGTGTCATAAATTACAGAGATACGCGAGTAATATGGGTCTTTTACTCAAAATACAATGTGGTGGCACATCCGCGGTTCTTGAAGAATCTATTTGAAATAGGCGTATATTGACGTATTTTTGATGGGCGCTAAAGAAACCGGATGCGCATCAAAATCGTATGCACATTGCGCGAGTTTTACCCACTTTAAGGTTTTTAGCATTGTGTGATGCAACTGGCGGCACACTTTGGCCGCTGAGTAAAACATCGAAATATGCATAAATATTGAAAGAGATTGATTCGCTGTATCCAAAAACGGATGCGCATCAACTTATTTTAACTAATTCGCGAATAATAGCCTTTTTAATTTCACATTTTTTGAATGATTGTAATTTCAATATTACTCTTAATTTCCTATCCTTATAAGTTATCACAGTAAGCAAATACGTTTTCACAATAAAAAACACAAACATTGTTCCACAACATCCCATACGGGACAAGGGAGACTTATCTCATATCAATGAGTGCACCCCGATTCATATTTAGCTCAATGATATGGGACCTACTGTTTTTCGCCGAGTCTGAACGACGTGTCTTAAGACATCACTTGTGGAGAAGTTTTTGAAGGCTGAAATACTCAGCAAATGTCGCCAACATTACTGAGGGGTTTTGTGCCACCATTGAAAATTGTTTTGATGTTGCCTGGCCGGGGAAACGAACCCCCGACCTTCTGCGTGCAAGGCGGGCGTGCATACCATTGCACCACGGTGGTAAACCACATTTCGTGATGAAGTTTTAGCAGTATACATTAATTATTGTATGGGATTTTAGCAAAATAGTTGGAGAACTCCCAAATATTTCTTTCTCTAACTTTTCGAATCAAACCACAAAATATATTTGCAACAATATTTTCCAACAATAAGTTTTTCTCTTTTCTTGCTGCTATAATATGAAATGTATGTGTCCAATCTCTATAAATTTGGTATCATATTTTTCTACGCGTTGTCTAGATTCCGCATACATTTTTAAATTTATTTTTGAGGGTTTGTATGGACTCTGGGACAGGATAATTTGGTTTTACTTCAAAATGTTTTTATTATTTGTTGATTTTCCGCGAAAATTTAATAACTATTTTAACATCTATGAATAGATATGGAATGCTGTTAACGATTTATGCATACATTTTCTCATAACCGCTATAACTTTTGCGCGCATCGTCCAATTTTGTGAATGCGAACAGATTTAAAACCAGCATAGTAGATGTGCTCGCGAAAAATTTTTTTAAATTTTTTCAAATGGATATGCAAAGGAATTTTGGTTTTTACCATATATTTCGGGTTCATTGAATTGGATAGGAAACGTCCACGCAGAAAATGATCAATATAGGTTCATATTTTGGTATGTATTCAGTTTGTGCACGCATAGTCCAAATGGAATGACTGTAACGTGGTATTTCCGATTCTGAATGGGTATAAAACATCGATGTCTCATTGGTATTGAACCTTGTTTAAAAGAAAGTGATATACTTCATTTATTGTATCCCACTTCACTTGGAATAAGCCTTGGCGCAGATTTTAGTACTTTCATATACGAAAGGAAACTAATCGTTCCATTTTAGTTCAATACAACTCATGGTGTAGAGTATAGAAAGTTCGGCCCGGTCGAACTTAACGCCGTTCTTACTTGTTTATACATGACATCTTCATGGCTTATAAGTTCATTCTATAACCTTTTTTATAATTCACTAGATACCACAATAAAACACAGTTTGATTTCACGCAATCCAAACATGCTAAAGTAAATAAATAAATATGTATTCGTGTTTACCCTCAGATTAGGGTATTTTATTGATACAATATAATACTAAGAAGAATGATATGGTCACATAGGGGTTTAAGGAATACAAATAAAGTTAAAAAGAGAAAAAAAAAAAGGAAACGAAAAGCAATTTGGTCGAAGTGAGTGTTATGATTTCGATACACACACATTTGTAAGGACAATTGCTAAATGTTCACAATCAAATAATACTGTTTCCGAAAGGATGAAAAATTATTTTAAAATCTAGGAAATTCTAAACCAAATGACGTCGCACTCATGTTTTGGGAATTCTTGATAAGAATTTATAAGCAATAGAGCAATGAGAAAAATAATATTGTAAAGCATTCAAAAGTTTTTTAATGATTAAATAAAATATCTACGTGATTTTCACTTCATAATATCACTGGCAAAAATTCGTAATGTTGTACTGAATTGATAGAGAAGAAATCTTTGAGTAGTATAAGCCCTACTTGCAAAAAGTTGTTAACATTGATAAATGTTTCGGAGTAGCAATTACGACCCCTTATTTGGCTTTTTTCTTTTTCAGTTTGACAACATCTCTCCGTCGGAATTTGCAAATATTTTAAACATTTCTACATAACGTCTAAGTTCCCAAGCGATTTTGCAGTAATTTAGTCTGGGTTGAGACAGTTCAAACGGAAAACAGTGTAATATTAGGATGTACCTTTTTATAAAGCCCACAGGTAATATGGACATATATCGGCATTTCTTGCAAGAAAAGACCTCGTTCATCTATAGCCATTGTTAATTTATTTTATTTCCAGTTTTTTACTAGTTGGTAATGGAACAAAATGTGATAACATATATAATAATGCTGCATTTCTAATGGTCTATGGACGGGACTTAAGACCGTCCATAAACGAAGATGAAAATCGCAGTTGTAAAGAAATTCGGAGAATAGCATACAAAAATTGACAATAATTAAAGTAAAATAATGCAAATGGTCGAAAACTCAACAACTATACCAAAACACGGACCTATGCTGAACATTTCTGGTGGAGAAGTTTTTTGAGCACTGGGAACTTCAAATGTCAAATAATAGGTTGCTACGCCTAAAATTTTAACTAAATCGGCTGAGGAGCGGAATCGCTATCATCTACGCTTTCCTCTTTCAAATGCAATTTGTTTTTTACTATGATGGATATTTGTCCATTCATTGTAAGGCTTCCATGACAAACGCTTAGCGTAGTCTTTGGAAGTTATGAGTTTGGCTCTGAACCCTAACACGCCGTGACAACACTTTTTTCATGTATTTTTAAGGACGTGGGTTCAAACCCCCGCCTGACTAAAGCTGATTTTTATTTATTTGAAAATTTCAATTTTGCGATTGAAATTTGACTTTTCAACTTACAAAAATTATTGGACAAAAACTAAAATAACGACTTGGACCATATCTTACCAAGAGCTACCAAGATATCAGTACTAAAATTCTGTGCAGGGTCAAGCATGATTTGAAGTGTTTTAGTGTTTCATAAACTCAAGAAACATGTTCATTGATTGAGTAAATGAGCTGTAACTCGTTGAGTTTTGGAGATATTACCACAAAATTTTGACACAAGATAAAGTAGAAATAGTAGACGTGCTACTTAGGCCTCAAAGTTTCCATAAAAATCTGCATGGGACCAACAGTGAATTGTCACGAAATTGCTTTAATGGCCGTAATTATTGTCCAATCGAAGAGAAGTAATCCTACAAAAATTGTTAAAATCGTCTGGATTTTAATATAAGCCTTTATCATAGGAACAAATTACTTAAAATTGGTCAAATATACTATTGGAGCAATATCAAAATCTTTGTAGCATTCGTTTTCTAGCCATAGCAATGAATTGGTAACAATTTCTCAACGATTCGATAATAAAGGTGGTCTTTAGAGCAATCTCGTGTTAATTCACCTTTGGCCCAAACATTATGAAGTATAATTTGAAATGTAGCCCTGGAAACTGCGATTGGGGACAACATTCCAATTTTATCAAGATAATGACCCCAGCTCAAATCAAAGACCTCCCCAATCCCCGGATTTGAATCTTATAGAAAATTTATGGAATATTTAGTAAAATCTATGCCAACAAGTAAAACATTATCAGTCGGCTTTGCCGACAGAGATATACCCTCAGCCTATGTGAATTGAAACTTTCATATACCGACAGATCGAATGTGTTTAGGGTCTTTTCAGAATTTTGTGGCCCTTTTTCATATTTGTACTTGCCGACAAAAATTGTGGATTAGGATTGAAGTTCAAAAGTGTTGCGGAGGAGCTACTTGCAGGAACGAACCAACATAATCCATTATGGAAGTGGATCTTATTTTGGGAGTCATATCTTTTTGATAGATATCGCACCCACTAGTCATTTCAGTTGGTCATCGTATAACTTTTGGATCAGTATGTCAAGAAGCATGGACATGTCCACGGAAAACATAATATCGCTGTAAATAGGACCACAACGAACAGCATCGGTGTACATTTCCAAAGGATCTTTGAACAGACCTCAACCTGCACTCAGACACAAATGTTGAACTTTTGTGGGGGAGGTACCCTAAGGAGAGGATCGATATGGGCCATTTTAGAAGTTAAACTCAATTTGGACAAAATATTAGGAGATCCAAAGTTTGGACGAAATTGGTTGCTCCGTTCAAGAGATATCGCGCATTCCATTTTAGTGACATTTTTTACACATTGGGGAAGTGCCGGAAGTTGTGGACCGGTATTGCCCATCTGCGAACTGAAACTAAGTTTTGACAAAATATGACGAAGGCCAAATTTTTGCACCAAATCGGTTGATCAGTTCGAAAGTTATCTTGCTCTCCTGCCACTACAGATAGTGCAATATGGGTTTTTTACATCTTTCGGACTGTTTTCTCAAGAAGTATGAACCTCTCCCTGAAAAAACTTTTACCGTCGTAATAGAAACAGCGAATGCAATTTGCTTCAACAAAAATCAAAGTGATTCGAGACCAGGTCTTAAAGTGAACTTATCCAAAATTTGTGTGGGAGGTACCCGAAGGAGTAGACAAATATAGTCCATATTCAAACCTGATCTATATCCGGTAGATATATTAGTATGTGTAAAGTACCTACTAAATCGGTCACTCTTATCTTCGAACTTAACCCCTCGTGAGTCTGGCCAGACCCATATATGGCAAAATGGGGCGGCTTCGCCACTGGGGCTCCATCGCCAGCGCCGATTTTCTTAATAATTATAACTGCTACAGAAATACCGTTAAAGGGAAAATTGTGAGTTTAACGAAGATCTTTCATCTCCCAAAAATTGGCATTTCTATAAAATATATGATTGCTGATGCATCCGGTTTCATGTTTTTGGGGTATTGCGAAAAATATTCATGGTAGGTATATTTTGTGATATCTTGTATTCCTTTTGTGATATCAAAATTATATTTTACTAGAAGACCCGGCGAACTTCGTCTCGCAGTCTGTTAGGTATTGAACTTGATGACTTTTGTTCAGATATATAATACAATTATTGCTATCACGCTGCAGAGTATCCGAGACCAAAACAATTTAGGGCGATTTAGAATCTTTACATTGAGCAATTTTACTTGTGTGAATTGTCAGTCTGTCGGAGAGAAAGGGTATTAAGAGGTAAAGTGTTTCCGTTTTCCTCGACTCTCTCCTGTAAACTGACAATTACCGCTAGGGAAGGTGCCTAATTTAAATTAAGATTAAGATACATTTTTTGAGTAAATAATGCATTTCCAGATGTAAATTAAAAATGTTGAAGCAAAGTTATATCATCACGGCCATGTTAGTTTCACAATCGATGGTTTTCAGAAAGGTTCCTTGAGATAAAATTGTGACAAATTTTAGCGTTTTCAATGCTATAATATAATAATTAACTGAATTTCAACGTGGTATGATCGATTATTAAATCTTATCAATTATCGTAGTCGCTATCTTGGATTTTTCCATTAAACATTTTTGATGAATCGATTAGAAAGTTAGAATCAAAAATATTTTCTAATAGAAAGAAATGCAGGTAATGCCGTGATTCAAGTGCTCACTTTGGAACTTTTTCAGAAAAGTTAGTCCGATTTGAAAAGATAAGTACGATCGTTTTGTTGTGACCACCTTCATTATTCGTCTAAATTTCTTTCTGACTTTGTGGTGTACAAAAATGACACTCTTCTCGTGCAAATTCCCTGTTATATGCGATCTGCCGAATTCTACATGCAATTGGTGATATAAAATCAAACATTATTAAGATTACTATCACGCTGGGTTGAAAGACGATTTAGAATCTTTGATGTAGTAAGAGATATTTTCCAAGTAAATAGAAAATTTAACTGTATTTAATTTTTGCCCAATTCAATTATTCATCAGATTTTAGTTAATGTACTTAATTGAGCCATATGAACTAAATAGTTTTTATTAAAAACATGGTATCTAGCTAAGAGATGTGTATGACATATCAACTTCTAAGAGACGATCGTTTTGGTAACTGGTTAGGTTTATCGCATCATACATATTAGATGTGTTTAGACAATTTTCTATATTCGGAAACTCATATTTGTACGGACAGTCTTGCTATTTATGTGCAAGTACGATTTAAATTTGTTAAAATTAGTTGAACAGTTGATGCAAATTAATATCACCGTTCGATAGAGTTCATTTATCAGCTTAAAGCAAACTCAAGCAATTGTTGCTTGAGGGTGGGTCCCTTTCCGTTGAGATTAAATTATAAATATTTTTCGGAAACTTAATGTATCCTTTTGCAATATCGTAATGAATAAACGCTGAGATTTACAATGGTTTAATTTTATATCGAGCATGTGTTTTAATTTTAATAACGCGTGAGTGAATTGGTAATATTCCAGATGGGTGGTCGCTATTTTAGATGAAGCCACTTCTACGGTCATTTCTGTTTTGGACATATGTCACCCATGTGCCGTTTAGAATCAAAGATTTTGTATAATGAAACATGAGAATTTAGTGCGATTCTCTAACTCATTTTTCGAGTTAAGACAAATGTCGGTAAAATTAAAACGCAAAATTATGAATGAAAAGTTCAAATAAAAGTTGACAACACTGTTGCTAACGATAGAACTTTACGACTACTTTCTCTCGGTTGCTAACTTACCGAAAAATATCGTTAATTACCGAAATTATAAGCATTTTAATTTTACCGATTTTTGTCGGTAACTCAAAAAATGTGTTAGAGAATCGCACTACTGATGTCTATGATAGGGAATGTTATGACTCTTTTTTTTATTGGCATAGACATGACAATTAAATTGAAACTGTATAATCCAGTAGTTAACCCAATAAACTGGCAGAATTCAAAGAGAATTGTGTGAGCAGTAAGTAGTCAGTTGTGTACACGTAATAAAGCTCCATTCAAACTGCCATTTGGAGCATTTCATCCAGAGCTTTGGTGTAGATTTGAAAGTTGAAGTTCTTACTTCCGGCATTGTGATTGCGACCGGAAAGTAAACGACATATGTACATAACTAAATTATAGTTAAATACTAGCTGACCCGGTTCCGCGTTGCTGGCCCGTCATTTTGGATTTCCATGTAAGCCTTAGTAATATATCAACCATTTATCTATCTAATATTGGTATCTCTAGATTTTCGAACCGATGCACAGTGCGAAATTTGGGAAGTTTAGTGGAACTTTAAGGGATTTTCAAAGTACATGAAATTAATTAAACTTTTATTGAATTCGTTAGCTAAGTACTCCACTGCAAATGGTCCATACTCAGTTTGCCGATTTATTCCACGAAACGACTTAAAAATGCACTTAAAGTTGCACTTTTGTTTAATAATTTTTTTTTTGTAAAAAATGTATTTTTGATTCATTAAATACATGCAGTGGCGCGGACAAATGGTAAGTCAGTATGCCATGATTTATTTTTCTTAATATTTTACAAAACAATTATGATATTTTACACTTTAAAAAATTCAAAAAACCCTTATTGTTTTCGTGCAATTTTAGTCGGAAAGAAGTGATTTTTTGAAGTTTTCAAAATTATAATTTTTTATTTTCCGTGGACATTTCAAAAGTGAGTTACGTACATTCACGTGTTAATATATATATATATATATATAATCTGAAAGATTGGATTCTCCTCTGTTCGCAAAGCTATAAAACTGCTGCGGTATCGCGCGGTCTTTGGAGATATTCAAGATTTTCTAAAAAGACTTCGGGAATTTCATTCAGTTGCATTTTCTAAAAGTGGAAGGTAAATGCGACAATGAACGCCATTGTTGACTGTGTTTTGAAGAAATGGACTCACTAATTCTAACAATGATAAATTCTGTAAAATTAAGAAACCTCTCGCAATTTTTCATAGTTTTGACCTCTAAATGTTGGGTGATTTACATATAGTGCAACATTTTTAGATGCTGCGGTGCAAATACCAACATACTTTAAAAATTGTAATGCAGTGCAGACCTGAACTTGATCTGAAAGGCATTATTAACAAAATTAATGGTACAGACCTGCTGAATGGACCAATAAACATTATAGATACAAATGAAAACAAAAAATATTGACATTTTACTCCTTAATAGATGTGTAGGGTTGTGGGGCTTCACCCAGAAGTGGACCTATGTTGACAGCTTTTGTGTGAGGAGGTTTTTTTATTCACTAACATCTTAAAATTTATATTTGCATCAAAATTGGCTGCAATTTTTGTAACCTTTAAAATACCCAATATGAGGGAACCCGGTATGTGGGGGCTATTCCAAAACGCGAAGCTATATTGAAAATATTTTGTACATAAGTTATCCATCCGCTGAAAACTCAATATACCAATTTGCATCAAAATCGAATGAAAAATGAATGTAAAACGTAAAAACGGCAGCCACCGTTACATGAACGCTACAGGAAACCGCGGGTCTATGTGGCCCAATTTGAGCCCCACACCGTCCACTAAAATAATAAACATTTGTGCAAAATTTTAGGAATCTGCACCCTTTCCTTTAAAAGTTATTAGTAAAGTTCCGCTAAAGTGCTCATATTACGCACTGTGCGATGTCGATGTTTTGGTAAAACCCTCATACAATGGTATCTCCAGATGTAGAATAGAAAGTTACTTAAATTTTAGCTTCCACCATACGATTTGTAAGGGTATAATTAACTTTGTGATTCTGTTTGCAACACTTCGGAATACTCATCGAAGAACCTATAAAGTATGTATAAATTTGTGATCAACATAAAAAATAAGTCGATATAACGATATCCGTCTATCTGTTGAAATCAAGATACAGTTCGCGATATTTAACATAGAACTCTTCAATTTGGTACAGTAGTTTCTATTTATTACTCGTAGCATGTTTGGTATTAAAAAGTTATCATATCTGGACACATTTTGATATAGCCGCCATACCACTGACCTCCCTGTTTTCAAGGTTTTAACAGCATTATCTTACCGAAATGACAATAATTTGGTATTTAGTCTCCCTTGGAGGCATAAAATATTTCTGTAATAAATTATCGGCATAGGTCCACGTTTTGACAGAGCTACTCTAAAACGGTACCTCCCGAGTCTCGATATTTTGAAGGTTTTAGTCTCATAATTCCACAGAAATGGCTACAATTTGGTATTAAGTGTTTAGTGTGGGGATAAAATATAGAATATTCGGTACAGGTCCAGGTTTTGTAAATAGTCATCGCTAGATTTCTAACTTGGGTATTTGTATGTGTATAGCCACATTATTCATACGAAATGGCTATAATTGGTACTTAGTCTCCCTTGGGGATATAAAACATTTCTGCAGAGAATTATTGGCATAGGTCCACGTTCTAATTCAGCTACCATAGGATTTACCTCCCGAGTTTCAATATTTTGGAGTTTTATTCTATTATTCCACCGAAAAGGCTACAATTTGGTGTTTAGTCTCCATTATGGGTATAAAACATTACCGGTAGAAGGTGTTATGTAGCCTCTATTGGACGATACCTTCCGGTTCTCGGTATTTTCAAGGTTTTAGCGGCATTATTCAACATTATTTGGTATGTAGTCTCCTTTGGAGGTATCAAATATTTTAGCAGAGATTTGTCGGTAAAATCCATGTTTCCATATAGCCCTCATAAAACGATACATACCGATTTTTGGGGATTTTTGTTTTAACCGAAATGTCTGAAACCTGATTTCAATATAATTTATGCTGGTGGGTAACGTCGTTTTTACTTGTTGTTAACAAAGTGCTGTTTCATTGAGCACGTTATTATTTTACACTTTTAAACATGAAACATCGGTGATTCATAAAAAATGACTTCAACATGCTAGTTGAATTTATCTAGACTCTGCTGTATTTCAAGCACTAAAGGCAGTGTTCACGCCGTGTTTGCTGCCCCTTATTAAATTAGTAAATCTAATTAAAAATTGGACGCAATCGCAATTCAAAAAACCCATTATTGACAGAGGCCACAATTACTTTTGTTTTTACTAATACGTTGGACGCAATCGCAATTCAAAAAACCCATTATTGACAGAGGCCACAATTACTTTTGTTTTTACTAATACTAATCTCTGAGTTTCGCGATTTGTAAAAACCTGTTATGGGAGAGGTCCCCCATCCCCTCCATTTTCTGTATTCTACCTCCTTATGAACCTGCAGTCTTATTTAGAACATCATGTCAGTCTTAAAGAATTTATATACATTTAGATAGATCATAGCATAGTTCACCCATCGTTTTAGTGACCATTTCACATTTTTAGACGTTTCAGTTATTTAACCATCTTTGAAATTACATTTTGCCTGATTTCTCAATCAATTTTTTTGGAATTTCGATCACGCAGCATTTTACATTATCGAGGTTATACTGTATTCCAAAATGTGGGGTTGATCGCGCTTTCCCACTTATTGAAGCCAGTGTATATAGCGTTTATGTAATCACGCTTACTAAAATTAAGGATATTATCTATAATAATACCTTTTTGAAAAAATGGGCTTACCGCGATATTCCACTTCCGAGATGACCATTCAGAATCGAGGCAGTATTTACCATAGTATTGCAAGTAATTTTTAAACAATACGTTCAAAAATATCCTTAATTTCAAGTTTTCTGAAAAATTTTGTGGGGGAGGTACCCTGGTCACTCCACTGACCAGTATAAAAAATAGCTAAAAACCTATTCTCAGACCTAAAAACTCCACATACAAAATTTCATCGAATTCGGTACAGCCGTTTCGGAGGAGTTTAATTTCGAACATCATGGCAGACTCGAAGAATTTTATATATATATAGATATCGTTAATAGACAACTACTGAAGAATATAAATCCAAATAATTTGCATGATATAAGTAATTATAAATGTCAATATATTCATAGTATGAACTATGTAGTGGGTGGGGCGGCTACGCCATGATAGGTGTGTTGTGGGTTAATGAGGGAAATATGTCAGGTTTAACTTAAATTGTTTATGCTATTGATATACCACGCTATAATGTGAAGTTGAAATCAAATATTGTGCTAAACCTATCTTATTTGGCAAAAATTTCATTTTTGTGCCTAAATTCAAGGAACCTACTTCAATTAATGGCTAGAATATGTTTCTTTTTGTAAATTTTAGAATCATTTTTGATTATTAAATAGAAAACATGTTCCTTTTATGCATAATGTTGATATTTGAGGAGGAAGTATGGTAAATGTCAGTTTTAGAGTCCGTTGATATATGTCCTATGTCGATGGCGAAGCTACCCCATGGGTGTGGAGGCTTCGCCACTTTTTAGACATTTTGTAAATGCTCAAAAATAATACTTTAAAAACAAAATTATAATCATTTATATATCAAGACATGCTAATATTCTTACCAAAAATAATATTTGGAAAAACTTTAATGATGTCGATATGAGAACATATTGAACAAAAACGTGGCGAAGGCGCCCCATGTTACCATAATTATTTTTATTTTTTTAGGAAACTTAATTAACATTTTCATATAAACATTTGTAGAATATGTTTAAAGGACCAAAATCTTTAATAAATGCCGAAAAACTATAAATTTAAATGATATTATTAAGTTAGTAAAACAGGACATATGCCTACGAAGTAAAAAAATCGTAGTTTTCTTGTCTCTATGCTCGAAAATCCTATTTATATTTCATTTTTAAGCACTATATTTTAGTTTTGGCATATTATTCAGAATTCGTTATTTAATTATTTTATAAATTTACAGCTTATTTCAGTGCAATAACGATGATATCACGAGGTAAATAAAGGCATATATCCTAAGGATTTTCTTATTATTCATGTGGAGAATCCTATATTTGGACCAATCCACCACACAAAAAGAGCAGAAAAGCTAAGTAATGGGTTTTATTTATTTATTTATTAACATTTATATTTATAAGTAAATTACAAATATAAGGAAATAGCTCTGGCTATTGAGGCCTTAAGCTAAAATAATACTTTAGATATACAAATATAGGTATATTAACAAATAAATATAAAAATATTTTGAATAAGAAAATATACTTTGGATACAAGGTTCTTTATATGTAGTTATATAGGTTACATTGTTTTAAAAAATTTATTATTTCAAGTTTCAATGATATATTGTGTGGATTTTGTAAAATTTCAATGAAGTTATTGTTAGGAAAACTTTTATTAATACAGTTTTTAATGTATTGGCAGCTTGTTAACAGATGATTCATGTCAAAAACATTTGAGTTACAAAATTTACATTCTTTTTTTAGGGCTTTATTCATGATACAATCATGAGTAGCTCTACAGTGTCCCAGTCTTAACCGAATAATTTTTATTTGGTCAGTTCTGGAAAGAGATTTTTCGTTTTGCAGATAAGTTTTTATGTTGGTTTTGCTATTGTTAATGTATTTGTACCAGTCAGATGACTGTTCCCATGTTAAAAGTTTTTTATTGGAAAAATCGTTATTGATAAATTTCTTGATATCATTTGAAGATAAATTTTCTGTGGTGATAAGAGGACATCTGGAAGCTTCCTTTGCAACCATATCAGCGAATTCGTTTCCTTTTATATTAGTGTGTCATGGGACCCATACAAGTAGATGTTTTTTATGGTTTATAATATCCCTAATTAGGGAGGCATATATGTTGTCATTATTATGACTGGCAATGCAGTCAAGAGCTGATAGTGAATCAGATACAATGGCAAATTTTCCCCTTAAGTTGTTGGTATATTTAATAGCTATATAGATCGCTATAATTTCAGCAGAAAAGATTGATGAATATTCGGGTAGGGGTGATCCTTGTGGAATTCCATTAAAAAGGTTTTTTGTTTCCGAGAAAAATGAATTAACTCTGACTTTTATTTTTCTATTAATCATATAATTTCTAACAAAATTGTGAATTTTGGGTCCTATGCCCCATTCTTCGAGTTGTTTAAGAATGACATGTAAGCCAATCTTATCGAAAGCCCTTGAAAAATCGAGGGATACAATTGAAATGTGTTTGTTGGATTTTAAAGAACTATTGATATGGTAATCCAAGAAGGTAAGTGGATCAGTAATAGATTTGCCTTTTTTGAAACCAAATTGATACGGGCTCAAGAGTTTGTTTGTTGTGATAAACCACCAAAGTCTTTTGGCAATGATTTTATCTAATACTTTAGAAGTACATGGATTTAGTGATATAGGCCGATAGGAATTTACTGATGTTTTATCGGATTTCGACTTTGGAATGGGAATGACAAGGCTATTTTTGAAAACTTGGGGAATGTAAGTATTCAAAATATTATTGTAAAGGGAGACTAATCGTTTCTTCGATCTATCCCCAAGATTCTGGATCATTTGATAGTTGATTCGATCGATTCCTGGAGTTTTACCCCTAAGTTGGTTAAGAGTGAGTTTAAGTTCAAACAGAGTTATATCATCCTCGAGAGAGCATGCATATTTAGTCGGGGCTAAAGATGTTGGGTTTTTCATGTAAACGTTTTTGGATGATTGAAACTCTGTTGGGAAATTAGTGTCTTGGGATAAATCAGACCAAAAATCACAAAAACGATTCGCAATTTCTGTTGGAGAGGTAATCTGTTCTCCGTTAACATCGGATATACAGTGAATATTAGTTCTTACTTTCATACCGCAGAATCTGCGTATATTATTCCAGATTTTCTCTGTTGAGCTTTGGTGGTTAATATTAGAAGTAAAACTTTCAACGTATAATTTTTTTGAGAGTTTTAATTCTCTTCTATATTGGGCATTGATTTTGCGGAATTCTATGAGATTTTCTGTTGTAATATTTCTTCTAAATTTATTTAAAAGTCGATTTCTTTTTCGTTTGAGTTCATTGAGTTGATTATTCCACCAAGGAACAAAATTTTTATTACGTGGGTTTTGATGTTGGGGTATTGATTTATTAGCAGAATTAAGAATGATTTTGTGAATATTAGCAGTTTCTTTGTTAATATTAGTACTGTATGGTCTTTCTTCACATAATTGTTCTGATAAAAGTCGGTAGTGATCCCAGTCGGCTTTTTTGGTGTTGAATAATGGTTTCATACGATCTTCACTAATATGGTTGTTGTCAGAAAATAATGTTGTAATAATTGGAAAATGGTCACTACCATAAAGGTCGTTTTCAATTTTCCAATCTGCATAGGTTGCCAAAAATGGTGAAACTAAAGTAAGGTCTATATGGGTAAAAGTTTTATGTGTGGAAAAATGCGTTGGAGATCCATTATTTAGTATCATCAAATTAGTTTTGGTAATATATTTTGCCAATATGTTTCCTCTTTGATTGCTGGCTCTTGACCCCCAAAGGGGATGCCAACTGTTCATATCTCCTGTTATAATTATGGGACTTAAAGAAGAGTAAAGATTTTCAAGATCTTTTATACTAAAAGATCCTGATGGGTTTAAATATGTGGAAAACAAGTAGAATGTGAATTTTGATGTAATTTTTACTACTACAGAATCCATGTTATCAAAACTGCCAATATAATCATGTTGTATGGAATTGTGAATTAAAATAGCAGAATTTTTGGAGTAATATATACAATAGTTAATTGGTACTGGTAAATTTTTTGTAGTTTTAAAATGAGTTTCTTGTAAACAAATTGCACTAGGTTTATGGATTTTTATCAAATTTTGGAGTTCTACATAATTATTGCAGTAACCTTTAATATTCCATTGTAGTATACTCAAAACCATAATGAAAAATAAAGAGAAAAAAGAGCGCGTGCAATTACAAATGCAATATTATTGAGAGTAAAATTAAGATATTCAATTAGTTATTTGTTGTTTATATATCACTGTCCATCTCATCAGTCTCGTTGTTGGTGCACACTTTCTTGTTGCTGTTGCATGCTGTATTTTTATTTTTAAACTCATTTCTCACTCGTTTTGAGGCATTTTTCGGGAGAATTGTTACCGTGGTCGGTTTTTTCGAACCAGCACTTGTTGTTGGTAAATTGTTGGTTTTGGTGTCTTCCTTTTTGTTGGTTGTTTTGGTTGATGCTAGGTCATTATATTTTACAACACTACGGATGGTTTGTGGGACAGATTTATCATTTGGGTGACGTTGTTGGTATTTCTCCATTGCCGTTTTTGTATCTACTTTTTCCAATGTTTTGATAGTTTGAATCTCTTTGTATTTTAAAAAGACTGGACATTTTTTGTTAAGAACAGAGTGTTTGTTGTCACTCTGGTTCTCTTCAGTGCAGTTGATGCATTGAGTGTCTTTTTGACAGAGCTCATTATCGTTTAAATGTTCTGTTTCTCCACAATTGATGCATAATTTGTTGTTTTTGCACACTTTTGTGATGTGTCCATAGCGAAAGCATTGTCGACATCTAAGGGGTAGCGGTATGTAGGGACGTATGGTTGCTTTTTCGTACCCTATGTTTATTTTCTCAGGTAAGTTTGTAAGAGAGAACGTAATGATAATGAGGCCAGTTTCTACCAAATTTTCGTCAACCTTTTTTAATATTTTCTGGACTTGGATGACATTTTGAGGTTTTAACTCACTGAGAATTTCTTCTTCCGATATTCCTCTCAGATCATTACTATAAATAACACCTTTGCTGTTGTTGAGGATGTTATGCTCTTTCATTTCCACTTTTATTTCTTTAGAGAGAGCAATCAACTGGATGAGTTTTGTTGCTTGAGTCGCGGTTTTCGTTTTTATTAGTATTTCACCGTTGCGTAATTTTTTGCAAGTATCGACTTCGCCACAAACATTGTCAATTACTTTCTTTATAAGGAAAGGGGAAACGTTTATTAAAGTTTCATCGCTATTAACTCTCGACATGAGTAAAAATTTTGGACCGATTGTAAGGTTTTTAAATATTTTTGTTTTGTCGAGTTCGAACATAGCTGAGTTATTTGAGTTATTCATGATAAATGCACAGAAAAATAGCGCTGAACAACGTTGACGTTCGCTTGTTTTCACAGTCAAGAGAAGACTGGTAATGGGTTTTATTAGTCCAGTTACGTGTATAGTTGTCTAGAATACAAGTGTAACCCCATTTGCAAGGGATTTTTTAGGTTGTGGTACATTCACTGATTTTAACCCCATATCCTGCTTTTGAGACCTTTTAAGTGCAGTTTTGAAGACATGGTAGGGTGAAATGCGACAAGTTTCATAAAAGGGTATTCATTTTGGCAAATAATGTAGGAAACATCAAATTTTAAGAAACATTTTCAATAAAAAATGGGTGCGGTCTGACCAGACTCATGTGATACGAATGTGTGTGTCAAACAAGTAAAAAAGTATCAGTCGGCTTTACCGACAGAGATATACCCTCAGCCTGTGTATATTGAAACAATTTTTCCCAAAATAAGTATGTATTTAGGTCGTTTTAAAAATTTTGGGCGTTTAAAACGATAAAAATGTTGATTAGGATTAAAGATCAAAAGTTTTGCGGAGGAGATACTAAAAGGAATGGATCGACATTGACAGTTATGGAAGTGGATTGGATCTCCAGCCACAAAATATGGTGCCATAGGGGGTTTTTACATTAATCGGGCTGTTTGCTCAAGAAGTATGGACTTGCCCCTAAAAAAAAACTTTTACCATCGTAATTGAGGCAGCGAATGCAAGTTGCTTCAACAAAAATGAGAGTGATTCGATATCAGGTCTTAAAGTGAACTTTTCCGAAATTTTGTGTGGGAGGTACCGGATGGAGTGGACAAATATAGTCCATATTTGAACCTGATCTATATCTGGATGTGTAAAGTATAGACTAATTCGGCCACTCCCTTCAAGAGTTACCGCACGAACAATTTTTCCGAACATTTTTGAACTTTTGTGGGGGAGGTACCTGAAGGAGTGGACCGATATGGCTTATCTTCAAACTTAAACTATGTTTGGACAAAATATTACTTTTGTGGAGGAGGTACCTGAAGGAGTGGACCGATATGGCTTATCTTTAAACTTAAACTATGTTTGGACAAAATATTACTAAGGCCAAACTTTAGACTGAATCGGCAGATCCGTTCGAGACCACGTCACACGGTGTCATAGGGGTTTTTTCAACTTTCAGGCTTTTTTCTCAGGAAGTATGGGCTTGCCCCTGATGAAACTTGTACCGTCGTATGGAGGGCAGCGAATACAAGTTGCTAAAACAAAAATCAAAGCGATTCGAGAGATGGCCCTAAACTGAACTTTTCCGAAATTTTTGTGTGGGAGGTACACGAAGGAGTGGACCGATTTAGTCCATATTGAAACCTTATTTAAGTCTCATACACGTTTCACGATGGGCAAAGTATGGACCAAAGCGGTTACTCCCTTCAAGAGTTATCGTGCGCACAAATTTTCCGAACATTTTCGAACTTTTGTGGGGGAGGTACCGAAAAGAGTGGACCGATGTAGCCCATCTTCGAACTTAAACTAAGTTTGGGTAAAATATTGCGAAAGCCAAAATTTGAACCGAATCTGTTTATCCGTTCGAGAGTTATCGTGCGCTCCAGCCAGACAGACAGTCCGACGGACAGACGGACGGACATTGCTCAATCGACTCAAAATTGTCTGAAACACATTTCGTCCAAACATACTTGGGGTCTAAAACCATTATTTCGACGAGGCACATTTTGCCCTTATGAAAGTGTATATACCCTCGTTAGCATAAATGCTGAGGGTATAAAAATCCTTGTAGCTCCTTTTCTGGTGATCCTTTTGACTTCACGTTTCCTTCATTTGAAAGGTAAGAAAATTTCATGAAACTAGCTGGAATCTCAGGTTCATAGCTTTCTCACGTTTCCTTAATTTGAAAGGTAAGAAAATTTCATGAAACTAGCTGGAATCTCAGGTTCATAGCTTTATCGTAACCCAGTTTAAAATACAAAATAAAATGAAAAAGGCCTGGCCAGACTCCGGTGTCCAACGCAGGGTTAAACTAAGTTTGGACAAAATATTACAAAGGCCAAATTTTTAACCTAATCGGCAAATCCGTTCGTGAGTTATCTTGAGCTCCAACCACTACACACGGTGTAACAGGGACTTTTTTGCACCTTTCAGGCTCAGGAAGTATGGACTTGCCCCTGATGAAATTTTTACCGTCGTATGGTGAGCAGTGAATACAATTGTAACGACAGGTTTTCCCCTTGTGCTCGAGTAAGCTCGCGGGGCCAAGGTTCGTACAGAAATTTATATTGTATAGAGACAGAAAGAGAGAGGCAGGTGTGATTTTGTTTGAATATTTCAAGTTCTTTTATTGACTAAGATAAGAGGTTCATATGCTAGAGATTATGATGAAAATACTTTTGGGTAAACGACTAGTATCTATATGAGTATGATGTCCGTCCGTAACAACCGTGGTATCTTCGCTCAGTTTGGGAGTGCTCCTCCGAGATTAGGATAAGTACTAGGGCTGGGTGATAGGATACGGGACCGTGGGCTTGTGAGACCTGGATAAGTACTCTTAGCTACGTGGGAGAGACCTGGATAAGTACTCTTGACTACGTGGGAGAGACCTGGATAAGTACTCTTAACTACGTGGGAGAGACCTGGATAAGTACTCTTAACAACGTGGGAGAGACCTGGATAAGTACTCCACGTCTCGTCTACCGAGACCTGGTGAAAGGATTGATACTGCAAAGATACTACTATTAGCTACGACTACTGCAAGAGACCTTAGTAAGTACTCAAGCAAGGATACTAGGGAATACTACTGCGAGAGACCTTAGTAAGTACTCAAGCAAGGATACTAGGGAATACTACTGCAAGAGACCTTAGTAAGTACTCAAGCAAGGATACTACGGAATACTACTGCAAGAGACCTTAGTAAGTACTCAAGCAAGGATACTAGGGAATACTACTGCGAGAGACCTTAGTAAGTACTCAAGCAAGGATACTAGGGAATACTACTGCAAGAGACCTTAGTAAGTACTCAAGCAAGGATACTAGGGAATACTACTGCAAGAGACCTTAGTAAGTACTCAAGCAAGGATACCAGGGAATACTACTGCGAGAGACCTTAGTAAGTACTCAAGCAAGGATACTAGGGAATACTACTGCGAGAGACCTTAGTAAGTACTCAAGCAAGGATACTAGGGAATACTACTGCAAGAGACCTTAGTAAGTACTCAAGCAAGGATACTAGGGAATACTACTGCGAGAGACCTTAGTAAGTACTCAAGCAAGGATACTAGGGAATACTACTGCAAGAGACCTTAGTAAGTACTCAAGCAAGGATACTAGGAAATACTACTGCAAGAGACCTTAGTAAGTACTCAAGCAAGGATACTAGGGAATACTACTGCAAGAGACCTTAGTAAGTACTCAAGCAAGGATACTAGGGAATACTACTGCAAGAGACCTTAGTAAGTACTCAAGCAAGGATACTAGGGAATACTACTGCAAGAGACCTTAGTAAGTACTCAAGCAAGGATACTAGGAAATACTACTGCAAGAGACCTTAGTAAGTACTCAAGCACGGATACTACGGAATACTACTGCAAGAGACCTTAGTAAGTACTCAAGCAAGGATACTAGGGAATACTACTGCAAGAGACCTTAGTAAGTACTCAAGCAAGGATACTACGGAATACTACTGCAAGAGACCTTAGTAAGTACTCAAGCAAGGATACCAGGGAATACTACTGCGAGAGACCTTAGTAAGTACTCAAGCAAGGATACTAGGGAATACTACTGCAAGAGACCTTAGTAAGTACTCAAGCAAGGATACTAGGGAATACTACTGCAAGAGACCTTAGTAAGTACTCAAGCAAGGATACCAGGGAATACTACTGCAAGAGACCTTAGTAAGTACTCAAGCAAGGATACTAGGGAATACTACTGCGAGAGACCTTAGTAAGTACTCAAGCAAGGATACTAGGGAATACTACTGCAAGAGACCTTAGTAAGTACTCAAGCAAGGATACTAGGGAATACTACTGCGAGAGACCTTAGTAAGTACTCAAGCAAGGATACTAGGGAATACTACTGCAAGAGACCTTAGTAAGTACTCAAGCAAGGATACTAGGGAATTCTACTGCAAGAGACCTTATTAAGTACTCAAGCAAGGTTACTAGGGAATACTACTGCAAGAGACCTTAGTACGTACTCAAGCAAGGATACCAGGGAATACTACTGCAAGAGACCTTATTAAGTACTCAAGCAAGGATACTAGGGAATACTACTGCGAGAGACCTTAGTAAGTACTCAAGCAAGGATACCAGGGAATACTACTGCAAGAGACCTTATTAAGTACTCAAGCAAGGATACTAGGGAATTCTACTGCCAGAGACCTTATTAAGTACTCAAGCAAGGATACGGGAGAATTTGAGGATCGGGAGAAAATCGAAGGATATTTTTAGGATCGAAGGATATCCCAAGGATGGAAGGATATCCCAAGGATCGAAGGATATTCCAAGGATACTTCGGAGTCTTCAGGATACCCCAAGGATCAAGGATTACCCAAAGGATATTTCTAGGATCGAAGGATATCCCAAGGATCGAAGGATATTCCAAGGATACTTTGTAGTCTTAAGGATACTTCAAGGATATCCCACGGATCAAGCATAACCCGAAGGATACACTCAAGGATAATATACGAATGTTATGACTTACCCGGATGCCTACAGGACACTAGAAACTTTGTTAACACTTTGACTAAGTTGCCGCGGGTTGATGTTGATCTACCGATGGTCCCACACTGACTGACCCCAATTTGAAAATCGTCCGCCTTTTATATGCTCGTAGACCACGTGTTTCCCATAGGAATAACGGGACCTTGTTTTGATCTAATTTGGCGCTCTCTCTCTCTCTCTCAGCAACTTCCTTTATGGGAGTTGTTGTTTATCTCAGCCTAATGGCTGAGTTAAACTCACGTGAGGCTAACGGGATATTGAAAGAGACTGATGGGTTTCGTTTAAAAATTAAAATAAATTCCTTTATTCATTGGAAACATAACCAAAACAAAATTCAAATAAGCAAGGGTGGTGGCAAAATTGAGGGGCCCGATTTTTGCCGTTACACTTCCTCCTCCCCTGGGGTGGAATTGCTCTGACCTCGTGGCATCACGATTATTCGTCCCTTGCGGCCAATGAGGATTCTAAATTTCTTCTCTTCGACACTCACAACTCTCTTGTATTGCATCCCAGGGCGATGTAAGGCCATTGCGGCCCGCAAATGTGGCTGGAGCCCTGCGACAATTTCCGGGGATAACTCGTGTTCGCAAGTGAAAGTAATTTGGGTGTCCACTTTCTTCGGTATCACCACCACACTACGGATCTGGACTCTCTCTTGACTGGGCTGTGAAAGTGGCGTTGGACATTGTGGCACCGATTGTGGTGATTGGGTTCGTAGCACGGGTTGTGGCACTTGTAGTGTGGATACCGACGTTTCCGCTCTTGAAGTCCACCGTGCTGGTACTGAGGGTGTTGGGCCTGGTGGACATTGGGGTTGTGGTTCAGTAGCTTGGAGTGCTGGGCCCGTTGTGGTCGACACGGGATTCTCCTTCAAAATGTCCATCAGGTAGGGCATGTCACTTCCGGGACTGCCGACGAGGGTGCTACGTATCGAAATCACGTCTGGAGATGGTATACCTGTGGTTCTACCCGGGGTGATAGGCAGGCCATCTGGTTTTGTGATACCAGGACTGGCGAGCAACCAACTCCAATCATCCTGAATACCCTTATTGGTGCGGGTATCTCTGTCGGATCCTGTCGACTTGACCGGTGATGGTGTTGCTGGTAGTGGTCGAGACTTCTTACGAGGCCTGGGTGGTGTCTCCTTCTCATCCTCCGATGACAATTCAATTGTCGCCACTGTTACCTGTCGGGCAATAATACCCCGTTGTCGGAGACTCTGTATTGTCTCCTCAATTTCAGCTTGTGTTGGCGGGATGGCAGATTCTTGCGGGCCAATTGTCTTCACAATGCCACAAGAAGGTATTTTTTTTACCCGGACTCGGCAAGGCTTAGTGGTTGGCATCGTCTTCCCATGTTTCACGGCCGCTTTGGTTTTGGCTGGGGCCATCTTGTCTGGTAGTGTTGAGGTATATCTGTGAATGATAGGGGAAAAAGGAGTTAATTGATGAGGTATGGTTTGAGCTCGCTAATATGAGCGACACGAGTCGAACGTTTGTCCTGTCCTTGTAACCTAACAATTACTGGTGAAATAAACTCAACTACTTCGAAAGGGCCATCATATTTTGGTGCCAGTTTTGCAGCAAACTGCTCTATGGCTTTCGATTGTGGATGCTGTCTGACCAATACCTGTCCCCCTTTAACTGGTTTCCATGGACGCCGACGGAGATTGTAGTGCCGTCGTTGTTCTTCAGCAGCTTGACTCAGTTGATTGCGTACTATTTTGAAAACTTCACTCAAATCCGATTCTCGTTCCTCAGGTGTTTTCGTTGTGTTACCGGTTCCCGGGACGGCTTCGTCATACAATGTTCTAGGTAATCTTGGTTCGCGACACTGCGTTAAATATGCGGGACTGTATCCTGTTGACTCTGATGTGGCGGAGTTAATAGCTAAAGATATCTCGGGTAAGAAATCGTCCCACTGGTTATGTTTGTTTTGACTAACTTGAGCGATCACTGTTTTTATTGTTCTATTGGCCCTCTCTGTAGGATTTTCTTGTGGTGTGTATGGTGCGGTGAGTTGATGGTGCACCCCAATCTCTTCCAAATATCTTTTGACGACTCTGCTAGTAAACTGACTACCGTTA
Source organism: Musca autumnalis (assembly GCF_047663935.1). Classification (NCBI taxonomy): domain Eukaryota; kingdom Metazoa; phylum Arthropoda; class Insecta; order Diptera; family Muscidae; genus Musca; species Musca autumnalis. The sequence goes on along the minus strand of NW_027411755.1, from coordinate 130,482,314 downwards.
TCTGAGATTAATAGCTTGGGAGTACCATACCTGGCTAGAATCCTTTCACGAAATGCTCTTACCACTCCTTCCGCGGTGGCTCTCCTTTGTGGTATCAATTCCACCCATTTCGAGAATCGGTCAAAGAATACCAATAACATGGTATTTCCATGTTTCGTTCGAGGTAGTGGTCTGACAAAGTCAGTACACATCGTTGCCCAAGGTTCCTCGGGAATGGACACCAACATTTCTCCTGCTGGTGCGACCTGACACGGTTTATATCGTTGGCAGGATTCACAACAGGAGAAATGTTACACAATTTGATACAACAAAAATCAAAGCAATTCGAGAGCAGCCTATACTGAACTTTTCCCAAGTTTTTGTGGGAGGTATCCGATTGAGTCCATATTGGAACCTCATGTAAGTCTGGTAGAAATTTCAAGATGTACAAAGTATGGACCAATTCGGTTACTCCCTTCAAGAGTTATCGTGCGCACAAATTTTCCGAATATTTTTGAACTTTTGTGGGGGAAGTACCGGAAGGAGTGAAAGCCAAATTTTGGACCGAATCGATTGATTAGTTAGAGATTTATCGTGCGCTGCAGCCAGACAGACAGACGGGGCTTAAAACCATTATTCCGATGAGGCACATTTTGCCCGTATAAAAGTGTATATGACGGAAAGTCAAAAAATTTAACATTGATGAAGTCAAGGTTTGCACTGTTATAATTCGCGAAATATTGCAGTGTTGCACGAAATACGACCAAAGTTGGATCAAGCGAAGTGTTTTTAATCAAAGCTCAAAAGTGTGGTTAAAAAGTTAATTTGCGCGAAAGCTATGACCGCGTAAATGAATAAAAATTGGTAAAAACGCGTTGAAGCAAACGAGTTTTTTATGTTGTTATTCGATTGGCGCCCAGCAAAATGTTCGATGCCAAAGATGTCATCTTTTTAGCATCTTCATCGATGAATTTTATATGAGCGTGGACCCCAAAAGATGACGTTCTTTTCTGGATCCTAAGCATGTCATTTCCACCAATGCTTTGGCATGTCATTTCCACCAATGATTTGACATGTCATTTTCACCAATGCTTTGGCACGTCATTTTCACCCATGCTTTGACATGTCATTTGAACCAATGCTTTGGCATGTCATTTTCACCAACCCCTTGGCATGAAATTTTCATGTCTTGTTTGGAAAATGGAAATGCTGTATTGAAATATGGTTTTCATGAAAAGCAAAACTCTTTATTAATTCAAACGAATTCATGAAATAGCTACAATTAATTTATCAGTTTAGTTTTTCAAAAGTTTACATCCAATATTGCAATGTCCCGGTCCACACTAGCGTGAATTTCATTAAAAAATTTCATGAAATTAGGTGTTCTTAAATCGAATTCCCCACTACAGCAATTTTATGATTTTACTCTACTATGGACGTCGATCTAGAGACGCATAATTTCATATCAAAATTTCAGTGAAATTACTGTAGTGTGGCCCGGGACAATGTAATCACCACCACTGCAACGCAAAAGATTACTTCCTCCGTTCTCCGCAACTGATATTCTTTCATCTTACAAAAGGTTTTTTCAATTATCTTCCCTTCACCAGTTCAGATTTCAACATGGACTCCAAATGCACTCCTTTAAGTATTTTTATTTCGTAAATTACTTTTATTTTATAATTTTGTTATTTTATAACAACATTTTGGTAATTTATACTATTTTGTTTAGTGACGGAAATATGTAGGGATCTACAACCCGGCTTGCTTTAGGGATCACTAAGAACAAAATGTAACGAACGGGGAGGAGAGACTTTTTATGGAAAATACCATTTATGCTTAATTAATTTATTTTTAATTGTTTCTTTCCAAAAGTAGTTTCTTCTTTATTTTCAGATTCTTGTTCCTTTTCGTTTCGGACTTTTTTTCAAATTCCAAGAAGCGAGATTTGATTGATTTCATTCTATGTCAGATTTAGAACAGACAAGGGAACTTTTAAAATAGCAATGTGTGCAGTCCGATTCTATTTTTAGCTCGATGGTTGGGACTTCATATAATACCAATTGTTTAGAAGTTTTAGTTGTTTGATATGCAGGAAATGTAAGACAACATCACAACGACAGTTCTAACAACTTTGGTCTGTTCCAGAAACTGCAAGAATCTACTTATTTTTACTACGATAACAATTTTTCCTTTATGTTATCGGAAAAAATAGTAAAAATTAGTAGATTTTTGCAGTACTGGAACATACCAAAATGAAAATAAACAGGTGTGTAAATAAAAACACAAACATCATCTCTATTGGATCGATGGAATGGGTACAAATGCTGATGAAAAGATCGGATCTTTCACGACTTCCTTTGCAGTGGTTCAAATCCTAATGAAAAGATCGGATCTTTCACGACTTCCTTTGAACCAATGGAAAAGATGACATGAAATCACGTCATCGCAAAGAACCCCTTCCGTCAAATTTTGCTGGGCGGTTAAACTGTTTAAATTACGGGTATTTGTTCAAAGTAAAAGTAGAAGAATACAAAATGAAGATTACACTTCTATGTATCACATTTCAAAATCTCCACTACATCCACCTTTTATGGATCAGCATATATATATATATATATATATATATATATATTGAAGCCAGATTTTAGGTGGTTTTTGTATATTTGATCTAGCTGCGACGCCCATTCGGGTATTTCAGAAAACATATAATAGTATCAAAGTACTCGCGATAACGCATAATTTGATATATTTATTGACTATTTAGCCCACACAGCATCACAGTAATCCACTGCCGAATCCCAAAATTTAGTGCGATATTTCTTCGAAAAAACCCTACTTTTTGGGTACAGTATTTACAATATCCTTTTGATTGTGCTGGGACCCCAAGATATTTTAGTTTTTAGACGGTCCGGATCATATAAATCATAGGTCGTGAAAATGCAAAAACAGAAAACTGTGCGAAAAATATTTTTGAAAATATCGCGGATTTAATCGCGTTTTCTGTGGATCGTTCCCTTTTCAATGAAGAAACCGACACATCACTCGCGTTTTTGCGAAAATAGCGGCCTAAAAAAATTTAGTGGCATGGAAGCTATATCCGATTTATCCCAAAAGTGGGTGATGCTACATCCACGGTTCTTGATAGATTTTATTGAAATAGGTTTAGATCGATGTATTTGTTCATGGATGATAGTCAAATCGGATGCGCATAAAACGTGTATTCACTTTGTGCAAATTATAAGCGTAATACAGTTTGTTGCACACTAAACTGCAGACGATGCTACATCTTAGCGGCCAAGTAAATCCTGGCAAATATGTACAAATTAAAAGAGAAGAATTCGCTGTATTGGTAAACCGCATGCGCATCAAGTAATTTTGAGGATTTCGCGATTTACACGCATTTCAATATGAACATTTCCCATATCTTCCGCTAGATGTAAGCGTTTATTCGAGAAGTGATTAGAATAAAAAATGTGATTTTTTGCGTGAACTTTAACTAAAATAGAAGTATAATTCCGACCTATTTTTCCTACATTTTGTTCAACTAACTAACAAAATAAATTTTAATAAATATTTTCTCTTACAAAAAATTTTATAAATTTCCTCATTTTTTTGTTTTTGGTATAATATCAAACCACTAAACGGATTTGTACCGTTTTGGTTTCATTTGAATCTTCGCGATGTTTAGATTACGTACATATTTTTATACCCTACACCACACTGTGGTAAGGAGTATTATGTCTTTGTGCATTTGTATGTAACATACAAAAGGAAACGAAATAGACCCATAGTTCCTTTTGGGGATATACATATAATCACTTTCTGAGTCAATTTATGCATGTCCGTCCGTCTGTCCGTCTGTCCATGTATTTTTGTTCGCAACGTACAGGTCGCATTTTTTGTCCGATTCAGCTGAAAATTTGGGATTAAAATTTTTTAGCTATAGGAAGAACGCTATTGCTTTTGGTGAAAATCGGTACAGATTTGGATATAGCTACCATATATAATTTCGGCCGATTTCACGTATTTTCTGTACCACACACGCTATATATGTCCGATTTCGATGAAATTTGGAATATGTGACTGAATTCGGTCTAGAAATAAATTTGCCAAATTATATCGAAATCGGTTCAGATTTGGATATAGCACCCATATATATTTTCGCCCGATTTCACGTATTTGCTGCACCAAACACGCTATATACGTCCGATTTTGATGAAATTTGGAATGTTTGACTGAATTCGGTCTAAAACTAAGTGTCCCAAATTATATTGAAATCTGTTCAGATTTGGATATAGCTCCCATATATATTTTCGGCCGATTTCGCGTATTTTCTGTACCAAACACGCTATATATTTCTGATTTCGATGAAATTTGGAATGCGTGACTGAATTCGGTCTAGAAATAAATGTGCCAAATTATATCGAAATCGGTTCATATTTGAATATAGCTCCCATATATATTTTCGGCCGATTTCGCGTATTTGCTGCACCAAACACGCTATATTAGTCCGATTTCAATGATATTTGGAATGTGTGACTGAATTCAATCTGGAAATAAATGAGCCAAATTATATCGAAATCGGTTAAGATCTGTATATAGCTCCGATTTATATTTCGCATATTCACAGTGGTGTAGGGTATCATATAGTCGGCCCCGCCCGACTTTGATCCTTTCCTTACTGGTTTATATATTTTTCAGATGCATAAACAGCTTGAATTTTATTAAAACAAGTTGCAAACTACCAATTTTTTCGAAATCTTTCCTAATTTCCGCGAAAACTCACAATTTTTTCACTAAAGTTATGGGACCTCAGTAAACATATAGTATGTAGGAAACCATAAATTAACAATGTTTCTCGATATAATGAATGGCGTTTTTTCTCAATCCATGTACCAAAAATCGTTCATGTAGCGTCAAAAAAAATTTAAATTTTTTTCAAATGGTATATTAAAAAAATTCAGAGTTTTCCTCATATACCCTCGTTAGCATAAATACTGAGGTTATAAAAATGCTAAAAGCTGTAAAAGATAACAAAGTCAAGTGCTAATCACCTAAGAAATCCTTCTTGTTTAATAAAACTTTTAGTGTGAATACTTTTCACAGTGAGGTAAACATTTATGTTTTTTAACAATTGTTATTTTTTATCTGAATTTGCCAGAATATTGCTAATTTTATTTTATTAATTTTAAGTTAATACACTAATGTAAATATATAAAAAAGAACAAAATCATTTTTATTAATTTACTCTTAGCAATACCTGTTTTAAAGAAAGAAACTGAAGTGCATACTTTTGACTGTGACTCACTGTATATATGTACTTTATTGCAACGCATATGATTATTTGAATGCGTTACAAGCAGAACAACAAAATTTTTATACTTTCCATATTATGGCGGAGAATATAAAAAAGAACTTCAAACTATTCACGTTATTGAACAATGAAATAACTTCGCTGTAATAGAACCAATCAAAAATACTTTTTTTCATTTTGTTTATTTCATGTTTATGTTACAGAAAATCTGTGCAATACTGAATTCAGAGGCTGCCTCTTCTGCAGTTACTCTCATGCCTACTGCATTTTCTATTTAAGCTTGAATAAATTCCTCCTCTACAAAACATACTTGTTATCTCATAGTCCTTTAGGTTTCCAATCAATTTAAACCACTTTTTCATTTTTTGTTTTATTAAAAAATAAAGTTATTTTTTGAGAGGAATGGTCTTTTCACTTATGCACTGAAAAACTGAAAATTGATATTGAATGATAGAAACAGAATGCGCCTGTTTTTATAGAAGCTTGTATATATAGTGTTGATTAGTATTATTTTTACACAAAGTGAAGAATACTTGTTATTCCGATAAGAAAATGAATATAACATTTTCAAAAAGAACATCCAATTAAAACCACGATATTTTTTATATTACATTAACATGTAGGCATCATATACTAAGTAAGCAAAAAAAAAAAACAGTAAGGAAAAAAAAACAGTAAGAAAGTAAAAATTCCATGAAACAACTTCGACAAAAATATTTGTTGTAATCTTTCTGGATTTTGTGTGATTTATATCAAAAGAAAGCGAATACTATTTTATCTCTCATGCTTGGGTTCGCAACTGACATTCATATAACATTCGCAAATATGCGAGATAATAAAAATCTCTGTTGTCGTTATTTCCAAGATATGGTTATTTAACATCATGCCTTCGAAATAAATTGGTAACACACGGCACCCTATAAAAATGATTATTCAAACAAAAAGTTTCAGTTCGCGTGTTAAACATTCCAAACCTCCCGCTGTTGTCCCAAAACAAAGAGACGTAATTTTACAATAATGATATTTGGATTTATTTAAGCCTTTATTTACATTGAGACCCAAATGCAAAGATGTTGGTGGTGTACCATTTTTCACATATTTCTCGCTGTTGGTTTGTAATTCTGTCAAGGGAGGGTGCTGAAACTGATTTGACTTTTAATAAATGTATGTGCATAGAATAAAATACGCACGGTTATCCTGCTGGTTACTTCACAACCCTCGTCTGAATGTTATCTGTAAAATTGTCACGTACATATACTTATATTTTTGATTTAGTAATGCAGAATATTAACTGAAATCCTGCCAAAAATAATTCTTTATTTTATCCACTTACTTGGAGATAAAGAGCATAAAACCTGAAATTAATTCAGTTAGTTTTGGAAGTATGAGCGGGTGGGGTGAAAAGACAAAATTGATGGTATCCACGTATAGACAATGGAAGTTAGAATCTATAACTTGGATCATCAAAAAAGCCTTGAAATAAAAAGAAAACAAATTTTGGCCACTAATTTTGGCTGAATAGCTGTGACAACGACACAGCCAAAAAGTAGTTACAGTACAAACTAATGAACATTTTACGCAGAAGTAGAACCCAAAACATCGATGAAAAGTCCAAGTGACATGGTCGCTTCAAAACATGTTTCAAAGACTTTGGAGACTAACAGCCCGTCATCTATGAACATTGCTGTTTCAGAATCCGCAAAAACTTCCCAGATGTAAGCGGTTTTCATTTAAAGTTAGTTAGAGCGCACCGTACATGACATTGTGTTATAATAAGGCGATACAGTCAGTGCATTGTCCCAATTTGAAGTTCTATATCTTATTTATTTATTTATTCATTTATTTATTAGCAATGTAGTAAAAACGTAGTTAGTAAAGCAAGATTTAGCATTGGCTACTGTGGCCATCAGCTAATCTATATCTTAAAAAAGGGAAAACCTACAAAAATATCATGCTGGTCACTCTACACTGCTACAACATTTTCTTTAATCGTGAAAACCTAAAAAACCCTGAAAATGTGAACTTTGACAGCGATTTATTTTAAAAGCGCTCCGGTGATTTTTTTTTTTGTTTTATTGTTTTATTTTTCTCATCTTTGAACATTGTAGTTTCAGAATGCGCGAAAACTTCTCAGGTGTGAGCACCTTCCATTTAAAGTTGGTTCAGGCGCACCGTGCTAGTTTTTAACCACTGCACTTTCATAATATTTAAACAAGTGAGCAAAGGCTATAGTCGGGACGGGGCCGACCATTTTTCTCATCTTTGAACATTGTAGTTACAGAATGCGCGAAAACTTCTCAGGTGTCAGCACCTTCCATTTAAAGTTGGTTCAGGCGCACCGTGCTAGTTTTTAACCACTGCACTTTCATAATATTTAAACAAGTGAGCAAAGGCTATAGTCGGGACGGGGCCGACCACTACCCCTGTGCATAAGCTTTTCACTGGTAAACATTTCTTTTAGGGAATATAATCCGAATACCATCAAACATAATATGCCTCTTTCTCTCGGGACCCCCATAAGCAACCAAAATTTCGTGACTATCCGATCAAAATTGCGACCTGTAGCGTGATTGCAAAAAATGGAAGAATTGGATGATGTGGTATCTCCACCTTCGCCAACCTACTTTACACCAATTTAAAGGTAATATTTTCTTCTTCTATTGACAAGCTTTGCCGTTGAAATACCCCTACTAGAAGCCGATATATTCACAAAGAATAAAACTTTGAATTTGTCTCCACATGAGTTTTTCCCTATCAATAGGCTTCTTCCTCTGTGGGGCCCGCATCTGCCGCCAAAATCTAGTGACTATCAGATCAAAATTCCAACCGGTAGCGTGATTACAAATAATGAAAAAAATTGATACATAATTGACTTTTGCGATATCTCGGTTGTTTGCTCACATACGCCAACATACTTTGCATCAATATAAAGGAGATCTTTTCTTCTACCATTGGCGGGCTTTCTTTTTGGAATGTTCCTACCAGAAGCGGAGATATTCGCATAAGAAAAAAAAAAAACGTTGACTTCTCTCTACATAAGCTTTTTGCTTATTCCGACTCCTGAATATTATCCGACCATCACCAACCATCCGATCAAAATTGCGACCTGTAGCGTGATTACAAAAAAATCGGAAAATGGGATGCATTACCGACTATTGCGATATCTCTGTTGTTTGACCACCTACGACAGCCTACTGTACATCGTTGTAAAGGTGATATTTTCTACTTTCCTTGCCAGGTTTTGCTTTTGATATACCTCTTAAAGAAACAGAGCTATTGGCTTTGAAATAAAACGTTGACCTTTTCTCCAAATAAGTTATTGCCCATTTCGACCCCTGAATATTATCCGACCGTCATCAAAATCAATAGGCTTCTTCCTCTGTGGGACCCCCATTAACTCCCAACATTTCGTGACAATCCGATCGAAATTGCGACCTGTAGCCCGATTTTGAATAAAATTTAAAAATTGAATGTATTACCGACTATTGCTACATCTCCGTTATTTGGCCACCTACGGCAACCTGCTTTGAATCATTGTAAAGGTGGGATATTCTTCTTTCATAGTCCGGCTTTGCTTTTGGAAGATCCCCAACCAAAGCTGTAATATTCGTCATTGTAACTCAAATCGCAAAAATAAAAAAATGGGTTGTATTAGCGACTATTGCGATTTCTTCTTTGTTTGACCACCTACGACAACCTACTATACATCGTTGTAAAGGTGATATTTTCTACTTTCATTAGCAGGTTTGCTTTTGATATATCCATTCCAGATGCGGAGATATTCGCTTTGAAATAAAACGTTGACTTTTTCCCCAAATACGTTTTTTGCTCATTCCGACCCCTGAATATTATCCGACCATCACCAAAATCAATAGGCTTCTTCCCCTCCGGGACCCTCGTCAACACCCAAAATTTGGTGACGATCCAATCAAAATTGCGACCTGTAGCGTGATTACAAGGTTTAGATGGACAGACGGACGGACGGACACACATAGCCAGATCGACTCAGCTCGTCGAGACATTCATTTTGGTATATATAAGTATGGGTCTACGACCATTATTTCGATGCGTTACAAACTTTTTAGCCAAAACCAACTTATAATACCATCCCCACATAGTGGGGTAGGGTATAAAAATATTTTATTTTTATCAAGCAAAATGTGGAATATTTTGATAAATATTTTTGTCAATATGTGAAATCTTTTATCAGTTCAAAATAAAAAAATCGATAAATATTTTAATCAATATTTTTTGTCAACCTGTATTTTTATTTTGTGATCAAATAATTTTATCGAATTTGTCAATATGACAATTTTTTTTTGTCGCCGGAAAATCGATAAAATTTTGATTGAATATTTGAATTGTTATTAAACGGCTACAATTTTTTTCTGCGTACCTTCTATAAATGTGCCTTGGTTTCAATATATCCATATTTATATTAGGCAATTTTCCTTGCGGCAATTATCAGTTTGTCGGTGAGAGAGGGTGTTGAGTGGCAAAGGGTTACCATATGGCTCACCTCTCTCTCCGTCAAGCTGACAATTGCCGCAAGGAAAATTGCCTAATGAAAATATGGACTACATATAATATTTGCGAAAAGGTTTGTCATAAATTACAGAGATTTGGCAGTAATACTCGTATTTGACCCAAAATAGAATGTGTTGTCACATACGCGGTTCTTGACGAATCTGTATAAATTTTTTTTATCTGGACGTATTTTTAATGGGCGGTCGCTGTAATCGGATGCGCCTTAAACTAATATGCATATGCATTTTTACCCAATTTAAGGTTTTTTTTTTTGAATGGTAAGATGCAACCTACGGCACACTTTAGCCGCTCAATGGAACATGGGTAAATGCATACATATCTATCGAAATGCACTCGCTGTATCCGAAAAGCGCATGCGACTCAACTGATTTTAAAGAATTCGTGAATTACACGATTTTTAACTTTTGTGTTTTTTCTTTGGTTGTAATTTCATTATTACTATCTACTTCCTTATTCTATTGCTTATCACAGAAAGCAAATATACATACTTTCATGTATACGATGACAAACTATTTTCCTTGTAGAAGTTTTAGCAAAATACTTCAAGTTTTGTATTGAAATTTAACGAAGTAAAAGATTAACTCCCAAAATTTTTTCTCTAATTTTTCGCATTAAACCAAAAAATATATTTCTGAACTAATATTCCAACAATAAGTTTTCGACTTTTGTTGTTGGTGTAATATGCAAGTTATAAAACCAATCTTTATAATTTTGGTCTCATATTTTTTCAACGCGTTGTCTAGATTCGGTACGTATTTTTAATTCTTTTTAGATACTTTTATGGACTCTGAGTTAGAATAAATAAAATCTATTCCAAGATTTCTTCATCATTTTGTGATTTTCCGCGAAGATACAAATTTAGCTTATCGTATAGATATTAAATTCTGTTAACGATTTATATATACATGTTCTTATTACAACACAAAGGGGATTTTTAAATATTTTTCTTTATAAGGGAATAAAAAAAAACCCATAACTTTTCGGTGCATCATCTATTTTTGTGAACGTGAAAAGATTTGAAACCACGATTTTTTTCTTAGCCCATGTACCATAAATCGCGGAATTGCAAAGGAAATTTAAAATTTACAATATATCTGATGTTTGCCAAATTCATAAAATTCTAGCATTTAAGTCGGTGGTGCTCAAAATATTTTGTGCATTAGTCTGAGCAAGTCTTTACTTTGCTAAACCACGACAGATGAGAATAAAGAGAAAATATGTTGTTCTTGCAGTCACGTTATGGGTGATCTAGGCTGATTTAAGTCCTTTACAATATAATCTATAAGAGCATAGCTCGGTAGAGGGAGGTAGTTTAATACAGCCAACAACAAAGAATATCACCGCATCTTAACAAACCGAGAACATATTTTAAATCCATAAATACAAACATATTGAGTATAAATCTGCACTCTTTTGTAACGTGGTTTTGTCGTATGCTGGGGTAGACTTACTCGTAGTCGTGTCCAGGGTTGCCATAAGGGCCCACTAAACCTTACGGAAAAATAAGACGAGTAATCTCCCTTTCCTGGGGGTTAAATCGGATATTTATTGATGTAAGACTAACATATAATCTACATAACATGTAATCTACTGATGTTTAAATACGATAAGAAGGTTTGAATAGCAAATGGTAGATCGGATAATTGACTGGGGAATCGGGAACTTGGATTCAGTACTTGTGGTTAGTAGATTCGTACGAGATAAGTGGAGTAGTAGGGCCCCACGACTCGTTATTAGGTTCGGATGAGGCGATTCGTAGATGCCCTGGAGCTGGATGACTCGGTGTTCAGTAATAGACGGAATAACGACCGGCTTGGGGATTCGTTGCTGGGTAGTAAATGATTTGATGATGATCGGGAACTCGGTGATTCGCTGTTCGGTAGAGGCCGATCTGATGGTAATCGGGAACTCGGTGATTCGCTATGCGGTAGTAGGCGATTTGAAGATAATCGGGAATTCGATGATTCGCTGTTCGGTAGTAGGCGATATGAGGCTCGTAATGGGGTAGTTTGGCGCTTCGTGTCGTAGATCTTCGGCCACTTGGTGATTCAGCACTCGGCTCGGTTGTTCGGGTCTTCGTTCGTTGGTGTTAGTTCTAAGTTAATCTCTACAGTATACTACGAGTACTGACTGGTGGTGGAGTGGAACAACACCCGAAGGAGGAGTGGAACAATACCCGAAGGTTGAGTGAACACCCGAAGGTGGAGTGAATGTATTAGTCCGGTCAAAATAGACATTGAAATAGCAAAAATTCCCACAAAGCTGAATTTTGGTGGAGAGCTAGGGTTTGCCATTAGAAGCAACGTCCTAAAAGTCCCCATCGATCCCATGTGTGCAAAAAAAATTATTCGGGGTCAAAGGTCAAAATTTAGGGGTTTTTAGGTTTTTGGATTCATTTTTTGAAAACGGTTGATCTAATCAAAAAGTGACTAAAGTAAATATTGTAGACAGAAAAATTATCTACAAGTTTGACCCTTATAATTTTTTTCTTAGAAGGAACCATTCTTGAGATATTGCTGTTCTAAAAAACACATGATTTTTATGCACTTATAAGGGAAATATGCACATATTCAGACGAACCGGCTAAAATAAGCGAAGTAATCGGGTCTGTTTCCCCAAGAAATATATATTTTCTTGAAGAGCGAAATTATAGCTATCTTCTAAAAAAATTCCAACAAAATCGGAGTGTGTTTAGTAGAGTTATTCAATGTTAGAGTCATTTTATGCAAAAGTAGCCCATTTAACCCACATGTATAATCGAAAGCCCAACGGGAACGACCCCAACGAAAACTCTCCGATTTTTTCAAGTTTTGTCTGAAGGTAGGGTTTGTTGCGCTGATTACGGATATGTATAATTTTCAACGGTTGCGGATCCCGAAAGGCCAAATTTAAAAACCGGGTTAGACCCGGTTCTACTGAACCGATTACTGCAAAGTGGATATAGGTTGAAAGCTTACGGAAGTAACTAACACATAGTGTCGTTACTTTAACCGGTTCGCCTCATAATGTACTTACGCGGCTAATTTTTTATTTGACCTTTAGATCGAGATATCTTGAAAATGGTAAGTCTTTTTTAAGAATCATAAAGACCAAACTTGTAGACAATTATTGAATCTACAACTTTTACTTTAGCGGGCTATTGCTAAGTATTACCGTTTTTGAGAAAAATTAAAAAAACTGAATAATGCCTCCAAAAATGACCTTTGACCCCGAATAACTTGTTTTGCACACATGGGATCGATAAGGACTTTTAGGACGTTGCTTCTAATGGCCAACCCTAGCTCTCCACCAAAATTCAGCTTTGTGGGAATTTTTGCTATTTCCCCCTTATACGCATGTCTATTTTGACCGGACTATATTAGCTCTCAAAAATATTTCCCAAGCTTTTTACTCTCCCGTGTCCGTTGGCGGACTACGAACACTCAATTGCACTCAAACCCTTGTTGCTAGCTCCCTGCATTAGCAAGCCTACCAGTCCCACCACAAACTGAAACACTTCAGTGAACGGTTGCACAAAGCGATTGAGAATAACTATGCTGTTGTCATGTTGGTGATAAATCAAAATGCATCGTAACGCACCGCCCCCATAGTGGTGAATGTGTACTGGTTGTATAGTTATGGGTTTTAATAGTGTGGATGGCATTGCGTTGTTAGGTTGTGTGCCGTAATGTTGTTACTAATATGTATGTGATCATTTTGTCACGTTTCACTTTGTTTAAACTCAGCGACCCGGTTTCAAGCAGCTGTTTATATGTTTATTTAAATAATATGTTTAATTCCATTATACCATTTAACACCTGCACATACCATTGTAACAGTATTAAAACATTATGTCTGAATTTATGTGGCACATGTCTAATTAAGTTGTACAAGTTAACACACAGTAACAGGAATGCAAAAATTTCCCCCAAATGTTTGTCACTTAAAACTGGCAGGGTAAGCAATAAAATACAAAATTGTTAAGGCATATAATGTCGTTTATTCCTGAATACGTGTGTGGTGAAACCGCAGTATATTTATGTATATGAAGAAAAGACAAAATTTTTTAGTTTTCCATAAAAAAAAAATTAAAAATTTTTTTTTAAGCTACATGAAAGATTTTTGGTACATGGATTGGGAAAAAAATCCCATTCTTAAATCTGTTCGAGATACTAATTTTGGTTGTTGCGCGCAAAAGTTATGGCGGTTTCAATTCTGATAAAAAGAAAAAAATCTTTAAAAGACTCTAATCATTATATTGAGAAACTCTCCTTATTAGGGGCTCCCTACGTAATATATGATTTCTGAGGCCCCTTAACATTAGTGGAAATGTTTTAAGTTTTCGCGGAAATTGAGAAAGAGTTAAAAAAATTGGTACTTTGCAACTTGTTTTAACAAAATTCAAGCTGTTTACGCATCCTAAAAATATTTAAAAAAATATGGACGTAATCTAAACGTCGCGAAGATTCAAATGAAACCAAAACTTTACAAATCTATTTAGCGGTTCGCATATTATAGCAAAAACAAAAAAGTATATTGAGCAACTTTAAAAAACGTTTGTAAGAAAAAAATATTTTTTCAAATTTATTTTGTGAGTTAGTTGAAGAAAATGTAGGAAAACTAGGTCGGAGTTATTCATATATTTTAGGTAAAATTCACGCAAAAACGCACATTTATCATTGTTATCGCTTCCCGAATACACGTTAACATATTGAGGAAGATAGGGAAGACGTTCATATAAATTTTGGGTACATTTCAATGCGGAATAAATTTGAAAGAAAGCAGTATCGGGTAAAATACATTTTGAAATGCGTGTAAATCGCGAAATCCTCAAAATCACTTGATGCGCATGCGGTTTCCCGATACAACGAATTGTTTTCTTTTCATTTGTAAACATTTACCAAGGTTTACTTTGGCGGCGGCGATGTAGCGTCGTCTGCAGTTTAGTGTGCATAAAACTGTATAATGCGTCTAATTTGCACAAAGTGCATACACTTTTTATGCGCATCCGATTTCATTATCAACCGTGAAAAAATACATGGATCTAAACCTATATCAATAAAATCCATCAACAACCGTGGATGTAGCATCACACAGTAGTTTTGGGATAAATCGGATACAGCTTCTATACCGTTAAACTTTGTAAACCTCTGTTTCCGCGAAAACGCGAGTGATGTGTCGGTTTTTTAACTAAAGAGAAAACGATCCATAGAAAACGCAAATTAATCAGCGATGTTTTCAAAAACATGTTTCCCAAAATTTTCACTTTTTGCAGTAGCCGTTTCCGCCGTTCTAGTAGATGGATTTTTACGCTCTGTGATTTATATGATCCAGATCGTCGAAAAACTAAAATATCGCGGGGTACCAGCACACTCAAAACGATATTGTAAATACTGTACCCAAAAAATAGGTTTTTTAGAAAATATATCGCACTAAATTTTGGCCTTTGGCAGTAGATTACTCTGCTGTTGTGTGGGCTACATACTCAATATACATATCAGATTATGCGAAATCGCGAGTTCTTTAATCCTATAATTGGTTTTTCGAAATATCCGAATGCGCGTCCCAGTTACATAAAAAATACAAAAAACACCTGAAATCCGGCTTCAAAATGTCAGCATCCATAAAAGGTGGATGCAGCGGAAATTTTGGAAAGTGATACATTAGAAGTGTAATCTTCATTTTGTATTCTCCCACTTTTACTTTGGACATATGTCCGTCATTTGAATGGTTTAATCAGAAATCGAATAGCAATGTAAAAAACCTGTTTAGCTTCAACGTTTTTTACCTATGTTTTTTCCTTTACGCGGTCGTAACTACCACGTAAATTAATTTTTTTTGCTAAATTTTTGAGCTTTGTACAAAAACATCTAAATTAATCCAGCAATAGTCATAGTTACTGGTAAACTACAATAGTTCGCGTATTATAATAGTGCAAACCTTGGCTTCATGGAAACTAAAAAATTTTGTCCTTTCCTCATATAAATCTTTTTGTTATTCAAAAGGAAACCCAGGTGATAATTGTTGTACATGTCGCTGTCAAGTTTGTTTCATTTTTCAGCCGTACTGTAAATTAAAGGCACAATTTTAAATTGAATTCGTGACAGTTTACATGTAAGAAAATAGATACAGGATTCCTGTTTTTTTTTTTTTCAATGGAATATTGTACTGTGAATAAGACATTTACCTAGGAATTTCTACAATCGTGGGCGAATTTGGGTTTCAACTATTATTTGATGATACTGCTTGTGGGTTGGTGTATGTACATTAGGGTTACCAAAAAAAAAAAAAAAACAAGTAAAAACAACCTATGGGAATTGAAATATTAATCTACGGACAGATCGAATGTATTTCGGGTCTTTTCAGAATTTTGTGGCCATTTTGTATCTTTGAACTTGCCGACGATAATGTGGATTAGGATTAATATCGACACGAATGTTGAACTTTTGTGGGGGAGGTACCCTAACGGGAAAAAGAAGTTCTCGTGCTTTCCAGCGACTACATATAGGGGTAGAGCGAATGCAAGTTGCTTCAACAGAAATCAAAGTGTCTCTAGAGCAGGTCTTAAAGTGAACCTATCCGAAATTTTGTGTGGGAGGTACCCGAGGGAGTGGACAAATATAGTCCATATTTAAATCTGATCTCTATCTTGTAGATGTATTAAGATGTGTAAAGTATGGACCAAATCGGACCAGGCCCTAAACCGAACTTTTCCGAAATTTTGTGTGGGAGGTACCCGAAGGAGTGGAACTACTGAGACCATATTGGAACCCCATATTACTCTCGTAGAAAGTTTACGCTATACGAAGTTACTCCCTTCAAGAGTTATCGTGCGCACAATTTTTCCGAAAATTTTCGAACTTTTGTGGGGGAGGTACCGGAAGGAGTGGACCGATGTAGCTCATCTTCGAACTTAAACTAAGTTTGGGCAAAATATTACGAAAGCCAAAATTTTAACCGAATCGGTTCATCCGTTCCAGAGTAACCGTGCGCTCCAGCCAGCAGGACAGACAGACAGACGGACGGACATGGCTAGATCGACTCCAAATTGTCTGAAACACATTTCGTCCAAACATACATGGGGTCTAAAACCATTATTTTTATGAGGCACATTTTCGTCGCATCAAAGTGTATATGGCGAATAACAAAAATGTTTTGCAATCGATGAATCCGAGTTTCACCCTATCAGAATTCGCGAACTGTTAATATATTCTATAAAGTATGACTACAATTCTTTAAAATGAAGTGTTTTAGGAGGGATCCCATAATGTCGACCATTAAAATTAATTTTCGTGGAAGCTGTGTTGGCATCAATGTAGAAAAATTAGTAAAAATGGGTTGAAGCCAACAAGTTTTTTTATGTTCCCATACGATTTTTGGTTTAACCTTACATTTTATAGACATATCCCCAAAGAAAGAATCACAGAATACTCTATGGGCAACAAGATTGTAGTATATGATTTTTCGATATATCCACTGCATCCACCTAAAATTGATGCTGACATTTTGAAGCCGGAATTTCGGGATTTTTTGAATTTTTTAATAATCCGGACGCGCAAGAAGATAATATTCCAAACTCTTAACACGATTATAGAACTTGTGATTTTACGTCGTTTGATGCATATCTCATGAGTGTGCTCCTTACAGCATCCTAGTAATTGGAGTCGAAAGGCCAAAATTTGATGCGTGAATTTTCTTACAAAACCTATTTTTTGCGTGTAAAATTTACAACTGTCATTCCATTTCCTTTGAAACCCGCGTGAATTTAGTTTTTTTACGCGACGGTTCTAATGAAGCCTTCCGCGATAGAGTCCATAGAGTCCACTAAAACCGCGGATATAGATACCTTGAAAATCGGAAAATCAGCAAAAATATATTTTGACAAATCCGCGTACTAAACGGCGATTTTCTTTAAAATTTTTTACATAAATGGAATCCTTCACTGGCGATTATAATATTTGCGAAAACGCGTGTCATAAAAGAAAAGAGATACGCGAGTAATATGGGTCTTTCACAAAAAATTGAATATGGAGGCACATCCGCGGTTCTTAAAGAATCTAATTAAAATTGTTATATTTTGACGTATTTTTGATAGGCGCTGATGAAACCGGATGCGCATCAAAATCGTATGCACATTGCGCGACTTTTACCAATTTTAAGGTTTTTTTGCAGTGTATGATGCAACTGGCGGCACACAATGGCCCCTGAGTGAAACATCGAAATATGCATAAATTTTGAAAGAGATTGATTCGCTGTATCCAAAAACGAATGCGCATCAACCGACTTTAACTAATTCGCGAATAACGGGCTTTTTAATTTTAATATTAATTGAATGATTGTAATTTCAATATTACTCTAAATTTCCTACACATATAAGTTATCACAGTAATCAGTTAAACTCTCGCGATTGTAAACCATATTTTTTGATGAAGTTTTAACAGTATACATTCATTATTCTACGGGATTTTAGCAAAATAGTTGGAGAACTCCCAAATATTTTTTCGAATTTTTAGAATCAAACCAAAAAAATATTTGCAACAATATTTTCCAACAATAAGTTTTTCTCTTTTGTTGTTGCTATAATATGCAATTTATGTACCCAATCTCCATAAATTTGGTATCATATTTTTCTACGCATTGTCTAGATTCCGCATATATTTTTTAATTTATTTTTTGAGGGTTTGTACGGATTCTGGGAAAGGATAATTTGGATTTACTTCAAAATTTTTTTATTATTTGTTGATTTTCCGCGAAAATAATAATAAATTTTATAACTTTTTAAACATCCACGAATAGATATGGAATGCTGTTAACGATTTATGCATACATTTTCTCATAACAACAAAAAAGATATTTTTAAATATTTTTTCTTTATATGAGAATAAAAACCGCTATAACTTTTGCGCGCATTGGCCAATTTAGTGAACGCGAGTAGATTTGAAACCGGATTTTTTTTCCTTTACCTCTATACCAAAAATCGTAGATGTGCTCGCAAAAAAAAATTTTAATTTTTTTCAAATGGAATTGTAAAGGAATTTTGTTATTCGCCATATACCCTCTTTAGCCTAATGGCTGAGTGTATAAAGAAACAAGTTAAAGAGAGCTAAAGTCGGAAGGGGCCGACCATGTGGTACCCTGCACCACTTCCCCTGGTCACTAGTTTTCCGCAGAATTTATTTATGTGATTGCGAAGACTCCCTTTTTCCTTTTGGGGATGTTGTGGGAATATATGTATTATTGTGACACTTATATATATTCATTACTAGCAAATGCCCGCTACTTCGTATGCGAAAAGGAATAATATGGAAATGGTGAACACTGGAGATTCTGTTATAATAAGACCTATTTTTATTAGCAATATTTTTTCGATTTAATTCCTTTTAGTACTGTACACTGTATTTTTATTTTGAATTTCCAAAACTACGACCTCATATCACAGACATATACCAACAGCGACTCATATTGCAAATTTCAGACTTCACTCCTGGTTTTACCCCTTTACTAACACAACATTCCCTTCCAGTACGAATTTCCAAACACTAAACTTTATATCTCACCCCTTCATAACAACAATAACGCACATTCACAATTCAAGGTTCTAGCTTTAGAAGTTTCGCCAGAACCCGAAAAGGTCCGTAAATTTTCTTCAAGTTTGGACCTTGATTACTCAGAGGATATAAAAGTTTAATTTAAAAAATGCCCACTTCAATCCACGTTTATTAGAAAAGATATTTTGAATATTTAGAGTATTTTGAAGATCTTCTGCACATTTTCCAACCGAAATTCGGAATTTGTGGCATGAAAGGATAGAAAAAATTTTAACAAAAAATTGTACTTAATGTGCATGGGAATGTAGACCGTATATAACGCGTCCACATAAGTATGAATATTCAAAATTACATTTATTTCTCAATCCAGATCCGGTGTTCAAGCTCTTGTATTCACTTATCAAATCCAAAGTGTACCAAATTTAGTACCGTTTATCTTAATCCTACACTTCAATAGCAATCATAGTTTTAAATTGCAGGATTACAGGTCTATTGGTTCACTCAAATCCAAATTTAGTGTCATTTAGTACTCATATGTATCACCTGCTAAAACTACCTCCGTATCTAAAATCCAACTCGCCCAGCTCTATTCGTTCTCCCAAATCCAAATTTTTATTACCATTTAGTACGCATAATTGCAACTTCAGAATTCCAGCTCCATCCGTTCACCCATATCCATATTGTACCAAATTTAGTACCATTTACTACATATGAGTACAAATTATTTTAATCATAAACTTCAGTAGTAATCTTAATTCTAAATTTCAGGATTCCGGCTTTATCCGTTCATCCAAGTCCAAATTGTACTAAAGTTAGCGTCATTTGGTACAATTATCCAACAGTAATCTTTGTTCTAAATTTCAGTATTCCAGCTCCATCCGTTCACCCAGATTCAAATTGTGCAAAATTTAGTACCATTTAGTACACATGAGTACGACTTTCCAAAAGTAACTCCATATGTCAATCTTCACTACAATAGTAATCAAAGTTCTAAATTTCATGATTCCAGCTCAATTCGTTCACTCAAATCCAAATTATGTACCTTTTAGTACTTTTCGTGCACATAAGTACGATTTTCCAAAACTGCCTCCACATTTCAATCCTAAACTCCAACAATAATCTTAATTCCATATTTCAGGATTCCAGCTCCATTCGTTCACCTAAAACCCAAATTGTACTAAATTTAGTACCATTTAGTACATTTCGTACACATGAGTTCACAACCAGAAAACAACTCCTTATATAATCGTTAGTTCTCAACCTTAATTATACCCTACACCACTATGTGGAAACAAACTTATAGTTTTGGTAAAAATTCATGTAACACCGCGAAATATTCGTCGGAGACCCCCAATATGGTATACCAATCTTCATATCTCGGCGAGATAAAGCGATTTTGAGATGTGTGTCCGTCCCTCCGTCCGTGTGTCCGTCTGTCCATTATAAATTGTAATCAAACTACAGGCCGCAATTATGGACCGATCGTCACGAAATTTGGTATGGAGGTCGGTTTCACATCAGAATAGATCGCTATTTTAATTGGTGATGATCGTGAAATATTTAGCGGGTGAAATGGACCGAAAACATAATTTTTATCAGATTTTGTAGCTGCTCTGTAGGTCGCAATAATAGTCCGATCGCCTCGAAATTTTAAATAAGGTAAGAGTATATGACAAAGAAGAAGTTTGCAATATGAGATGGCGATCAGATAATATTTAGAGGGTTAAATGGACCACAACTTTTGTGTGAAAATTGTGATAATTTTTAATATACAGCTTATATCTTTGTTCCTGAAAGACACATTCCTCCCTCGTGAGATATATTTGGAAGACGATCTCCTGCCCTTTCCATTGATATCAATTATGTTGATGTGCGTGATCAGATAACAGAGTTACAGGCATATACATCTAGTTTTGTGTTGGTAATGTAATCATAAACACGCTAGAGGTAGCAATTATAGCTCAATAGTCACGAAATTTCGCACGAGGTAAGAGCTTAGGTTGAAGAAAATGCCTATTATTTTGCATGATGATCTGATATTATTTAGCGGGTAACATAGACCATTACTTTTGTATGAAAAATTTACAAGTTTTATTTTTGGTCCATATTTTAATTCCTGGAGGGCACATACCCGCAAGGTAGCGTACGTATGGAAAAAGAACTACTGACATTTCCCTTGATCCAAATTGCATTAATGTGTCTGCTAGATAACGGGCCTACTGCCTAATATGTAATGGGGTTTCTGTAGAGAACCACAATTTCCTCCCATGATACAAATTGTCGATATCATGAGAAAGAAATGTTCAGGTAAATTGTCCAATTGGATGTTTTATACAAATATTGCAGCATTGGGTCGCCTCGCCACCTATTTTATACCTCAGGGTTTACAGTAAAGGGGATACATACAAAATACGACCAAAGATGTGTCTCATCGAAATAATGGTTTTAGACCCCAAGTATGTTTGGACGAAATTTGTTTTAGACAATTTGGAGTTTATTTGGCCCAGTCCGTTAATCTGTCTCACTTACTGTCTACCTGGCTGTTGCGCACGAAAATTTTATACTTCGAAATATTTTGCCCAAACTTAGCAATCGATCGATAGATTGGGTAAGACTATATACAAAATTCGGAAAAGTGAAATTTAAGAGTCCTCTCGAATGGTTTTGATTTTTTCAGCAGATTGCCCTTGCTTTCCGCTCTTTGATGGTACAATTGCAATAGCAAGTCCATATTTCCTGAGATTATGGCCGAAAAGCTCCAAGAAACCCTGAAAAACAGGCAAGAAACCTGAGGCAGAGGGTAATTGAATAATTTTGGGATTTATACATTTGTTGGCATGCAAATTATTTGAATTTCTATTCATTAGTAGTTATTTCTACCAGTAAAAAATATATTTATTTTGATATCACAATATATACCCACAATGAACTATTTTCGAAATGCCCTGAAAAGCGCAAAACTACATGAGGGCGATAGATCTTCAATAAACTCAAAATTTTCCGAAATATCAAATATCAGAGATGAAGCAAATTGCATTGTATATATGTATATTTATTTATTTTAGGTTATTCCAAAAAGGGATCTGATATTCAAAGACAATGTGAAGATTTAGCAGGAGGGGCTAATCAATGTGAATTTTCCAATTTTTGAATATTTTTTCCACAATCATCCCAGTAGGGACAAGGGAGGCTTCTCTTATATCAATGGATTCATATTATGTTATTGATATGTGACCAATTTTTTTATCGCCGAGTCCGAACGGAGTGTCCTAAGTTGCCACTTGTAGAGAAGTTTTTCATGGCTGAAATACTCAGGAAATATCGCCAACATTATTAAGGGGTATTTAGCCACCGTTGATTCAGCGGTTGCACATAGCTGATTCCTAGAGGTTGTGGTGTAGGGTATCACATTGTCGGCCCCGTCCGACTATAGCCTTTGCTTACTTGTTATCATTTCGTTCACATGATACCTAATGGTACCAAAATTAGTACATTTCAGTACTTTTCGTACACTTATAGTACGATTTTCCAAAAACCCTTTGGTACATCTATCGTACACATGAATAGGGACCCACGTTCCAAATTTCAGAATTCTAGCTCTTACCGTTTGCCTAATACAAAGGGTACCATATTTAGTACCTTTTAGTACTTTTCGTACACTTCTAGGTCGAATTTCCAAAAACCCAGCCTTATCTCACCCCTACACACCAACAGCAACCTACACCCAAAATTTCAACTTTCTAGCTTCAGCGGTTTCGTCTGGGCGCAGATGAATCAGTCAGTCAATCAGTCAGTCAGTCACTCACCTCACTACTCTTTTATATATATAGATTTCGTAAAGGACAGAATTACATATACACACATATTCCTTCAAAAAAATTAAAAACTTTTACTAAGAAAAATACCAAAGGCATTTAGAAATAGCTTTTGGCAACTTTACTACATTACTTCTAATGTAATATACTTCTAATCAAAGGTAGCATACAAATTTCAAAGCCCCGTACAGCATCGCAATTTCAATCAATTAACAAGTAAAAAGTCGTTAAGTTCGGCCGGGCCGAATTTTTATACCCTCCACCATAAAAAAGTCTTAATTAAAATGGAATTATAAGGGTCCTTTTACAATTTAAGGTGTAACAACTTTTCGACAATGGTGAGTATATTAAAAACCCCGAAGGACAGATGCGCCCTGAGTCGAACTTCCGCGTTATGGCGTGATGAAGTTTTTGCAAGAGACCCTGTAAGCCATCATGAATTAACATTATAAGATAAAACGCTAATTTCAGATGGCCCACAGGGTCTCTAACAAAAATTTCATCACGCCATAACGCGGAAGTTCGACTCACGGTGGATCTGTCCTTCGGGGTTCTTAATATACTCACCAAGGCCTTTCTTCCACAAGAGGAATTTTCCGTGCCCCAGACTTTCACCTCCATTTTGTTGCACAGTGTTATCTAATCTAATTTAAAAAATGTGTTCAGCTAGGTGAAAGGTACCACCTACGGGGCTATATCAAAGAGTCAACCTATCTTTAATTTTTTTGGCGGAAAAGTTTTATAACTGCAGGGAACTTCAAGAGTCAAATTAAGGGTAGTTTCATCAAAACAATGTAGACCCTCAAAAATGGGCCCATGTTGACGAACTTTAGTGAAGAAATTTCGTGACCACTGAAAATTCCCGAATTCGGGAGGTAAAGTTATATGGGGGGATATACCAAAACATGGACCTATATTGACGATTATTTTTAAATAGACAAAATTTTATCTAAAATTCTCAAAATTCCGATCATTACAGCTAGTTCGGTTAAAAATTGCAGCTAAAATTCTCAAAATACCGAAAATCGGGAGATACCGTTATAGGGGGCTATACCAAAACATGGACCTATGTTGACGATGTTTCGTTGGAGATGTTTTATGACCACTGAGAACTTCAAATGTCGAATTACAGCTATTTCGGTTAAAAACTGTAGCTAAAATTCTCAAAATACCAAAAATCGGGAGGTACCGATATATGAGGGCTATAACAAGACATGGACCTATGTTGACGATGTTTCGTGGAAATGTTTTATGACCACTGAGAACCTTAAATGTCAAATTACAGCTAGTTCGGTTAAAAATTGTAACTAAACTGCTCAAAATACCGAAAATCGGGAGATACCAATATATGAGGGCTATAACAAGACATGGACCTATGTTGACGATGTTTCGTGGAAATGTTTTATGACCACTGAGAACCTTAAATGTCAAATTACAGCTAGTTCGGTTAAAAATTGTGGCTAAAATTCTCAAAATACCGAAAATCGGGAGGTACCGATATATGGAGGATATACTAAAACATGGACTTATGTTGACGATGTTTCGTGGTGATTTTTATGACCACTGAAAACCCTAAATGTCAAATTACAGCTAGTTCAGTTAAAAATTGTAACTAAAATGCTCAAAATACCGAAAATCGGGAGGTACGGTTATAAGGGGGCAATACCAAAACATGGACCTATTTTGACGTTGTTTGGTGGAGATGTTTCATGACCACTGAGAACCTAAAATGTCAAATTGCAGATAGTTCGGTTACAAATTGTGACTAAAATTCCCAAAATACCGAAAATCGGGAGGTACCGTTATATGGGGGCTATACCAAAACATGGACCTATGTTGATGATGTTTGGTGGAGATATTTCATGACCACTGAGAACCTCGAATGTCAAATTGCAAGTAGTTCGGTTTAAAATTGTGGCTGAAATTCTCAAAATACCGAAAATCGGGGTACCGTTATATGGGGACTATACCAAAGCATGGACCTATGCCCATATCCTTTGGGATATAAGTTTGTTGATCACTAGGAACCCTAAGTGCCAAATTATAGCTAATTCGGTCTGCAAATGTGACGAAGAACGTCAAAATACCTCAAATCCGGAGGTACCGTTATATGGGGGCTATGCCAAATAGTGGACCGATATAGCCCATCTTCGAACTTGACCTGCCTATGGAAAAAAGACCCTCGGGTGCAAAATTTCAGCACTCTATGTCAATTATTGCGGACGCTAGAGTGATTACAACAGACGGACAGACGGACATGGCTAGATCGTCTTAGAATTTTATCCTGATCAAGAATATATATACTTTATAGGGTCGCAAATGATTAGTTCGATGTGTTACAAACAGAATGACAAACTTAATATACCCTCCATACTATGGTGGAGGGTATAAAAAAAACTGGGAATTCCTCTATGATGGTTGTGAAATTGTGTAGTCTATACTTATAAAAGAATTCAGTCATAATGAGTGAGTGACTGACTGACAATCAACGCCCAGGCTAAACGGCTAAAGCTACAATCTTGAAATTTTATTTAAGAGTCAGCCTTTGTTCGAAGGTGTCTTGGTTTTGGAAATTCGAACTAGAGGGGTACGAAAAGTACTAAATATGGTACCCTTTGTATTAGGAAAACGGGAAGAGCTAGATTTTCGAACGATGGTCACTGATAAAATGTTAGAAAGGTGTACCAAAGGGTTTTTGAAAATTCGACCTATAAATGTACGAAAAGTCCTAAAAGTTACTAAACTTAGTACCAAATGTATATATTGAAAGGATATAGCTAGAATCTTGAAATTTGGTATGAGAATAAAGGTTGGGAAGTGATGTTGATATAAATAAATGGTTTTGGAAATTCGTACTTTTGTTTACGAAAAGTACTTAATTTGCTACAATTTTTTTCGATGTGTAGGATTCAGGTAGTTTTGGAATAACGCACTTGTTGCTACCAAAAGTACTAAATGGTACCAAATTTCGTACAATTTTGATTTGGGTGACGGATAGCGCTGGAATCCTGAAATTTAGAATTAAGATTACAGTTGGAGTATAGAATTGAAGAAGTTTCGGAAACTCGTACTTGTGGCTACGAAAAGTACTAAATGGTAGTAAATTTTGTACAATTTGGATTTAGGTGAACGGATAGCGGTAGAATCCCGAAATTTGAAATTATGATTA
This sequence comes from Musca autumnalis, assembly GCF_047663935.1. Taxonomy (NCBI): domain Eukaryota; kingdom Metazoa; phylum Arthropoda; class Insecta; order Diptera; family Muscidae; genus Musca; species Musca autumnalis. The sequence continues at coordinate 130,455,959 of NW_027411755.1, read as the reverse complement.
TTGTGGGCCTGTTGGATTGAGGAAGTTTTGAAAATTCGTACTTATGGGTACGAAAAGTACTAAATTGGTACAACTTGGATTTGGTTGAACGGATAGAGCTTGAATTCTGAAATTTGGAATTAAGATTACTTTTAAAGTGAAGGATTGAGGTAGTTTTGGAAAATCGTACTTATTGGTACCAAGAGTACTAAATGGTACTAAATTTGGTACAATTATGTATTGGACGAACGGATTCAGCTCGATTCCTGAGATTTGGAATTAAGATTACTGTTGTTACAGTACGGTTGAGATATGTCGCTGTCGGAATACCATAGGAAAGTATACGAAAATTACTTAATGGTATTCAATTCGTTGTTGGGTGTAGGGAAAGAAGTGGAATCTGAATTTTTGGAGTCAGAGTGAGTATTGGTGTGTAACTATGGTATATAGACGTGTTTTAAGAAATATTTGTTCCATGAATTTACGAAAAGTAATGAAGCGTTCTAAATGTTGTATCGTATTTATATGTAAACTACTATAATTGGGATTGGGGGAACTGCTAGAGCTTTGAATGAGAATAGCGTTTGGTGATATAAGACGGTATGAGGGTCGCTGATGGCTGAAATGGTATTGGAAATACCTACTATAAGGCAACGAAAAGTACTATATGGTACTAAAATTAGTTTTGGGTTTATTTTTACAACAATGTTTTACCTTCTGAGAACAGAAAGCCCCTAATTAAAATGCATGAAAAAAGTGGCTCTCTTTAGATGTGTAAGGGTGAGATACGGCTGATTTTTTGCAAATCGAACTAAAATGATTTGAAAATTACTTAAATAAAAATTAATATATTGATAAAAATGGTATTAGTACAACAAAATTTTCAGTGTTAGCCAATTCCATATGAAATATTGTTTATTTGTGTTTATATCCTTTCCGCATACGAAGTAGCGGGTACTTTGCTAGTTCTTTATAAACACATCAAAACAAGAAAGGGACAAACGCCTTATATGTTAGACAGTAGTTCCGTTATCTAACTGCTACATTGATATAATTTGCATCAAGCGAGAGATCAATAGTTGGGTTTCAAGTTTAGTTTTCGTAACTTGTCCGAATATGCCCCCAGAATTTAAATTACTGACTAGAAATTAAATTTGAATATTTTTCCAACAAAAGATATGGTCAATCACACGCTTAATACTATCCGGTCATTATCAAAAATTATTGACACTGTCCAAATATTGTTGACCAAAACTATTACCGCGTACAAACATTTGTCAGTATTGAACTATAAATGCGACCTCTAGCTTGGTTATGGTTAAACTACCAACAATTAAAACTGATGGATCCCTGTATATACTTGGCTGTGACTCTGTTATCTGACCATGTACATCAACATAATTGGCAGCAATGGAAAGGTCAAAGGTTCCTCTTCTAAACATCTCTTATATAGGTTTAAAATATTTCCCAGCAATAAAGATGTAGTTATTTCACTAAAAACCAATTTTCACACAAAAGTTTTGATTAATTTAACCCGCTAAATATTATCTGAACATCATGTTAATTTGTCTTAAGCTTAATCATGTTAATTTATCTTAAGCTTCTTTGTCGTAAGCTTAATCCTTACTTAAAATTTCGAGCCGATGGGACTGTCATAGCGACCTACAGATCCGCTACCAAATCGGACAAACATTTCGTTTTTGGTCCATTACACGCCCTAAATATTTCATGATCATCACCAATAACAATAGGTGAATATTCTGGTCTATGCCCGTCCTCCATACAAAATTTTGTGACAATCGGTTTATAATTGCGGCCTGTAGTTTTATTATAACTTTTAATGAACGAACGAACAATAGATTAAAACGTGCTCTTTTGGTTAAAAAAAGCTTTTTGTCAGTTTTCTTGAAAAAATTCATGAACAATTACTTCGGCTTAACAAGTTGTGGGTCACCCCTTAAATAGATAACAGAGGAAACAAACTCATTTGCGATTGATTTTAATGCATACTATTTATTATCTGTGATATGTAATAAAATTGTTAATATTTTAGTTTTACACAAATAATAAACTAATTTTAGTTATTCTGGGATATTTTACATGCCCTTGAATATGAAATGAGTGAAAATTCATATTTTGATGTCATGCCAGTGAACTAGTACATATCGCACATCAACTTAAACAGTGGCATAACACAAAAAATGCGTTACATAAATTAGTTACTACTATTTTTTCTACGACTTCTACTTTATTTTGTGTCAAAGTTTCATGCTGGTATCTCTAAAACTCGACGAGTTACTGCTCATTTATATGAGTTTCGCATAATTCAACACAAAAGTTTTTTGAGTTTATGAAACACTAAACATTACTAGTTTTGAATGTCAATTTTTCGCAATTATCGATAACTATCCAACCGTCCAATAACCACAAAATATCTTGTGGTTGCATGATAAATAGACAGCGGAATCCTATGCAAATGCATATATGGTTAGGATGGTCGCAAAGAAAATCTGATTAGACAGAAACTCGTTTCATCACAAAATAAAACGAATTAGGCCCAGAAATTTTTGCATATCTTGCATATTTTTACATATTTGCATAAAATGAGTATATGCAAAACCATATGCAAAGGTTTGAGGCCTGAGTATCCTACCGAAATGGCTGAAATTCAATATTAAGTCTTCGTTTGGGTTATGAAACTTTACACCTGAAATTTGTCGGTATTGTATCACGTCCTCATATAGCTCCCATAGATTTTCCATATTTTTAAGGTTGTTGCCTCAATATTCCACCGAACTGGCTGACATTCGGTGTTTTGTCTTCACTTGGAGTATAAAACTTTCCATATGAAATTTGTAGGTATGCACATAGGTTTCAATCAGGAAATTTTTGGGCAAAACCCTAGTTTTGAAGTTTCGAAATTTTATTTTTTTCTGCACAGAATAATAAAAAAACACATCAAGTCATCTGAAAATAATTAGTTTTTGTAATAACGCGTTAATTGGCGCAGTACCAAAGTTGACACTTTTTTATATAAAAACAAGTAAGAAAAGTCTATAGTCGGACGGAGCCGACCATGGGATACCCTATACCACTATCCCTGGTCAATCGCTCTCCACGGAACTTCTTTTCAATGATTGTAAAAATTTAATTATTAAATATCAGAGATGTAATGTATAATACTTATGACCAAAACCAAAAAGTTATCTAGCATGACAAAGACATTTTTGTAGCAGGAAAGGAAAATTTAGTTCACACAAACTAAAATGTAATGAAATCCACTTACTACTTACTACACTTACTACTTCCGTTGTTTAACCGCTACGTTATTGAAATTTTTACCAATTTCACACAAAAGTTTCAGTCCATTTAACCCGCTAAGTATTATCTGATCTTCACGTTGGTTTGTACGCTTCTTCTTCATCATAAACTCAAACTTTGTTTAAAATTTTGCGGGTTATTATTTTGACCTACAGAGCCGCTACAAAATTGGTTAAAATTTTGTTTTTGGTCCATTTCATCCGGAATGTCACTTCCAGGAATTAAGATATGGTAAATTTCAAATTTCTTTTGCAATTCCATTGGAAGAAATGTTAAAAAATTTTTTGCGAGCACATCCGCAATTTTTGGAACATAGATTAAGAAAAAAATCGTGGTTTTAAATCTGTTCACGTTCACAAAATTGGATGCTGCGCTCCAAAGTTATGGGGGGTTTTATTCCCTTATAAAGAACAAATATTTAAAAATTCAATTTTTGCTGTAATAAGAAAATATATATAAAGCGTTAACAGCATTTAATATCTATCCGTAGATGCCTAAATATTTACTAAATGTATTTCTATTTTCGCGGAAAATCAAGAAATACTGAAAAAATCTTGGAGTAAATTTAATTTATTCTAATTTAGAGTCCAAATAAAACTCGAAAAAATAAATTAAAAATACGTACAGATTCTAGACAACGCGTAGAAAAATATGAGACCAAAATTTTACCGATAGGATTTATAACTGCCATATTACAGCAACAACAAAAGACGAGAACTTAGTGTTGGAAATTATTTCAAAAATATATTTTTAGTTTAATACGAAAAATAGAAAAAAAATTTTTTTTGGAGTTATTCTACTATTTCGCTAAATTTCGATGCAAGGACTGACGGACTTCGCTGAAACTTCTTCAGGGAAAATGCGATGACAAACCCGAAAGTGTATTTGCTTACTTTGATAAACAATAGGATTATGAAATAGAAAGTAATATTGAAATTACAACCAAAGAAAAAACATAAAACTTAAAAAACGTATAATTCGCGAATTCGTTAAAATCAGTTAAGGCGCATGCGCTTTTCAGATACAGCGAGTGCACCTCTATCAATATGTAGCGATTTTTCCACTTTTCATTCAGCGGCCAAAGTGTGCCGTCAGCTGCATCTTACTGTTCAAAAAACCTTTATGTGGGTAAAAATTGCGCGATGTACATACGATTATAAGGCGCATCCGATTTCAGTGACCGCCTATAAAAAATACGTCATTATAACAAATTTTAAACAAATTCGTCAAGAACCGCGGATGTGCTACCAAATTCTATTTTATACGAAATGCGAATATTACTCCAGAATCTCGGTAATTTATGCCACACGGTTTTGGAAAATAATATAATCGCGTATAAAGGATTCCATTTATGTAAAAATAACCAAAGAAAATCGCGGTTCAATACGCGGAATCATCAAAATATAATTTTGCAGATTTTCCTACTTTCAAGGTATCTATAACAGCCGTTTTAGTAGATGGATTTGAAAGCAGAAGGGTTCATTAGATCCGGCGCGTAAAAAAACTAAAATCACGCGGGGTTCAAGGGTACCTGATTCACAGTTGTAAATTTTGAAGCCAAAAAATAGGTTTTTGATGAAAATTTACGCACCAAAATTTCGACTTTGGACTCCTATTACTAGGAAGCTGTATGAAGCACACTCATGAGATATACATCAAACGACGTGGAATCACGAGTTCTACAACCAATAAATAGTTTGGGTAATTATCTGGTTGCGCCCACCAATTATAAGAAAAATTCAAAAAACCCAGATTTCAAAACTTCATAAAGTCAGCATCGATTTTAGGGGGATGCAGTGTATATATCGAAAAGTCATACATTAGAACCATGTTGTCCAAGAGGTATTCTTCAATTCTTTCTTTGAGTTCAGGTCTGAATTTTCCGTGGATTGACCAGAAATCAGGAAAGAACACAAAAAAACGTGTAAACTTCAACACATTTTTACCCATTTTTAATATTACCACCAACACAGCTTCCACACAAATTATTTGTTATGGTTCATTATATGCGAGCCCGGCTAAAACACTTCAATTAATGTAAATATATTCATATTGTATAAAATATATTGACAGTTTGCGACTTATTAAATGGTGAACCTCAACTTCAACGATTGTAAAACATTTTTGAATATTACCATATAAGCTGTATATTAAAAATTTTCACACAAAAGTTTTGGTCCATTTAACCCTCTAAATATTATCCGATCGCCATCTCAAATTGCAAGCTTCTCCTTTGTGATATACTCTTACCTTATTTAAAATTATGCGTTTATCGGACTATTATTGAGACCTACAGAGCCGCTACAAAATTGGATAAATATTATGTTTTTGGTCCATTTCACCCGCTAAATATTTCACGATCATCACCAATAAGAATAGGGATCTATTCTGATCTGAACCCGACCTCCATACAAAATTTGGTGACGATCGGTCCATAATTGCGGCCTGGAGCGTGTTTACAATTTATAATGGACAGACGGACGGACGGACGGACACACATCTCAAAATCGCTTTATCTCGTCGAGATATGAAAAATGGTATACCACATTGGGGGTCTCCGACGAATATTTCGCGGTGTTACATGAATTTTTACTAAAACAAACTTATAATACCCTTTTCCACATTGTGGTATAGGGTATAATAAAACAGACTTTGTGCTGTAAAATATACAATTTTTGTTGTATTGCGTCGCTGCATAAATATACAGAAGTGAGACCAAAGTTATTATGAATCGGGAAACTGTTAATGAGTACTTTCATAATATTTACAAAAAGAACGATGAAATTTGTAAAATTAGCGTAATAAAATCAATGTTTTTACATATATTTTTTAAATATACTTAAACTTTTAAAAAAATGTCCAATATGTCCACCTCCAAATCGAATTTGAAAGATAGTAGGGAGTCTGTGCTAATAAATTCAGAAGTCAAATCGTGCTCAAATTTGCCACAGTTAAAATAAAGTGGATGTTTCTATTTTAAGATGGGAGATTTTTTTGTAAATGCCTGTTGTGACAGTACGTAGTATCCAATTAAAATAGAACGGTAATACCCACATCTATCAACCGATTTTCCTTAAAACTCATATTTAAGGCGTTCAGAGTGTAGAAAACAAGTATGTATAATTTCTTTGAAAATAGGCCAATTTTTTGTCATAGACCCCACATAAAAGTACCGTCCGATTTTAGATATTTTGTGGATTTTAGCGACACTTTATGGCCGATTCGGCTGAAATTTGGTATTTTGACCGCATGGAAGATATGAATCCTTCATACCAAAAATTATTAACATAGGTCAATGTTTTGGTTTAGACCCCTCACAACGGGATCACCCTGTTCAACAAATTTTGGAAGTTTTTGGTCATTTTGGTCGATAAAACGTAAGAATTGCTGTTTGTACACATTTATTATAAATAATAATTAATTTGAAGCATTGTGGCGTTTTTTATTGGGATAGCGTTTGCAATTTTGTTTTTTCAAAATAGTCTTGCTTAATCCCATTGTTGTTGTTTTAATATTTTAAAACAACTATTTTATTAGTGGAAAAGATTTGGCATTGTTCGCCAAGGGGTAAGGCAGGGAATACTATAGTTTCGATCCACGCCACTGGATCTCATCAGTTCCCTTGTTTCTAGTTTGTGGATATTCTCCACCGAAGTTATTTTTCAATAACTTCTTCAACAAGAAACTTTTTATACCCAAACATCAATCGTCAGCTCGAAGTATAAAGGTAAGCAAAGAAAAAGGTTCAATGAGAAGTTTTTCCTTGGCAACCTCATACAACTCCGACGAAAGTGTCTGCGAAACAATTCAAACCTCTTCCACTTGTGAGTGTCGTCGAATTTCGACAAATGCACACACCAAAATTTGGTTGGTCTGCTTTACAGCAAAAACAACACACGTCGTGCCAGTGTCTTCAATTTGAAGCATTGTGGCGTTTTTTATTGGGATAGCGTTTGCAATTTTGTTTTTTCAAAATAGTCTGGCTTAATCCCATTGTTGTTGTTTTAATATTTTAAAACAACTATTTTATTAGTGGAAAAGATTTGGCATTGTTCGCCAAGGGGTAAGGCAGGGAATACTATAGTTTCGATCCACGCCACTGGATCTCATCAGTTCCCTTGTTTCTTGTTTGTGGATATTCTCCACCGAAGTTATTTTTCAATAACTTCTTCAACAAGAAACTTTTTATACCCAAACATCAATCGTCAGCTCGAAGTATAAAGGTAAGCAAAGAAAAAGGTTCAATGAGAAGTTTTTCCTTGGCAACCTCATACAACTCCGACGAAAGTGTCTGCGAAACAATTCAAACCTCTTCCACTTGTGAGTGTCGTCGAATTTCGACAAATGCACACACCAAAATTTGGTTGGTCTGCTTTACAGCAAAACCAACACACGTCGTGCCAGTGTCTTCAATTTGAAGCATTGTGGCGTTTTTTATTGGGATAGCGTTTGCAATTTTGTTTTTTCAAAATAGTCTGGCTTAATCCCATTGTTGTTGTTTTAATATTTTAAAACAACTATTTTATTAGTGGAAAATATTTGGCATTGTTCGCCAAGGGGTAAGGCAGGGAATACTATAGTTTCGATCCACGCCACTGGATCTCATCAGTTCCCTTGTTTCTTGTTTGTGGATATTCTCCACCGAAGTTATTTTTTAATAACTTCTTCAACAAGAAACTTTTTATACCCAAACATCAATCGTTAGCTCGAAGTATAAAGGTAAGCAAAGAAAAAAGTTCAATGAGAAGTTTTTCCTTGGCAACCTCATACAACTCCGACGAAAGTGTCTGCGAAACAATTCAAACCTCTTCCACTTGTGAGTGTCGTCGACGTGTGTTGTTTTTGCTGTAAAGCAGACCAACCAAATTTTGGTGTGTGCATTTGTCGAAATTCGACGACACTCACAAGTGGAAGAGGTTTGAATTGTTTCGCAGACACTTTCGTCGGAGTTGTATGAGGTTGCCAAGGAAAAACTTCTCATTGAACCTTTTTCTTTGCTTACCTTTATACTTCGAGCTGACGATTGATGTTTGGGTATAAAAAGATTCTTGTTGAAGAAGTTATTGAAAAATAACTTCGGTGGAGAATATCCACAAACAAGAAACAAGGGAACTGATGAGATCCAGTGGCGTGGATCGAAACTATAGTATTCCCTGCCTTACCCCTTGGCGAACAATGCCAAATCTTTTCCACTAATAAAATAGTTGTTTTAAAATATTAAAACAACAACAATGGGATTAAGCCAGACTATTTTGAAAAAACAAATAATAATTAATTTCAATACAAAATGGACGTTGAAATAGTTTTGGCCAGAAAATTTTGATTTGGGACTTTATATAGGCCCCATTCTAAAGGTTGTGGCGTTAATATCCCACCGAAATGAGTGAAATTTGTAACTTAGTCTTCCACGGGGTTATAAAATATTCCAGAAAAGAATTGCAAGTATAGGTCCACGTCTTCCTATATCCCCCATAGAAGCATACCTCTTGACTTTTGGTATTTTTTTGGTTTTAGCCACATTATCTTACCGAAATATCGGAAATTTGGTATTTAGTCTCCTTTGAGTCTAAAAACTTTCTGCAGGAGTTTGTCTGTATATATCGACGAAATTGCTGAAATTTGGTATTTGGTCTTCTTAATAAACGAAAAAAAAACTAATTGTTCCATTTTACTTCAATACAACTCGTGGTATAACAAATTCGGCCCGGCCGAACTTAACGCCGTTCTTACTTGTTTTTTATTGGTACTGAAAAGGCCTCACAATTATTGTCTGAATTTAGAATTACTTTTTATATATTTCAACAAGTAAAAAAGAGTCAGTCGGCTTTGCCGACAGATATATACCCTCAGCCAATGTGAAGTGAAACTTCCACCTACGGACAGATCGAATGTATTTAAGGTCTCTTCAGAATTTTGTGGCCTTTTTGCGACATTTGAACTTGCCGACAAAAATGTGGATTAGCAGTTAACTGCACTTAGACACAAATGTTGAACGTTTGTGGGGGAGGTACCTTTATGGAGGACCGATATGGGCCATTTTAGAAGTTAAATTAAATTTTGGCAAAATATTAGGAGATCCAAATTTTAGACCAAATTGCCCCATTCAAGTGATATCGACCTAGAAGTTGCGGACCCCATGAAACTAAGTTTGGATATAATATGACGAAGACCAAATGTTGGACCAAATGGGTTGAACAGTTCGAGAGTTATAGGGATTTTTGTAACCTTTCGGGCTGTTTTCCTAAGAAATATGGACATGCTCCTGAAATACTTTTACCGTCGTAATGGAGGAAGCGAATGCAAATCGCTTCAACAAAAATGAAAGTGAACTTATCCGAAATTGTGTGTGAGGGGTACCAGAAGGAGTAGACAAATATGGTCTATATTCGAACCTGATCTATATCTGGTAGATATATTAGGATGTGCAAAGTATGGATCACATCGGTCACTCCCTTTAAGAGTTATCGTGCGCACAATTTTTCCGAACATTTTTGAACTTTTGTGGGGGAGGTACCTGAAGGAGTGGACCGATATGGCTTATCTTCGAACTTAAACTATGTTTGGACACAATATTACGGAGGCCAAAATTTGGACCGAATTGGCACATCCGTTCGAGAGTTATCTTGCGCTCCATCCACTACACACGGTGTTATAGGGGCTTTTTGCATCTTTCAGGCTATTTTCTCAGGAAGAATGGACTTGTCCCTGATGAAACTTGTACCGCCGTATGGTGGGCAACGAATACAAGTTGTTGCAACAAAAATCAAAGCGATTCGAGAGCAGGGCGTAATCTGAACTTATCTGACATTTTGTGTGGGAGGTACCCGAAGGAGTGGACCGATTGAGTTCATTTTGGAATTTCATCTAAGTTTAGTACAAATTTCACGATGTGCAAAGTATGGATCAAATCGGTTTCTTCCTTCAAGAGTTATCGTGCGCTCAAATTTTTCGAACATTTTCGAACTTTTGTGGGGGAGGTACCGGAAGGAGTGGACCGATATAGCCCATATTCGAACTTAAACTATGTTTGGACAAAATATTACGAAAGCCAAATTTTGGACCGAATCGGCAGATCCGTTCGAGAGTTATCTTGCGCTCCAACCACTAAAACGGTGTCATAGGGTTTTTTGTAACTTTCAGGCCCATTTTCTCAGGAAGTATGGACTTGCCCCTAATGAAACTTACAGCGTCGTATAGAGGACAGCGAATCCAACTTGCGTAAACAAAAATCAAAGCGATTCGAGACCAGGTCCTAAACTGAACTTTTCCGAAATTTATACTTGGGGTCAAACATACTTGGGGTCTAAAACCATTATTTCGATGAGGCACATTTTTGGTCGTATCAAAGTGTAAATACCCTCTTTAGCCTAAAGGCTGAGAGTATAAAAATGTCCCACAAGAATATTCTAAAGTTTTTCTTTCCAACAGTTCATTTAAATTAAGAAATTGTTGGTTAAATTCAAAACCAAAAATTTCATCAAGAAAAACAAAGATTGTCACAATGACAAAGACAAGGAAAATTTGCATATTTTCCATAGCCATGACATTTAAGAGAAAAGCCTTTTTCTTCTTTTTTTATCCAATTTTTATAAAGACTTTTGAAGCATGTCATATACATACATACATACGAGTATGTAGTTCATGATTGAAATTTTTATCCTTACGAACACATACATGTGTGTGTGAATTTGTGTGCAGAACAAAATAGAAAAAGAGAATTGTGACATTTGCATGCTGTTATTGTCAGCCACTGCAGTTTTTTCTGAACATCACATTCATAACTTGATATTTATATCAAAAACACTTTTAAATACTCAGAACTAACTTTTGTTGCGTTTGAGCGTCAGTGCAAACGTAAATTTGGTGAATGGAACAGAAAGGATATTATTTGACATTTTCTCTACATTTTTAACAGAAAAGCGACAAAGAAGAAATGTTATATGACATAGCTGTCCAATTTAGTAAACTGCTGTCATTAGGAGGAATTATTATGATTTTTGGAACATTTGTTACGATGCACGTGTATTAGGCCGGGGCGATTTGTATGGAAGGAAAAAAGTGATAGTGGGCGCCTGGAGTTTCTGATTCTTGGGATTGTACTGAGCAAAAAAGTCCACTAGACCATATGTCTACGGTGAAAATCGAGCCCCCGGATTATGACTTGAAATTTTTTTCAAGGATATTTTGGCCAAACCATATCTCAGAAACTTGACCTATCCTGAAAATTTCCTTTTGCGTTCTTAGAACACTCACCAAGGGCTTTCATCTCCAAAAGTAAATGTCCACCCACTGACTTTGAGTCAAATTTTGTAGCACAGTGTAATTTATCGATATTTTCCGAAAAATGTGCATTTTCTCGGGGCCATAACTGCCTGAAGGAGCGTTCCAATGCGTTTACGATGTACTAGAGAGTTCTTAATTATTGTCTTGGCTATAATTTTTGTCTTTGTGTTGGATCAAAAATCTCAGTGGTTTGGCTGTTACATACATGCCAAAATATCCAAAAACCCTTGAAAAGAAACTTCAAGTCAAAATCCTGGGGCACGATTTTCACCGTAGACCTATGGTCTAGTGGACTTTTTTGCTCAGTAAAATCCGAATAATCAGAAAATCCAGGCGCCCGTGGTGGTGTTCAAATCGCCCCACCCTAACGTGTATAGCTTAGTTATCTTATAAGGATTATGGACAAAGCTACCAAAAACAATTTGAGTTGTAATTTCGAAGTCAATGTATTTTCATATTCATATGTACAGTAATGGAATATTTGTATAGATATTTTGAAGAACTGTACTAAATATGAAAATCCTTTAAAAAGTAAGAAACGTAAAGTTGTTCGAAATTTAAGCTTTTTAAAGTTTAGTTATTTACATTTTTAAGAACTTCTTCGTACTCATCTGATGAAATACAATCATATTACAGATACTGTAATGACCCAGCAAACCAATCGTACCGATATCGTAACGAAATCGGAACAAATTTCGGACGTTACGTCCGATATCTGATCCGCAATCGTAACGATATCTTAACGAAAGTTGTATGGAGTGGTTGACATAATTTCGGAACGAAATGTCGGAGCGAAATCGGATCGATTTCGGTCAGAATTCGCAACGAAATCGGAAGAAAATCCTTGGGAAATTCGGAATTCGAATTTTTTCCTCCGAATTTTCGTACAGATTTCTGAACGATTTGGGTATAATGTCGTATGATAATCTAAGGTTCCTTCCGAATTTTCGTAAAGATTTCTAAACGATTTTGGAATAATTTCGTATGATTATCAAAGGAAAAAATTTTTTTCTGATGCCAATTTTTTATTGATAAATTTTCTTTGTTATGTTTTTTATTGGAAGATTATAATTTCAAAGATATCTAATGATTTTCACTGTTGTTATCATTTTGTAGTTATAGTAGAACAATGTAAACTTTATGTACGAATATGTCGAGTCTGTCAGCACTAGCTTGAATTATTATATGTTGCATTTATATTTAAAATATTTAAAAAATGTATATGCGAATTTTATAACCAACCATTTTGTATTTCGACAACAAACTAAAATGTTGCTTGTTAGATATATACAAAAGGTGGTTGTTGTGCGAAGGGAAATTTGTTTCCGACATATCGATCCGAATTCGTAACGAAATCGGAAGAAAAACATTAGCAAATTCGAAGGGAAATTTACTTCCGACATTTTCTCCGAAATCGGAACGAAATCTGAACGAATCCCCCTACGAAAAATCGTATAGAAATCGATACGAAATCTGAACGATTTTGCTTCCGAAATTGTTCCGATATGTCGGACATCCGACATTTGGTTTGCTGGGGAGCTACGTTTGAATATGTATTAGTGCATTTGAAAGTTATGATGACTGTAATAAAAGTTTTTTTAAATTCGTATAGCTTAACGTTTTTATAGCCTCCACCATACTACGGATTGGCGCTAGGGGCATAGCTATATAACATAAAATCAATAAATAACAAATTATAGTATATGGGGAACATTATGTTTGTTTTTCCGCTTGTAACGCATTGAAATAATAATAAAATATATGGTGTTCTGAGTGAAATCAGACACTTTTGAAAACAGTATTTTATTTAACTTGCTTTGGTCCGTTTAGTACAAATCTGGTAACTCATTTTTAACACAGTTGCAGTTGACCAATCGAACTGAAACTTTGCACACTTTTCAGATTTAGATGACAATACATGAATATGAAACTAAAACAAAGATTGGTCCATTTCACAGTGTTTTAACGTGTTTTATTTAAATTGCATTTCAAATCTGGTAACTCAATTTTGACACAGTTACAGTTGACCAATCAGACTAAAACTTTGCACACTTTTCAGATTTGGATGACAATACGTGAATATGAAATTAAAACAAAGATTTGTCAATTTTACAGTGTTTTAATGGTGTTTTATTTAACTTGCATTTCAACTCTTGTAACTCATTTTCCACACAGTTGCAGTTGACCAATCGAACTGAAACTTTGCACACTTTTCAGATTTGGATGACAATACATGAATATGGGCCCAATTTTTCCTACAGCCCCATATAGCGGTACCACCCGATTTCAGGTATTTTGAGGATTTTATTTTCATTTTTGCCCGAATTGGCTGTCATTTGGCATTTCCAATGATACAGACATTTCCCCACCAAAAATTTTGAACATAGGTCGAGGTTTTGGTATAGCCCCCTTATAGCGGTACCACCCGATTTCAAGTATTATGAGGATTTTATCTTAATTTTGAGGCCGATTTAGCTGTAACTTGTCATTTGGAGTCCGCAATGGTACAGAAACTTCTCCACCAAAAATTGTTGACATAGGTCCAGGTTTTGCTATAGCCCCAATATAGTGGTACCACCCGATATCAAGTGTTTTAAGGATTTTATCTTCATTTTTAGCCAGAATTGGACGTAACTTCGCATTTGGAGTCCCCAATGGTACAGAAACTTCCCCACCAAAAATTATGGACATAAGTCCAGGTTTTGGTATAGCCTTTATATAACGCTACTACACGATTTCAGGCATTTTAAAGTTTTTATCTAAATTTTCGGCCTAAATTGACTATAATTTTGTGCGCAGTGGTCAAAAAAAATTTATTTACTAAAAAGTTAAAAATAAAATATAATTAAAAAAAAAAATTAAGTTTCAGTGTTTTATTTATAAATGCACTAAAAGCTAGGAAATAATTTGTCGCTTAGCCTCAATAAATATATTATTTCTCATGATGGAATCTCTCAAAAATATAAATGGTGGCAAAATTAACGGCAAGCGTTTTATTTGAGAGATTCCATCATGAGAAAGAATATATTTATTGAGGCTAAGCGACATATTATTTCCTAGCTTTAAGTGCATTTCTAAATAAAACACTGAAACTTATTTTTTTAAATTATATTTTATTTTTACCACTATGTGGAAAGGGTATTATAAGTTTGTTTTGGTAAAAATTCATATAACACCGTGAAATATTCGTCGGAGACCCTCAATGTGGTATACCAATCTTCATATCTCGGCGAGATAAAGCGATCCGTCCGTCCGTGTATCCGTCTGTCCTTTATAAATTGTAATCAAACTTTAGGCCGCAATTATGGACCGATCTTCACGAAATTTTGTATGGAGGTCGGGCTCAGACCAGAATGGACCCCTATTTTTATTGGTGATGATCGTAAAATATTTAGCGGGAGAAATGGACAAAAAACATAATTTTTATCCGATTTTGTAGCTGCTCTGTTAGTCGCAATAATAGTCAGATCGCCTCGAAATTTTAAATATGGTAAGAGTATATGACAAAGAAGAAGCTTGCAATTTGAGATGGCGATCAGATAATATTTAGCTGGTTAAATGGACCATTACTTTTGTATGAAAAATATGCAAATTTAATTTTTAGTCTATATATTCCTGGATGGCATATACCGGCAAAGTAGCTTACATATGGAAAAATAACTACTGACATTTCCCCATAACATAACGGCCCTACCTCCTAATATACATATAATGGGTTTTGTGTAGAGAACCACAATTTCTTCCCATACTACAAATTGTCTCTATCATGACAGAGAAATTTTCAGTTCTGTTAACCAATTGGATTTTTTATACAAATACTGCAGCTTGGGGTCGCTTCGCCACCTATTTTATACCCTTAGCATTTAGGATAAATAATGGTTTTAGACCCCAAGTATGTTTGTTACGATGGTACAATTGCAATGGCAAATCCATACTTCCTGAGATTATGGCCGAAAAGCTCTAAGAAAGCATGAAAAACAAAAACAAGTAAGAACGTCGTTAAGTTCGGCCGGGACGATCTTGTTATACCCTCCACCACAAGTTGTATTGAAGTGAAATGGAATAATTAGTTCCCTTTCGTGTATGAAGAAGATTTAGTACTAAATTTCAGCAATTTCGGTAAAACAATGTGAGGCACCATTCTACGGGGGCTTTTTTAAAACGTCGATCTATACCGACAAATTTCTGACGGAAAGTTTTCAGGCTCAAAGTAGATTAAATACCAAATTTCCTATATTTCGGTACGAGAATGTAGCCAAAACTTAAAAAATACCGAAAATCAAGAAGTACGCTTCTATGGGGATACAGGAAGACGTGGACCTATACTGATAATACTCTTCTGGAATATTTTATAACTCTTGGAAGACAAAATAACGAATTTCGGTTTGATATTGACGTCACAATCTTTAGTATTACGAAAATCGGGAGAACCGTTCTATGGGGGCTATATCGAAACGTGGACCTATACCGACGAATTTTAGTCAGAAATGGGGCAATATGAAAGCGTGGACATGTACAGACATATTTCTGGCGAACAGTTTTATATAACATTGAAGACTAAATACCAAATTTCAGCCATTTTGGTGGAATATTGAAGACACAACCTTCAAAATACGAAAAATCGGGAGGTACCTTTCTATGGGGGTTATATGAAGGCATGGACCGATACCGACAAAGTTCTGGGGAAAAGTTTTATACCCCTAAAGACGACTACGTACCAAATTTCAGCCATTTTGGTTCGATAATGAAGCTAAGACCTTCAAAATACCGAAAATCGGGAGGTACCGTTCTATGGGGGCTATATCAATGGACGGATATATCCCATTTTCAATACCAACCTTCCTGCAAGTAATAAAAACTTCTGTATTTTGGCTCTCTATCTTTAAAATTGCGAGCTGTATCTTGATTTCAACAGACAGACAGACAGACGGACAGACGGACATGGTCAAATCGACATAGAATTTTATGCTGATCAATAATATGGAGGGTGTATTTAAATTTATCATTCCGTTTGTAACACATAGAAACATTCATCGGAGACCCTATAAAGTATATATATTCTTGATCAGGGTAAAATTGTATGTCGATAGAACCATGTTCGTCTGTGCGTCCGTCTATTGAAATCAACATAAAGCTCGCAATTTTTAAGATAGAGCTTTGTAATTTGGTATGTTGCAAATTGGCTATATCGGTCCACTTTTGGATATAGCCCCCATATAACGGTACCACCCAATTTTCGGTATTCTTACGGTTTTAGCTTCTTTATCACACCGAAATGACTGAAATTTGGTACTTAGTCTTCGTTGGGGGTATACAATTTTCCATATGAAAAGTGGCGGTACAGGTCACCGCCTTCATATAGCCCCAATAGAAACTTTTCCCCAGAAATTTGTCGATATAGGTCCACGTTTTGATATAGCCCCCATAGAACGATACCTCCTGATTTTCGTAATTGTGACGTTAATATCCCACTGAAAGAAATTTGTTAGTTTTGTTAGTTTTTAACCCCATGAAATTTGTTAGTTTTCCATGGGGTTAATATTCCTAAAGAGAATTATCAGTATAGGTTCGCGGGTTCCTATATCCCCCATAGAAGCGCACCTCTTGATTTTCCGTATTTTGAAGGTTTTACTGAAATAACGGAAATTTGGTATTTAGTCTCCTTTGAGTCTAAAAAATTTCCGCCAGAAATTTGTAGGTATATATCAACGTTTTGATATAGCCCCCATGGAACGGTACCTCCCGAATTTCGGTATTTTAAATTTAGCCACATCGTTTTACCGAACTTGGTGAAATTTGGTATTTAGTCTTCTTCATAAACGAAAAGAAACTAATTGTTCCATTTTGCGGGCTGGCCTGGTCGAAATTAACGCCGTTCTTACTTGTTTAGATTAGATTATCCGTGGTCGAAAAATCTTTACGCCTAAAATTGTGGAGAGGAAAGAAAACTAACTATTCCATTTTAGTTTAGCATATTTTATGGTGGAGGGTATAAAAAGTTCGGCCTGGTCGCACTTTTCGACTTTTTACTTGTTAATATTAAATCACGAAAAGCCTCATGTGACGGAAGAGAAAATTCATGTCGTCTCCACAGTCGCCTGTTTCCATGAGCTCAATTGCTGAAGGTTGATTGAGTTCAACAAATCATTCACAAAGAAATACTCTATGTTTTAAGTACTATTTAATTTTAAAAATTTGTTTTTTTTTTAATTTTTCAATAAAATTGTTCCTTTATGAAACATGTGAAACATTTCTTTTTTTAACGATAAAATAAAACAAGTAAAAAAGTATCAGTCGGCTTGGCCGACAGAGATATACCCTCAGCCTGTGTATATTGAAACAATTTTTTCCCAAAAAAACGCATGTATTTAGGGAATTTTGGGCGTTTGAACTGACAAAAATGTTGATTAGGATTAGAGATCAAAAGTTTTGCGGAGGAGATACTAAAAAGAATGGATCTCCAGCCACTACATATGGTACCATAGGGGTTTTTTACAACTTCAGGGATGTTTGCTTAAGAAGTATGGACTTGCCCCTGAAACAACTTTTACCATCGCAATTGAGGCAGCGAATGCAAGTTGCTTCAACAAAAATCAAAGTGATTCGAAAGCAGGTCTTAAAGTGAACATGTATCCGAAATTTTGTGTGGGAGGTACCGGATGGAGTGGACAAATATTGTCCATATTTTAACCTGACCTATATCTGGTAGATATATTAAGATGTGTAAAGTATGGTCCAGTTCGGCCACTCTCTTCAAGAGTTATCGTACGCACAATTTTACCGAACATTTTTGAACTTTTGTGGGAGAGGTACCTGAAGGAGTGGACCGATATGGCTTATCTTCGAACTTAAACTATGTTTGGACAAAATATTACTAAGACCAAACTTTGGACAGAATCGCAGACCTGTTCGAGAGTTATTTTGCCCTCCAACCTCCTTACACGGTGTCATAGGGGTTTTTTGCAACTTTCAGGCTATTTTCTCAGGAAGTATGGACTTGCCCCTGATGAAACTTATACCGTAGTATGGAGGACAGTGAATACAAGTTGTTAAAGCAAAAATCAAAGCGATTCGAGAGATGGTCCTAAACTGAACTTTTCCAAATTTTTGTGTGGGAGGTACCCGACGGAGTAGACCAATTGAGTCCATATTAAAACCTGATCTAAGTCTGGTACACCCTCCACGATGGGCAAAGTATGGACCATATCGGTTACTCCCTTCAAGAGTTATCGTGCGCACAAATTTTCCGAACATTTTGAACTTTTGTGGGGGAGGTACCGGAAGGAGTGGACCGATATAGCTCATCTTCGAACTTAAACTAAGTTTGGGCAAAATATTACGAAAGCCAAAATTTGAACCGAATCGGTTCATCCGTTCGAGAGTTATCGTGCGCTCCAGCCAGCCAGACAGACAGACAGACAGACAGACGGACGGACATTGCTCAATCGACTCCAAATTGTCTGAAACACATTTCGTCCAAACATACTTGGGGTCTAAAACCATTATTTCGATGAGGCACATTTTGCCCGTATGAAAGTGTATATGGCGAAAAACAAAAATTTTTTACAATCGATGAATCCGAGTTTCACCCTTTCAGAATTCGCGAACTGTTAACATATTCTATATAGTATGATATACTGTCATTAAACTGAAGTGTTTTAGGAGGAATCCCATAAGGTCGACCATTAAAATTAATTTACGTGGAAGCTGTGTTGGCATCAATGTAGAAAAATAGGTAAAAATGGGTTGAAGCCAACAAGTTTTTTTATGTTCCCTTCCGATTTTAGGCTTAACCTTACATTTTATAGACATATGCCCAAAGAAAGACTCAAAGAATACTTCATGGGCAATATGATACTAGTGTATCATTTTTCGATATATCCACTGCATCCACCTAAAATTGATGCTAACATTTTGAAGCCGGAATTTCGGGGTTTTTTGAATTGTTTTAATAATTCGGACGCGCAACAAGATAATATTCAAAACTCACATTAGGATTATAAAACTCTTGATTCTACGTCGTTTAATGCATATCTCATGAGTGTGCTCCTTACAGCATCCTAGTAATTGGAGTCTAAAGGCCAATATTTGATGTGTGATTTTTTTTAAAAAACCTATTTTTTGCGTTTAAAATTTACAAGTGCCATTCAATTTCCTTTGTACCCCGCGTGAATTTAGTTTTTTTACGCGACGGATCTAATGAGACCTTCCGCGAGCGAATCCATCCACTAAAACCGCGGATATAGATACCCTGAAAATAGGAAAAGCAGCAAAAAATTATTTCGAAAAATCCGCGTACTAAACCGCGATTTTCTTGAATTTTTTTTACGTAAATGGTATCCTTTATACGCGATTATAATATTTGCGAAAACGCGTGTCATAAATTACTAAGATTCGCGTGTAATATGGGTTTTTCACCAAAAATAGAATGTGGAGGCACATCCGCGGTTCTTGAAGAATCTAATTAAAATTGGTATATTTGGACGTATTTTTGATAGGCGCTGACGAAACCGGATGCGCATCAAAATCGTATGCACATTGCGCGACTTTCACCAACTTTAAGGTTTTTTGCAGTGTATGATGCAACTGGTGGCACACAATGGCCCCTGAGTGAAACATCGAAATATGCATAAATTTTGACAGAGATTGATTCGCTGTATCCAAAAACGGATGCGCATCAACCGACTTTAACTAATTCGCGAATAACAGGCTTTTTAATTATAATATTAATTGAATGATTGTAATTTCAATATTACTCTTAATTTCCTACCCTTATAAGTTATCACAGTAATCAGTTAAACTCTCGCGATGGTAAACCATATGTTTTGATGAAGTTTTAACTGTATACATTCATTATTCTATGGGATTTTAGCAAAATAGTTGGAGAACTCCCAAATATTTTTTTTCTAATTTTTAGAATCAAACCAAAAAAATATTTGCTTTTTCCAACAATAAGTTTTTCTCTTTTGTTGTTGCTATAATATGCAATTTATGTACCCAATCTCTATAAATTTGGTATCATATTTTTCTACGCATTGTCTAGATTCCGCATATATTCTCTAATTTATTTTTGAGGTTTTGTACGGATTCTGGGACAGGATAATTTGGATTTACTTCAAATTTTTTTATTATTTGTTAACTTTCCGCGAAAATAATAATAAATTTAATAACTATTTAAACATCTACGAATAGATATGGACTGCTGTTAACGATTCATGCATACATTTTCTCATAACAACAAAAAAGATATTTTTAAATATTTTTTCTTTATATGAGAATAAAAACCGCTATAACTTTTGCGCGCATTGGCCAATTTCGTGAACGCGAGCAGATTTGAAACCGGATTTTTTTCCTTTACCTCTGTACCAAAAATCGTAGATGTGCTCGTAAAAAAAATTTTTAATTTTTTTCAAATGGAATTGTAAAGGAATTTTGTTATTCGCCATATACCCTTCATAGCCTAAAGGCCGAGGGTATAAACAATATATTTATTAACATTTGTTTGGACGTTTTATTTAGGAATTTATTTTAAACATTTTAAAAACTGCTTTATTTCTCGATTTTGAAAATAAATTAGCAATTATTATTAATATAAAATCACGAAAATTGCACCCAAGCTCGCTGTGGAAACTTTTTTCTATTTTTTATTAGATAGCTGATAAAAATACTATACATTTTTTTTCTATTCGGACCATTATTAGAGAAGTTATAAGTAGTTCTTTGCATACAGTTGTAATAGTTTTTTATTGTAATATCTATAAGATAAAAACTCAAAAATGTATATATGTATATAAAGCTATGTATAAGTTAATTTGGAGAAATAAATTTGAAATTGAAAATTGAAATTGCAATTAAGAATTTTATCGTATATGGAGATGTACAGTCATAACTATTCAATTTTCAATTTCAAAATCTGTAATTTGAAGAAATGGCAAAATAATTAATGAAATCAATAATAGGCCCCAAACCAGAGACAAAAGATTGGTTCTGTAATTGAAAACGATTTTGGAGTATGTGTGTTACGTGAAAAAGGCAGAAAAGTATTACATAACAAGGGTTAGGAAAAAGTTCTCTCCCCGCAACATATAAAGCAACGAATCAGATTTGCTACTAAGACGATTTCAAGCCCGTTAAAGTATTTTGATGACGTTATATTTTTTGATGAGATGAAAATTATGTTGCACTATTACGACGGAACCCAAAAAATATGTCGCAACCCTCTCACAGCCCTGGAAAATAAAAATGCAATACATACTGTAAACTTCGGAGAACTGTAAGTTATGGTATGGGCATAGACAAATGAAGTGTATAGACAAAGGATTACTCATGTTGAGTGCTGTCAACAGACTCAAACCAAAATACTCAACATTTTTCGAAGTCGATTTTTGAGAAAAATTGCAAGATTTTCTTTTACATCTGAGTATGTAGATTTCGTCAAAAACTAACCCCATACAGTTTTTGTTAGAACAAAATATTTTTAAAATTGTGTTTTTAATTGAGTTGTTCTGAAAACGAAATCGATGTTAACAAATGAATCGTATAGACAAAGGATTACTCATTCGATTTGTTCCTAGGTTTTACAATTTTTAAGATTTAGAAGTTCAGGTCACAGTCTTAGGTTTTTTGTTAGGTTTTCGCGAGTTTGCTTGAAAACGGCAAGTATTGTCAAAATGGGACTTATAGCTTTGAAAATTTCGTAATTTTTTCCTGGGTTGTACCATTTTTGCGATATATAAGTTAAAGTAGGGAAATTGCAGTCATGACATTGTTTCATATGGAGACGATACAGTCAGTGAATTTTCCTAATCTGAACATCTATATCTCAAAAATGGTAAAACCTACGATAATATCATAAAATACAATTTTGTAGACAATTTTCACTGCTACAACATTTTATTCCATTTTGATAGGGCGCGAAAACCAAAAAAACCACAAAAAATGTGAACTTTGACCGCGATTTATTTAAAAAGCGCTCAGGCGATTTTTTTATTCCCACGTGTAACCTCTTTTCATTTAATGTTGGTTCAAGAGCACCGTATCATGTTATATGCTGTTAACAGATCCAAACCAAAATACTCAACGTTTTTCGAAGGCGAATTTAAAAAAAAATGCGATATATAAGTTAAAGTAGGGAAATTGCAGTCCTGACATTGTTTCATATGGAGACGATACAGTCAGTGAATTGTCCTAATCTGAACATCTATATCTTAAAAATGGTAAAACCTACAAAAATATCATAAAGGACAATTTTGTAGAGTATTTTCGATGCTACAACATTTTCCTTATTCCATTTTGATAGGGCGTGAAAACCTAAAAACCCCCAAAAAATTTGAACTTTGACCGTGATTTATTAAAAAACCGCTCAGGCGATTTTTTTTATTCCCAGGTGTAAGCTCCTTTCATTTAATGTTGGTTCAAGAGCACCGCATCATGTTATACGCTGTTAACCGAACCAAACAAAAATACTCAATGTTTTTCGAAGACGATTTAAAAAAAATGCAAGATTTTCATTTATACATTTATCTGAGGATGTAGATTTCGTCAAAAACTAACCCCATACTGTTTTTGTTTGAACAAAATATGATTACAATTGTATTTTTAATTCAGTTGCTCTGTCAACAAACTCAATGTTAATAAAATTGGTGAGAGCAGTCCTGTGTCTATACACACCGTTTTTCTGTGGCATGGGGTTGTATATAAAGCAAGGACTTTGGTAAAATACGGATTTCGGAGGAAACAGATAACTAAAACAGTCAAATGTATACATTTTTCGCAGAATGCTTTCTTCGGACATCCTCAATGTTCATGTGAAAAAGAATGACAAAAATCGACCAACCCTAAATATGTACATACAAAATGTATATGCAAAGTTTCAACACATATGTAAAAACATATCGTGTAAAGTATCCATTACATATGTGTATAACACATATTTAAAATTACAACGAAATAAATACATTTTTGCTCTGCAGAAAAATTGCAATTTTCAATACATTTACTATTCAGTGAAAAAAATCTGCGCTTTTGAATAATGGTTATTGAATGATTATAGTATAGTAGATTTCTATTAACGCAGAATATTTTAAGACAAAATAATTAATTAATGACCTGTTTCTCTAAAATGATTCGAAATCAAATCCGTTCGAATTACTAGCAACCAAACTCCTGTTGTTGTAGAAAATATTTGTTTGACTGAAAACAAACATGACTCATAAATTTTTATATATTTTTCAAAAAAAAAAAAAAAAGTTTGGTAGTAGTTTGAACGAATTTGTATATGTATCGTATTAATGAAACTGGACATAAATCTTCTTATGACAAATGTGTAATGAAATCGGTTCAGTAGTGCGATTCACTAACTAATTTTGTGAGTTACAGACAATTGTCGAGTAAAATTAAAATGCTTATAATTTTGGTAATTACCGATGTTTTTCGGTAAGTAAGCGATGAATAAAAAGCAGTCGTAAGGTTATACCGATAGCAACAGTGTTGTCAACTTTTATTTGAACTTTTCATTTATAATTTTGCGTTTTAATTTGACCGATTTTTGTCGGTAACACAAAAAATATGTTAGAGAATCGCACCACAGATTTGGATATAGCTCCATACATTTGAATTCCTAATTACTGCTTGATATGTTAAAGACATTGTCATTGTTTGCACTTATTTTTAATGCCAATAATACTGTAAGTAAGCAGATAATCGAGCCATGTTTAATAAAATACTGCTTAGTGTAGTACAATTCAACTGTTTTGCCCCTCCGAGGAACATTGAAGTGACGGTTGAGCTAAGTACTTTCATTACTAAAGGGATTTAGTTATGCCATATTCGAAGTAGTGTAGGGTACCAAATGTTAAAGGAATATGTAGTTTTAACAATTTATTTATTTGTTATCCTCCTTTATATTCGTGTGAATTCTCCGCTAACGAAGTAGCGGGCACTTGCTAGTTACCTATATAGGCCATAATTTTAGCATTTAAATCACCTAGATGGATGAACACAAATGGCCTCGTACACTTATGTATCTTCACGAAAAAATGATTTTGGTATATAAGAGTGGGTGTTCGTGATTATTTAGATGTTACAAATTTTTGATCCAAAACCAACATATAATTCATTCCACCAAAAGTGGGAATAACCAACGACGCCTTTGACACATCTTTGAAATTTAACCACTAACGCAAACATAGTTTATATTATGTAAAAGTTTATAGGGCCACCACTCATTCTAGAGTACATCTACCATTCTTACAGATTTCCCTTCTTTCGATTTGAACCCAGCCACCGTATGATATTCAAAGACCTCAAGGTGTTTCTCGCAAAGTACATGCTCCACTTCTCCAAATATAGAGTGCTTACCATGTACTCCTTCACCCGAACAGCTTCCTTATAGATAGCCTTGTGTACAAACATTGTTCCACAACATCCCATACGGGACAAGGGAGACTTCTCTCATATCAATGAGTGCAGCCCGATTCATTTTTAGCTCAATGATATGGGACCTACTGTTTATTGCCGAGTCCGAACGGCGTGTCTTAAGACACCACTTGTGGAGAAGTTTTTCAAGGCTGAAATACTCAGAAAATGTCGCCAACATTACTGAGGGGTATTTTGCCACCGTTGAAAAATGTTCGGTGTTGCCTGGCCGGGGAATCGAACCCCCGACCTTATGCGTGCAAGGCGGGCGTGCATACCATTGCACCACGGTGGCACCTTTCAATGCCCTCAGCGAAAAGCTGGTGGCACACCGTTCCTGCTTTTTGGGACAACAATTTTAAACTAAAGCGCCCTACAACCTATTACAATTTTCACAAAAAAAAGAAATAATTTTTGGGTTATGTCACTTTTTGAATATATGAGCAAAAATTGTGCTAAATCAGTTTTATAATTTTAGCAGTTTGCCGAAAAACTTCTTTTTACTAAGGTTAAACTGCGAGCTTCTATGCCAGTCTCAACTGGCCATCCTTTTGTGTTCCTCATAAATATTATCCAATACTTTTATCCATATAATATTATATGGTACTTTATTTACTAACTGTACAAATTAATTAGATTAAATAGTATTAATAATGTATTTGTATTAAACAGTTTACCAAAAATTGCTTGTGAATAATAAATTTATGAATGACACAGCACAAAGTTTATTTTCTTCGTTTAATCTTGTTCATCTCCTGAAAGCTTCAAAAATAACAGACACATAAAAATTCAATCAAGTTAAGATTGGTATCATATCATTGACTTGGGAACCAAACATAACACATGTCACATGACCGAACAAAAAATCATAAGGTAAAATGTCAAATTTAATATACCTTGAGCATTTAATTACGCAGACTGTTAGGGCAGAAGGAAGCATTCCAAGAATTTCAGAGAAATTTAATGTGTATTTGTGAAATGTTAGATTTAATGTATAATAGGCTAGGGTGCCACCGTGGTGCAATGGTATGCACGCCCGCCTTGCACACAGAAGGTCGTGGGTTCGATTCCCCGGCCAGGCAACATCAAACATTTTTCAACGGTGGCAAAATACCCCTCAGTAATGTTGGCGACATTTCCTGAGTATTTCAGCCATGAAAAACTTCTCTACAAGTGGTGTCTTAAGACACGCCGTTCGGACTCGGCGATAAACAGTAGGTCCCATATCATTGAGCTAAATATGAATCGGGGTGCACTCATTGATATGAGAGAAGTCTCCCTTGTCCCGTATGGGATGTTGTGGAACAATGTTTTTGTTTGTTTAGGCTAGTCTTCAAAGTTTCGTCTTTAAATTGCTGCAATTTATTTATCTTAAAACTATTTCAATACTCCATAATTCAAGTTCACCACAAAGCTACAGAACCGAATATTCAGTTATGTGAAAAATAATAAGGACAGTGACATTCACTGCCTTTGGTTGTTCCTAAAATATGTAAAATGGAAGAATTGGCGATGGAAATTTGTTTTTGAAAATGTACATGTATTGAAATAAGAAATCCCGTTACGATTTTGGTTTCTTTTTTTTTTCATTTTTATACAAAATAACATTAAGCTCGATTCCAACGTGAAATTAATTAAAATTAATATTAAAAAAAAAAAACAAGTAAAAAAGTATCAGTCGGTTTTGCCGACAGAGATATCAGCAAAAATGCCTAAAATCGCCTTTTCCATTTCAAAAAAATCAAAAAAAAATTTTTGATACTACATCAATGATTTTTGGTACATAGATTAAGAAAAAAATCATCATTCCAAATCTGTTTTCGTTACCAACTTTGATCGTTGCGCGCAAAAGATATGACCGTTTTAATTATGCTAATTAGAACAAGTAAAAAAGCATTAAGTTCGGCCGGGCCGAACTTTTCATACCCTCCACCATAAAATATTCATTCCTGTCCCCAACTTTAAGTGAGTACGTTAAAATGTCAGGTAAAGTACATAAAATGCTTCATTCGGGAGGCCTTTTTTATGGTGCCTATATCTAACTGTTGACAATTTTTGGTGGGCTAGAAATTGGGAGGTACTGTTATATAGGGGTTATAATAAAACATGGGCCTAACTTGACAGTTTTTGATGGGAGCCTTTAATGTCAAATAACTCCTAATTCGGTTAAAAAATTTAGCTAGAATCCTCAAAATATCGAAAATCTGTACATAACGTGGGAACTTCAAATGTCATTAACAGCTAGCTCGGAGGTATCTGGGTTATACGAAAATATGAACTTAAATGAACAATTTTTGTTGCAGAAGTTTTGTTGACTTTTAAATTTCAAATTACAGAAAGTTCGTCCAAAAAATAAAGCTAAGGTACGGAAAATCGGGAGGTTTGTTTTGGGGCTATACAAAAACATGGACATACGTTCGGTTAAACATTTTAAGTAAAATCCTCAAAGTACCGAAAATCGGGAAGTATCGTTATATTGGGGATATGTGAAAATTGTTGATGCAGATGTGTGGTGACCACTACAACCTTCAAATGTCAACTTACAGTTAGTTCTGTTAAAAATTGTAGCTAAAATTGCCAAATTACTGAAAATTGGGAGGAACCGTTACATTGGAGCTATTTCCGAACATGGACCTCTGTTGACAATTTTTGATGGAGAGGTGTTGTGACCTCTAAGAACTTCAAATGTCAAATTACTGCTAGTTCGGTTTAATATTGTAGCTAAAATCATCAAATTACTGAAAATCGGGAGGTACCGTTATATGTGGGCTTTCTTGACAATTTTTGGTGGAGAGGTGTGGTGACCACTAAGAATTTCAAATGTCAAATGTTCAAATTACAGATAATTCGGTTAAAACTTGTTGGTAAAATTCTCAAAATACCTGAAATCGGGCGGTAACGTTATATGGGGGCTATTCCAAAACATGGACCTATGTCCACAACTTCTAATATATAAGTTTACTAACACTTAAGAACCCTAAATGTCAAATTGTAGCTACATCGGTCTGATAATGTAGCTAAAAACGTCAAAATACCGTATATCGGGGGGTACCGTTATATGGGGGCTATACCAAAACGTGGACCTATGTCCACAACTTTTGTTATATATGTTTATTGATACTTAAGAACCCTAAATGTCAATTGATAGCTAAATCGGTCTGAAAATGTAGATAAAAACGTCAAAATTCCGTAAATCGGGGGTACCGTTATATGGGGGCTATACCAAAACGTGGACCTATGTCCACAACTTCTAATATATAAGTTTACTAACACTTAAGAATCCTAAATGTCAAATTATAGCTACATCGGTCTGATAATGTAGCTAAAAACGTCAAAATACCGTATATCGGGGGGTACCATTATATAGGGGCTATACCAAAACGTGGACCTATGTCCACAACTTTTGTTATATAAGTTTATTGATACTTAAGAACCCTAAATGTCAAATTATAGCTAAATCGGTCTAAAAATGTAGCTAAAAACGTCAAAATACCGCAAATCGGGGGGTACCGTTATATGAGGGCTATACCAAAACGTGGACCTATGTCCACAAGTTTTGTTATATATGTTTATTGACACTTAAGAACCCTAAATGTCAAATTATAGCCAAATCGGTCTGAAAATGTAGCTAAAAACGTCAAAATACCGTAAATCGGGGGGTACCGTTATATGGGGGCTATACCAAAACGTGGACCTATGTCCACAACTTCTAATATATAAGTTTACTAACACTTAAGAACCCTAAATGTCAAATTATAGCTACATCGGTCTGAGAATGTAGCTAAAAACATCAAAATACCGTATATCGGGGGTACCGTTATATGGGGGCTATACCAAAACGTGGACCTATGTCCACAACTTTTGTTATATAAGTTTATTGATACTTAAGAACCCTAAATGTCAAATTATAGCTAAATCGGTCTAAAAATTTAGCTAAAAACGTCAAAATACCGCAAATCGGGGGGTACCGTTATATGGGGGCTATACCAAAACGTGGACCTATGTCCACAAGTTTTGTTATATATGTTTATTGACACTTAAGAACCCTAAATGTCAAATTATAGCCAAATCGGTCTGAAAATGTAGCTAAAAACGTCAAAATACCGTAAATCGGGGGGTACCGTTATATGGGGGCTATACCAAAACGTGGACCTATGTCCACAACTTTTGTTATATATATTTATTGACACTTAAGAACCCTAAATGTCAAATTATAGCCAAATCGGTCTGAAAATGTAGCTAAAAACGTCAAAATACCGTAAATCGGGGGGTACCGTTATATGGGGGCTATACCAAAACGTGGACCGATATAGCCCATCATCGAACTGCCTGCAAACAAAAGACGCATTTTCCCAAAATTTCAGCGTCCTATCTCCATTTTTGTGGATGCTAGAGTGATTACCACAGACGGACGGACGTGCTCAGATCGACTTAGAATTTTGCCCTGATCAAGAATATATATACTTTATAGGGTCGCAAATGAGTATTTCAATGCGTTACAAACGGAAAAACAAACTTAATATACCCTCCATACTATGGTGGAGGGTATAAAAAAATCGCGGCTTAATATAGTAAGCTGTTATATTCTATTATCGTTAACTGAATTCGTACCCTTTTCGATGATGCAAAAATAAATTTGAAAAGTCTCAATGGATTCGCGAAAAATTAAATTTGTTAAATAATTTCACGCATTTACAAACATATTTTTGAAACAATAGCGCTTATACTTACAAAAAAAATTGATAAAAAAATTATAGCAGCATCCAGACATTGTAAGGAATAAAATGAAACCTAAGTCGTGAAGTTTGGAGCTACAGTATCCATGTTATTTGCAAAAAATACGAAAAAATATGACGAAAAAAAATAAAAATCATGTTATTCCAATTTTATTTATTTATGGTTTTATAGGAAATGTTGAAGAAAAAATGTTTGAGTTCTTCGTCATTTTCGTCCAAATTTCAAGCAATAATGAAGATATTCCGTTGCAACAAATTTTTCGCTGAAAGTTTTCCTATTGGCGAATATTTTTAGAACATTATATTAAATCACAAGGAATACCAATTGTGGCATTACATTAAAATAATATTATATTGAATATTACAACATTTGAAACGCATATAAACCGCGTAGTAGTGAAAATGACATGATGCGCATCCGATTTTCCAATATAGCGAATCCCTTTTATTTGATGTACAGTTTGTGAAATTCTATTTGGCGGCCACGATGTAGCATCTGTTGTATATAAGGGCGCAGAATACAGTAAAATGGTCACAATTTCCACGAAGTTCATTTACATTTTATGCGCATCCGATTTGGATGATAACCTTTAAAAAATACATCATTTGATGTTGTTTCATTGCGATTCATCAAGAACCGTGGATGTAGCATCGAACATAATTTTTCGAAAAAATCAATTGTATCTCCGGATTAGCGATAGTTTTGAAATACATGTTTTCGCACATTTTAAACAGGCATATAGCTCTATTTATATCAGTAAAAATTAAACTTCCAAAACGCGTTTCAATGCGCGCAATTTTCAAAAACATTTTTTGCAGATTTTCGAAATTTGAGGGGTATCATATCCGCCGATCTAGTGGACGGATTTGGACGCATCATGGCTTATTAGATTCAGAACGTAAAAAAACTAAGTTCACGCGGGTTTCACCGACAATTTAATTGCAGTTGCAAATTTTGAATCAAAAAAACAGGTTTTTTATAAAAATTTACGCACAAAATTTCGACTTTAAGCTGAGATTGTTGTGAACCTTTGAAGGTTACACGCCCGAGTTATACATCAAAAAATGAGTAATCGGGAGTACTACAATCTCATAATCAGTTTTTAAACGAGTACAGTTGCGCGTCCCGATTAGAGCAAAAATTCAAAAAACCCAATTTTTCAGTCTTCAAAATGTCAGCATCCGTTTGTGATTAATGCAGTGGTTATATTAAAAAATCATACATTAGAAACTTCATCTCTGAAGTGTATTCTTTAACTTCTTCTTTGAACATTATACTCTACATTGTATTGTAAAGCCACTAATTGAAAATTGACTTAAAAAAACTCGTTTCCTTCAACGATTTTTTTCCTATTTTTTACATTAATATGACCACAGCTTCCGCTCAAATTATAAATTTAAGAAATCCATCGGTGAATCGTGCTAAAACAGTTTATTTTACATAAATGCGTTCAAAAGTTATGGTATATTACAACAATTCGCGAGTTACAATACCCCATACCTCAGTTTCAACATAAGTAAATTTTCTACAAAAAGGCCGATATATCCTCAGCCTATGTGAAATGAAACTTTTATCTACAGACAGATCGAATGTATTTAGGGTCTTTTCAGAACTGTGTGGCCCTTTTTGGACATTTCAACTTGCCCACAAAAATGTGGATTAGGATTAAAGTTCAAAAGTGTTGCCGAGAAGGTACTTGAAGGAATGGACCGACATAGTCCATTATGGAAGTGCATCTTATTTTGGTAGTCATATCTTTTCTATAAATATCTCACCCACTAATAATTTCATTGGGTCATCGTATAACTTTTGAAACAGTATACCAGGAAGCATGGATTTGTCCACGGAAAACATAATATCGCCGTAAACAGAACCACAACGAAAAGCATCCATATACATTTCCAAAGGATCTTCAAGGGAGAATTGCCGGAAGTTGTGGCCCGGTATTTTGGACGAAATTGGTTGACCAGTTCACGAGATATCGTGTTCTCCAGCCACTACATATGGTGCCATAGGGGTTTGTTACGCCTTTCGGGCTGTTTTATTCAAGAAGTATGGACTTGCCCCTGAAAAAACTTCTACCGCCGTAATTGAGGCAGCGAATGCAAGTTGCTTCAACTAAAATCAAAATGATTCGATAGCAGGTCTTAAATTGAACTTATCCGAAATTTCGTGTTGGGGGTACCCGAAGGAGTGGATCAGCATAGTCCATATTGAAACTTGAACTATGCCTGGTAGAATTTTTACGATGTGCAAAGTATGGATCAAATCGGTTAATCCCTTCAAGAGTTATCGTGCGCACAATTTTTCCGCAAATTTTTGAACTTTTGTAGGGGAGGTACCTGAAGGAGTAGACCGATATAGCTTTTCTTCGAACTTAAACTAAGTTTGAACAAAATATTACGAAGGCCAAATTCTGGACCGATTCCACAGATCCGTTCGAGAGTTATCTTGCGCTCCAATCACAACACACGGTGTCATAGGAGTTTTTTTTTTTGCAACTTTAAGGCTATATTCTCAGGAAGTATCGACTTGCCCTTGATGAAACTTTTGCCATCGTATGGGGGCCGTGAATACAAGTTGGTCCAACAAAAATCAAAGTGATTCGATATAACAGACCGATATAACCCATCTTCGAACTTAAACTAAGTTTGGACAAACTTTTACGAAACCAAAATTTTGGACAAAATCGGTTCGAGAGTTATCGTGCGCACCAGCCAGCCAGACACACGGACGGACATTGCTAAATCGACTCCAAATTGTCTGAAACGGATTTCGTCCAAACATATCTGGGGTCTCTTAGCATAAAACTTCGCCCTATTAATTAAAATTAATGTTAAAAAACTCAATTTTCAAACAAAATAAATATTTTTGGTAAAATGCCCGATTTCTGCTGTAAAAAATAATATGGGCCGTTTTTCGTTTTAGTGAAAATACATAATATTATTTTTTGTGATTCCTTCCTGAAACTAAAATTTTAAAATGAAATAATTTCCATTCGTTAAACGTTAAATCTACCGATATCTTTTAGGTTTTTGTTTTTGCAAATATGGGCACAAATGCGAGTTATCATTAAATGTTTACATAAATAAGGAAATTCATGTGGAAAAACTACAGGAAATGCTTGGACTTTTCCAAGCAATGGTGGGGGAATTGGCGATGGAAATTTGTTTTTGAAAATGTACATGTATTGAAATAAGAAATCCCGTTACGATTTTGGTTTCTTTCTCTTTCATTTTTATACAAAATAGCATTAAGCTCGATTTCAACGTGAAATTAATTAAAATTAATATTAAAAAAAAAAACAAGTAAAAAAAGTATCAGTCGGCTTTGCCGACAGAGATATATCCTCAGCCTATGTGAAATGAAACTTTTATCTACAGACAGATCGAATGTATTTAGGGTCTTTTCAGAATTGTGTGGCCCTTTTTGGACATTTCAACTTGCCTACAAAATTGTGGATTAGGATTAAAGTTCAAAAGTGTTGCCGAGAAGGTACTTGAAGGAATGGACCGACATAGTCCATTATGGAAGTGCATTTTATTTTGGTAGTCATATCTTTTCTATAAATATCTCACCCACTAATAACTTCATTGGGTCATCGTATAACTTTTGGACCAGTATGCCAGGAAGCATGGATTTGTCCACGGAAAACATAATATCGCCGTAAACAGAACCACAACGAAAATCATCGATATACATTTCCAAAGGATCTTCAAGGGAGAATTGCCGGAAGTTGTGGCCCGGTATTTTGGACGAAATTGGTTGACCAGTTCACGAGATATCGTGTTCTCCAGCCACTACATATGGTGCCATAGGGGTTTGTTACGCCTTTCGGGCTGTTTTATTCAAGAAGTATGGACTTGCCCCTGAAAAAACTTCTACCGCCGTAATTGAGGCAGCGAATGCAAGTTGCTTCAACTAAAATCAAAATGATTCGATAGCAGGTCTTAAATTGAA
Source organism: Musca autumnalis (assembly GCF_047663935.1). NCBI lineage: Eukaryota > Metazoa > Arthropoda > Insecta > Diptera > Muscidae > Musca > Musca autumnalis. The sequence continues at coordinate 130,422,263 of NW_027411755.1, read as the reverse complement.
CTTATCCGAAATTTCGTGTTGGGGGTACCCGAAGGAGTGGTTCAGCATAGTCCATATTGAAACTTGAACTATGCCTGGTAGAATTCTTACGATGTGCAAAGTATGGACCAAATCGGTTAATCCCTTCAAGAGTTATCGTGCGCACAATTTTTCCGCAAATTTTTGAACTTTTGTAGGGGAGGTACCTGAAGGAGTAGACCGATATGGCTTTTCTTCGAACTTAAACTAAGTTTGAACAAAATATTACGAAGGCCAAATTCTGGACCGATTCCACAGATCCGATCGAGAGTTATCTTGCGCTCCAATCACAACACACGGTGTCATAGGAGTTTTTTTTGCAACTTTAAGGCTATATTCTCAGGAAGTATCGACTTGCCCTTGATGAAACTTTTGCCATCGTATGGGGGCCGTGAATACAAGTTGGTCCATCAAAAATCAAAGTGATTCGATATAACCGACCGATATAACCCATCTTCGAACTTAAACTAAGTTTGGACAAACTTTTACGAAACCAATTTTGGACCAAATCGGTTCGAGAGTTATCGTGCGCACCAGCCAGCCAGACAGACGGGCGGACATTGCTAAATCGACCCAAAATTGAAACGGATTTCGTCCAAACATATCTGGGGTCTCTAAAACCAGTTTTTCGTATGAAAGTGTGTATACCCTCGTTAGCATAAATCTTCGACCTATTAATTAAAATTAATGTTAAAAAAATGACAATTTTCAAACAAAATAAATATTTTTGGTAGAATGCCAGATTTCTGCTGTAAAAAATAATACGGGCCGTTTTTCGTTTTAGTGAAAATACAATAATATTATTTTTTGTGATTCCTTCCTGAAAGTAAAATTTTAAATGAATTAATTTCCACTCGTTAAATCTACCGATATCTTTTAGGTTTTTGTTTTTGCAAATATGGGTAAAAATGCGCATTGTGATCACCCTACTCGAGTTATCATTAAATGTTTACATAAATAAGGAAATTCATGTAGAAAAATTACAGGAAATCCTTGGACTTTTCCAAGCAATGGTGGGGGATGCAGTTAAGTGGACTTCAAAAAAGGAATTCGTGACAGAAAACCAAAAATTGCTATTACAGGTGAAATTTGTAAGAGATGTTATTCGATGAGTATAAAAGATCCTTTTACCACATATTTACAAATAAACAACGATTTAAATATTAATTTTACCGATATAGTCCATACCCGATCTATATCTGGAAGAAATAATACGATGTGCAAAGTTTGGACCAAATCGATTGCTCCCTTCGAGAGTTATCGTTCTCACCATTTTACACAAAAATTTCGAATTTTTGCGGTGGAGGTATCCGAAGGAGTGGATCGATGTGGCCCATCTTCGAACTTAAACTAAGTTTTGGTTCGAATCGGTTCATCGGTTCGAGAGTTATCTTGCGCACCAGCCAGACAGACGCACAGACAGACATACTGACGGACATGGCTAAATCGGCTCCAAATTGTCTAAAACGAATTTCGTCCAAACATACTTGGGGTCTAAAACTGTTATTTCGATGAGGCACATTTTTGGTCCTATCAAAGTGTATATAACCTTACCAACCTAAAGGCCGAGGGTATACAAATATTCAACAAATAATGCAAATTGCTAGAAATCACATTGCCTGGACTAAGAGAAATGGCGTACCATTCTTTGGTCCAATGAAATCAAAGCTACTTTTTTGTTCCGATAGAGGAGTTCATCATGGTAGGAGTTCATCATGGTAGAGTGCCATAATATAACCCAAAATATACTCTGAAGGCGGTTAAAAATGGTGTTATATGATGTTACCTCTCATGATGTCGTAAAGTATTATGAAATCACCAGATAACATTGACATTTTGCAAAATATAATGCTAGCGTATGCAGCAGAGGATATGCCACTCAAATGAGTCTTCCAGCAGGATAATGACCCAAAGCATGCGGCAACATGAAACAAGTAAAAAAAGCATTAAGTTCGGCCGGGCCGAACTTTTCATACCCTCCACCATAAAATATTCATTCCTGTCCCCAACTTTAAGTGAGTACGTTAAAATGTCAGATAATGTACATAAAATGCTTCATTCGGGAGGCCCTTTTTATGGTGCCTATATCTAACTGTTGACAATTTTTGGTGGGCTAGAAATTGGGAGGTACTGTTATATAGGGGTTATAATAAAACATGGGCCTATGTTGACAGTTTTTGATGGGAACCTTTAATGTCAAATAACTCCTAATTCGGTTAAAAAATATAGCTAGAATCCTCAAAATATCGAAAATCGGTACATAACGTGGGAACTTCAAATGTCATTAACAGCTAGTTCGGAGGTATCTGGGCTATACGAAAATATGATTTTAAATGAACAATTTTTGTTGCAGAATTTTTGTTGACTTTTAATTTCAAATTACAGAAAGTTCGTCCAAAAAATAAAGCTAAGGTACGGAAAATCGGGAGGTTTGTTTTGGGGCTATACAAAAACATGGACCTACGTTCAATTAAACATTTTAAGTAAAATCCTCAAAGTACCGAAAATAGGGAAGTATCGTTATATTGGGGCTATGTTGAAAATTGTTGATGCAGATGTGTGGTGACCACTACAACCTTCAAATGTCAAATTAAAGTTAGTTCTGTTAAAAATTGTAGCTAAAATTGCCAAATTACTGAAAATTGGGAGGTACCGTTACATGGGAGCTATATCCGAACATGGACCTATGTTGACAATTTTTGATGGAGAGGTGTTGTGACCACTAAGAACTTCAAATGTCAAATTACTGCTTGTTCGGTTTAATATTGTAGCTAAAATTATCAAATTACTGAAAATCGGGAGGTACCGTTATATGGGGGCTTTCTTGACAATTTTTGGTGGAGAGGTGTGGTGACCACTAAGAATTTCAAATGTCAAATGTTCAAATTACAGATAATTCGGTTAAAACTTGTAGGTAAAATTCTCAAAATATCTGAAATCGGGCGGTAACGTTATATGGGGGCTATTCCAAAACATGGACCTATGTCCACTAGTTATAAAGGTTTATTGACATTTAAGAACCCTAAATGTCAATTGATAGCTAAATCGGTCTGAAAATGTAGCTAAAAACGTCAAAATACCGTAAATCGGGGGTACCGTTATATGGGGGCTATACCAAAACGTGGACCTATGTCCACAAATTTTGTTATATAAGTTTACTGACACTTAAGAACCCTAAATGTAAAATTATAGCTAAATCGGTCTGAAAATGTAGCTAAAAACGTCAAAATACCGTAAATCGGGGGGTACCGTTATATGAGGGCTATACCAAAACGTGTACCTATGTCCACAAGTTTTGTCACATAAGTTTATTGACATTTAAGAACTTCAAATGTCAAATTATAGCTAAATCGGTCTGAAAATTTATAAGTTTATTAACACTTAAGAACCCTAAATGTAAAATTATAGCTACATCGGTCTGATAATGTAGCTAAAAACGTCAAAATACCGTATATCGGGGGGTACCGTTATATCGGGGGGTACCGTTATATGGGGGCTATACCAAAACGTGGACCTATGTCCACAACTTTTGTTATATAAGTTTAGTTACACTTAAGAACCCTAAATGTCAAATTATAGCTATATCGGTCTAAAAATGTAGCTAAAAACGTCAAAATACCGCAAATCGGGGGTACCGTTATATGGGGGCTATACCAAAACTTGGACCTAGGTCCACAACTTTTGTTATATAAGTTTAGTTACACTTAAGAACCCTAAATGTCAAATTATAGCTATATCGGTCTGAAAATGTAGCTAAAAACGTCAAAATACCGTAAATCGGGGGGTACCGTTATATGGGGGCTATACCAAAACGTGCACCTATGACCACAAGTTTTGTCACATAAGTTTATTGACATTTAAGAACTTCAAATGTCAAATTATAGCTAAATCGGTCTGAAAATGTAGCTAAACCCGTCAAAATACCGTACATCGGGAGGTACCGTTATATGGGGGCTATACCAATACGTGGACCTATGTCCACAACTTTTGTTATATAAGTTTATTGACTTTTAAGAACCCCAAATGTCAAATTATAGCTACATCGGTCTGATAATGTAGCTAAAAACGTCAAAATACCGTATATCGGGGGGTACCGTTATATGGGGGCTATACCAAAACGTGGACCTATGTCCACAACTTTTGTTATATAAGTTTATTAATACTTAAGAACCCTAAATTTCAAATTATAGCTAAATCGGTCTAAAAATGTAGCTAAAAACGTCAAAATACCGCAAATCGGGGGGTACCGTTATATGGGGGCTATACCAAAACGTGGACCTATGTCCACAAGTTTTGTTATATATGTTTGTTGCCACTTAAGAACCCTAAATGTCAAATTATAGCCAAATCGGTCTGAAAATGTAGCTAAAAACGTCAAAATACCGTAAATCGGGGGGTACCGTTATATGGGGGCTATACCAAAACGTGGACCGATATAGCCCATCATCGAACTTGACCTGCCTGCAAACAAAAGACACATTTTCCCAAAATTTCAGCGTCCTATCTCTATTTTTGTGGATGCTAGAGTGATTACCACAGACGGACGGACGGACGGACGTGCTCAGATCGACTTAGAATTTTACCCTGATCAAGAATATATATACTTTATAGGGTCGCAAATGAGTATTTCAATGCGTTACAAACGGAAAAACAAACTTAATATACCCTCCATACTATGGTGGAGGGTATAAAAAGGGGTTCAAAGACAATTAAGTTAAGTTGTTAGAATGGGTCGAACAATCCCTTGATTTGAACCCTATTGAAAATTTGTGGAATAAAGTTAAATGGAAAGTGTGCCAGGGGAAAGTGTGCCTCAAATTATGACGAGCTTTGTCAGCTTATACAAGTTACGTCGGACGCGATACCGGTACAGGAAAGCCAAATTTTGGTTGACTCAATGCCCAGACGATGTGCTGCCGGTTTAGAAAACAAAGAATCGTCTACAAAGTACAAAGGAAACTGAAACGCTTTATCTACCATTATTTAGTAAAAACCTGCATTCATTTCTAATTAAAATATGTCATGAAGTGTCCTTATTTTTTTCACACACCAAACTACGCCAATTCGTAAAAATAGAAAAGATAAATAAAATATGTTTACAAACAATTAACATATTTTTATAAACCTGTTCTTAGCATTTTAAGAAAACAATAAATTTTAGAAACTAGATTCATTTTCACTTTTTTAGTAATTTTTCAATGTAATCTTGGTTATGAATTGAAGTGTACTTATTATTTTTCACACAACTGTATATGAAATATAATGTATAAGAAAGAGACTCTACTAACACGGCCATTTGAATTATCTATTAGGAAAGAATATTCCAAAATGGTTCTATTGAACTTGTCATAAGGTTTTATTACATGCATTTGAACATAAATTTAACGCTAACCAAACCTCACTTACAAGCAAACAAACTCCATAACTGAAATAGCCATTTTGGCAGTGTCTTAAAAAGAATGAATACTTTCCAAGAAAACGAACAGAAAAACCACACCACAAAAATTATTTTCATATTAACAACAGTTGTGGCAATTCTACTTCAAATTAAATTATAGTCTACTTGATTAAACAGAAAACTTTCAAAAATAGTTTAATGCCGATTATGTATTTTCTCAACAGTTGTTTCCTCTAACCATCTTTCATTTCACACACAACTTAGATGATTGTGCTGTGATTATGTAAATCGAAGAGAAAAACTTTCTTAATGTTCTCCCACTAAATATTTCCACACCAACGTTCATTACTTTTTGGTGGTTTTTCTCGCAAAAAGTTTGGCGGTTTATGAAATAAATATTTAAATTTCGTTCGCAACCACAGGAACAGTAATGTCATATCTATCTGATATACAGGGTGGCCAAAATGGATTAAAAATGGTTATATCTTTTTTATACCCTCCACCATAGTATGGAGGGTATATTAAGCTTGTTTTTCCGTTTGTAACGCATTGAAATACTCATTTGCGACCCTATAAAGTATATATATTCTTGATCAGGGTAAAATTCTAAGTCGATCTGAGCACGTCCGTCCGTCCGTCCGTCCGTCTGTGGTAATCACTCTAGCATCCACAAAAATAGAGATAGGACGCTGAAATTTTGGGAAAATGTGTCTTTTGTTTGCAGGCAGGTCAAGTTCGATGATGGGCTATATCGGTCCACGTTTTGGTATAGCCCCCATATAACGGTACCCCCCGATTTACGGTATTTTGACGTTTTTAGCTACATTTTCAGACCGATTTGGCTATAATTTGACATTTAGGGTTCTTAAGTGGCAACAAACATATATAACAAAACTTGTGGACATAGGTCCACGTTTTGGTATAGCCCCCATATAACGGTACCCCCCGATTTGCGGTATTTTGACGTTTTTAGCTACATTTTTAGACCGATTTAGCTATAATTTGAAATTTAGGGTTCTTAAGTATTAATAAACTTATATAACAAAAGTTGTGGACATAGGTCCACGTTTTGGTATAGCCCCCATATAACGGTACCCCCCGATATACGGTATTTTGACGTTTTTAGCTACATTATCAGACCGATGTAGCTATAATTTGACATTTAGGGTTCTTAAGTGTTAATAAACTTATAAATTAGAATTTGTGGACATAGGTCCACGTTTTGGTATAGCCCCCATATAACGGTACCCCCCGATTTGCGGTATTTTGACGTTTTTAGCTACATTTTCAGACCGATGTAGCTATAATTTGACATTTGGGGTTCTTAAAAGTCAATAAACTTATATAACAAAAGTTGTGGACATAGGTCCACGTATTGGTATAGCCCCCATATAACGGTACCCCCCGATGTACGGCATTTTGACGGGTTTAGCTACATTTTCAGACCGATTTAGCTATAATTTGACATTTGAAGTTCTTAAATGTCAATAAACTTATGTGACAAAACTTGTGGTCATAGGTGCACGTTTTGGTATAGCCCCCATATAACGGTACCCCCCGATTTACGGTATTTTGACGTTTTTAGCTACATTTTCAGACCGATATAGATATAATTTGACATTTAGGGTTCTTAAGTGTAACTAAACTTATATAACAAAAGTTGTGGACCTAGGTCCAAGTTTTGGTATAGCCCCCATATAACGGTACCCCCGATTTGCGGTATTTTGACGTTTTTAGCTACATTTTTAGACCGATTTAGCTATAATTTGAAATTTAGGGTTCTTAAGTATTAATAAACTTATATAACAAAAGTTGTGGACATAGGTCCACGTTTTGGTATAGCCCCCATATAACGGTACCCCCCGATATACGGTATTTTGACGTTTTTAGCTACATTATCAGACCGATGTAGCTATAATTTTACATTTAGGGTTCTTAAGTGTTAATAAACTTATAAATTTTCAGACCGATTTAGCTATAATTTGACATTTGAAGTTCTTAAATGTCAATAAACTTATGTGACAAAACTTGTGGACATAGGTACACGTTTTGGTATAGCCCTCATATAACGGTACCCCCCGATTTACGGTATTTTGACGTTTTTAGCTACATTTTCAGACCGATTTAGCTATAATTTTACATTTAGGGTTCTTAAGTGTCAGTAAACTTATATAACAAAATTTGTGGACATAGGTCCACGTTTTGGTATAGCCCCCATATAACGGTACCCCCGATTTACGGTATTTTGACGTTTATAGCTACATTTTCAGACCGATTTAGCTATCAATTGACATTTAGGGTTCTTAAATGTCAATAAACCTTTATAACTAGTGGACATAGGTCCATGTTTTGGAATAGCCCCCATATAACGTTACCGCCCGATTTCAGGTATTTTGAGAATTTTACCTACAAGTTTTAACCGAATTATCTGTAATTTGAACATTTGACATTTGAAATTCTTAGTGGTCACCACACCTCTCCACCAAAAATTGTCAAGAAAGCCCCCATATAACGGTACCTCCCGATTTTCAGTAATTTGATAATTTTAGCTACAATATTAAACCGAACAAGCAGTAATTTGACATTTGAAGTTCTTAGTGGTCACAACACCTCTCCATCAAAAATTGTCAACATAGGTCCATGTTCGGATATAGCTCCCATGTAACGGTACCTCCCAATTTTCAGTAATTTGGCAATTTTAGCTACAATTTTTAACAGAACTAACTTTAATTTGACATTTGAAGGTTGTAGTGGTCACCACACATCTGCATCAACAATTTTCAAAATAGCCCCAATATAACGATACTTCCCTATTTTCGGTACTTTGAGGATTTTACTTAAAATGTTTAACCGAACGTAGGTCCATGTTTTTGTATAGCCCCAAAACAAACCTCCCGATTTTCCGTACCTTAGCTTTATTTTTTGGACGAACTTTCTGTAATTTGAAATTAAAAGTCAACAAAAATTCTGCAACAAAAATTGTTCATTTAAAATCATATTTTCGTATAGCCCAGATACCTCCGAACTAGCTGTTAATGACATTTGAAGTTCCCACGTTATGTACCGATTTTCGATATTTTGAGGATTCTAGCTAAATTTTTTAACCGAATTAGGAGTTATTTGACATTAAAGGCTCCCATCAAAAACTGTCAACATAGGCCCATGTTTTATTATAACCCCTATATAACAGTACCTCCCAATTTCTAGCCCACCAAAAATTGTCAACAGTTAGATATAGGCACCATAAAAAGGGCCTCCCGAATGAAGCATTTTATGTACATTATCTGACATTTTAACGTACTCACTTAAAGTTGGGGACAGGAATGAATATTTTATGGTGGAGGGTATGAAAAGTTCGGCCCGGCCGAACTTAATGCTTTTTTACTTGTTGTTTTTAATATTTTTTTTTGTCTTTTGCAGGTTATTTACTGGTTTTTGGAGATAAATCATGGCTACATATGATGTGCAGAAACGCGTTAAAATCATTGCATTTTTTTATTCTTGTGGAAGGTCAATTATTACAACTCAACGAAATTATCGTCGTCATTTTAATGTCCGAACAGCACCCAGTCACAACATGATTAGGAACTTAGTCTCCCTTTTTAAGGAACATGGAAGAGTGTCAGATCTTCCAGGAAGAGGAAGAGGTCGATCTGTGCGCAATGAAGCAGTTGTGGAGGCTGTACGGCAGAGTGTAAACGAAGATCCATCAGTCTCTACTCGTCGTCGTTGTACTCAATTGGAAATCTCCAGAACATCCCTGCAAAGAATTTTGAAGCGGGATCTTAAAATGTTTCCGTATAAAATTCAAATGGCACAGCAACTGCTCGTTTTAGTCAAATAGCCAGAGAAAATGATAACTTTTTAAACAATCTTATAATGAGCGATGAAGCTCATTTCCACTTAAATGGCTATGTAAACAAACAAAATTTTGGGGCACTCACAATCCTAGGGCATTACATCTGCGTGAATTACACCCCGCCAGATGTACTGTTTGGTGCGGTGTTATGGCTGATAAAATTGTCGGTCCATATTTTTTCGAAGATGTGGAGGGTCACCCAGAAACGGTTAACGGGGCTCTGTATAGGACAATGATAGACAATTTTTTGCGTCCACATGTTGAGAATAATCAAAACATATGGTTCCAGCAAGATGGAGCAACTGCGCATACAGCAAGAGCGACAATGGAACTTCTTCATAACATTTTTGGTGAACGAATAATTTCCAGAAATTGTGATTTTGCTTGGCCTCCACGTTCACCAGATTTGACCGCTCCAGACTTTTTTGTGGGGCTATTTGAAAGGAGTTGTGTATATCAATAAACCCCAAACAATTCAAGAGCTTAAGCACAACATTCAAGCAGAAATAAGCAACTTGGAACCAGAAACTCTACGGGCAGTAATGGAAAATGCGGTTAAAAGAGCCAATTTTTGTTTGCAAGAAAATGGACACCATTTGAGAGATGTTATATTTCACACTTAAATGTAAAAAATGTCCATGAATTAAATATTTAAAAACATAAAAAAATCAATAAAAAATAAAAACAAAAAAATTACAGTTATTTGTAATCCTTCAGTCCTTTTTGGGCCACCCTGTACTATACTCGGGAATGGTTTGCACTACAGAATTGTTTGCAAAAATTTTCAAGTTAACAATGTCATAAAAAAGTTAGTTTCGTCTTATAATTACAGATCGTCTTTTTAGTATCTGTCATTTATTACTTGCTTTAATATGTATGAATACAAGTGGTGAGCCGTCTTAACGTGCGCTTAAATGGCCCAAGGTAGAAAGAACATAGAATCGAACTCCAAAGGATGTATCGCCTTTTGAGTGAACGTTTTTTGCAAAGGCAAAATATCATGATTTTAACAAGACCCAGTTTATTGTAAACTGCATATTAGACTAACCCAAATTTTATACCCTCCACCATAATATGGAGGTTATAATTAAATTTGTAATTCCGTTTGTAACACATCGAAATGGCTGAAGTTTGGTCGTTGGGGGTTAAACATCTGCACAAGCCACCTGTTTCTCCATTCAAGCCTTGGAAAAAACGAGTTAAGTCGTTCTAAGTCAACGCTCCCAACAAGTCAAGTAAATCAACTCAACGAAATTTCAAAGACCAATCAAGTCATGTCGACCCAACGAAGTTTTCGTCCATTTTTGATGAAATTTGGAATGTGCAACGGAATTTGTTCTAAAAATAAACAGCATTCGAAAGCGTACATTAAGGTACCGTACCATAACGTTTTGTACCGTACCTAGCATGAAAAGTTACACTACGATAAGATACCGTACATGTACACAAACTTTAAAAAAAATTTATGTACGTGTACCCAACGAAAATCGTAGCGTACATCAAACACACATTGTTGCTACGCAACCACCATCCCAGGGACTCCATTTTTAATACCTTTAATACTATTGATATAAGAAAGTTTTGAGCAAAATTTTGTAAGCCAACGTCAAGTGGTTCGGCAGAAAAAGAGTTTTTACCGAATATTTGGGTAAATACTCGAAATCGGGGTACCCATATGTGGGGGCTATAAGAAAGCGTGGACCTACGTTGACAAATGTTTGCAAGGATATTTTGTACTCATTGAAGACTCACTGTGCCAAATTACAGCCAATTTGGTTGTAAAATGTGGCTAATAGATGAAAAATACCTTAAATCGGGAGGTACGGCTATATGGGAGCTATACCAAAACATGGACCCAGGGACTCCATTTTCAATACCTTTAATACTATTGAAAAAGAAAGTTTTGAGCCAAATTTTGTCAGCATACTTCAAGTGGTTCGGCAGATAAAGAGTTTTTACCCAATATTTGGGTAAATACTCGAAATCGGGGTACCCATATATGGGGGCTATAAGAAAGCGTGGACCTACGTTAACAAATGTTTGCAATGATATTTTATACTCAGTGAGGACTCACTGTGCCAAACTACAGCCAATTTGGTTGCAATATGTGGCTAATAGGTGAAAAATACCTCAAATTGGGAGGTACGGCTATATGGGGGCTATATGAATACATGGACCCAGAGATCCCATTGTCAGTACCAGATGTTCTCTTGATATAAGTAAGATTTGAGCCAAAATTCGTCAGGCTACGTCAAGTGGTTCGGCAGTTAAAGAGTTTTTACCCAACAATTTACCCAATTTACCGGGTATTTACCCATTGGGTATTTACCCTCTGTCCATCTCTATGAACGGATAAAGCTGGAAACCAAAAATTTTGAATTAAGATTATTGTTGGAGTGTAAGATTGAGGTAGTTTTGTAAATTCGTACTTATGTCTTCGAAAAGTACTAAATTTGGTGCAATTTGGAGATGGGTGAACGAATAGAGCTGAAAACCTGAAGTTTGGAATTAGGATTACTGTTGAAGTGTATGATTGAGATATTGAGGTATATTGAAATTCGTACTTAGGTGTACTAAAAGTACTGTAGTGTACTTGATTTGGTACAATTTGATTTGGATAAATGGATAGAGGCGGAATCCTGAAATTTGGAATAATGATTACGTTTGGAGTATAGGATTGAGGTAGTTTTTGAAATTCGTACTAATTGTGTACGAAAAGCACTAAATGGTACTAATATGGTTTTGGGTTAACGGATAGAGCTGGGATCCTGAAATTTAGAATTATGGTTACTAAGGATTGAGATTTTTTTGAATTTCGTACTTGTGTACAAAAGGTATGATTGAGTTATGGCGACAGCTTTGGAAATATGTACTTATGTGTACCAAAAGTATTAAATGGTACTAAATTTGGCACAATTTGGATTTGGGTGAATGGATGGAGCTGGAAACCAGAAATTTGGAATAATGATTACTGTTCAGTGTAGGATTGCGATATGGAGGCATGCTTAGAAATTCGTACTTAAAATGTACTTAATATGGTACTATTTGGATTTGATTGAACGGATATAGATTGAATTCTGAAATTTGAAAATATGATTACTGTTGAAGTATAGGATTGAGGTAGTTTTGGAAATTCGTACATTTTGCGTACGAAAAGTACTAAATGGTACTAAATTTGGTACAATTTGGTTTTGGGTGAACGGATAGAGCTGGGAACCTGAAATTTAGAATTAATATTACAGTTAAAGTTTAGGATTGTGCGATGGAGCCAGCTTTGGAAAATCGGATTTATGAGTACGGAAAGTACTTACTTAGTTGGCCCATTACAGAACATTTGTTCCATAGACCGAACTAAGAAAAAATCTACAATTCTGTCTGTTTAGTGCTTCGCTTTTTGGAATACCGCGCCTTGTCATCTCTTCATCCACAATCTTTGGCCTGCCAATTCTGCGTGCACCACCATGTGGCTCGAATTTATACGCCTTTTTAGCGGGTTTATCATCGCTCATTCTTATTATATGGCCTAGCCAACCCAATCGCTGGCTCTCGATACGTTTAACAATATTGTTGTCGTTGTATAGCAGATACAGCTCGTGGTTCGTGGTTCCGTAGATCTTTCGAAGAATTTTTCTCTCAAACACGCCAAGCCCTGCCTTATCTGCTTGCGCAAGTACCCATACATCAGCGCTGGTGGTATCAGTGTTTTGTAAAGCGTTATTTTTGTTTGGCGAGTTTTGGCTGTGTTTTTAAAGTGCTTACTTAAGCCAAAGTAGCATATGTTGGTCAACACAATTTTTCTTTTTATTTCACAACTGATGTCGTTTGTTGTGTTTACCGCGGTGCCGAGGTATACCAAGTCTTTTACTACCTCAAAATTATAGGAACCAACTTCAACAGTTGGTCCGATCTCAATGGACGCATTGCGCGTCGACACCATCAGCTTGGTCTTCTCGCCGTTTACCGCCAGACCCACTTTAGCAGATTCTCCTTCGACCTTCGTAATCTGTTACTTCTTTTACTGATCGTCCTATTTTGTCTATTTCATCAGCATAAGCAAGTAACATGTGGCTATTGGTGTAGATTGTGCCACTTCTTTTGACGTTTGCCTCTCACATAACCGTTTCTAGCAGGATGTTGAAAAGATCACACGAAAGGCTGTCTCCTTGCCTGAAACCTCTTTTGGTACAAAACTCTTCGGAGAGGTTCTTTCCTATTTTAAATGAAGATCTTGTGTCATTTAGAGTCATTTTACAAAGCCGAATGACGGACACAGGATGTTCAGATTCCAATCGTCTGGTACGCGTTCTTCCTGCCAGATGGAGCTAACTAGCTGATGCATACACCTTATCAGCGTGTCGCCTCCGGTTTTAATCTGCTCGGCTGGTAGGCCATTAGCTCCTGCTGCCTTATTATTCTTCAGCCGGTTTATTGCTGTCTTTACCTCATCTTGGCCGGGTGGTATACATTCAATACCATCTTCTGGGATTAGATCTGTGGTATCTTCGTCGAGTTCGCTACTATTGGATAGCAACAGTTTGGAAAATGCTCTTTCCATATCCTTAGCACACTATCTGTTTCAGTTACCAGATTACCTTGCTGGTCTGTTCGCACTACGTTTCTGGTACGTACCTTTGCTGCAACAAGGTAGTGGTCCGAGTATATGTTTGCACCTCGGAACGATCGTACATCCAACACGCTCGATGAATGTCTTCCATCCCGATGAATGTCTTCCATCTATCACAACGTGATCAATTTGATTTCTTGTTCTTTGATCTGAAGACAGCCAGGTGCCCTTATGAATATCGATATGCTTAAACCTGGTACTGCTAACTACCATGTTTTGCCTCTGCGAAGTCTATCAGCCTCATACCATTGTCAGATGTTTCACTGTGGAGACTGAATTTTCCGACTGTTGGGCCAAAGATATTTTCCTTAACAATTTTGGCATTCAAATCGCCTAGAATAATTTTAATGTCATGGGCAGGACAACGGTCATATGTTTCTTCTAAGTGCTCATAAAATTTATCTTTGGTCAGTTCGTTCTTGTCTTCAGTGGGAGCATGAGCGCAAATAAAGCTGATGTTGAAGAATTTGGCTTTAATTCGAATTCTAGCATGTCTTACATTCACTGGTGTGAAGCTGGAGACCAGGTGTTTTAACCCCCGACCAACTACAAATCCGCAACCAAACTCATGCTTTATGTCATGGCCAATGAACGTAAACAAACAAAACGATTCCCGTACCAATCACACAAAGCCACAAACTTTTCAGCTTCTCTGAATTGTTTCATTCTCACAACCAAAACAAAACCACAAACTTTTTAATGTAAAAAGATGAAAACAAATGTACCTCGGCCATGCTTTGCCGAGTTGTTTCATTCACCACGGGAACAAAAAGAATTTTTGGCAAACGTTTGCCGTGCGTTATGGTCAATAACACACTGAAGCACACACACACATGTGATTGCTTAGAGGTAGTTTACACCATCTATCAATGTCATATGACACGAAAAAAAACCATTCCACGTCTACCCACGGAGGCAATGTGGAGACGCAGTTTTTTTACATTTTTGCTGGTGTGGGCCCACAGAGTAAATGGCGTAAGGAAAATCTCCAATATTGCACATATTAGCGAATATATAACGATGGAAAGTTTCATGTCATATGACATTTACATATAGTGTAAACTACCCCTTAACAACCCTATAAACTAACATCAACATACCACAGTGAATATTTTTTCAACCCTCAAACGTTTTTGATTTATTTACATGTGTTTAGTACTATTTAGTTTTCTATCTGCTCTTGTGGAGTTGAGTACCTTTCGCTTATCGTTTTGTTCGCACTCACGAATGTAAACAAAACGAAACTAAACAGCGAACTCCGCCAGCTTGGGTTATGTTTCGTTTTGTACTGTTCCTATGGAAAATACGAAACGATTGGAAATGTTATTTAAAGTATTTTTACGTACGCTGGTCATGGCAGCTGTAATACAGTGCGTCACCTTTAGGTGTTGTTGTGACGCCTTTCTCATTCCATCGTATTTCCTGTATAGCAGTAATGTCGGCCTTGTACTTTTCAAGTACATCTGCCAATGCGTAAACTGCACCTTCTCTATAAAGAGTGCGAACATGTGCGAACAGGTGCAGATTCCGCAGATCATAGTCCTTAAAACGTTTTTAACTCACTACCTTTATCTGGTGTTAAAGGCAGCTACCCCAGGTGACACCACGGGGAGGTCAGTGTCCACTTGAGATGAAAGAGGGACCAAGATCCTGGACTTTGCCATGTTAAAGCCGGTCAGGACCGTTCCTTGGGGGGTGAAAGATACAAGGATTCTTCATATTTACAATGATTATATTTTTTGCAAAAAGCGTTGAACACTCTCCACCCCTTAAAAACAATAACAGTAATGTTGGACGGGAAATTAGGTCACAAAGCATTACTTAAAATGATTATATTTTTTGCAAAAATCGTTTAACACTATACACCCCTTAAAAACAATAACAGTAATGTTGGACGGGAAATTATTTTATTTTTAAAGATGTACCAGAAAGAGTTCTTCTTGAAACCTGCGCGAAAATATTACTATCTACAAAGTTTGGACCACCTTTCTAAAATTATCGGTTATTAAAACTTAACCGTGTTATCTAATTTTAGTTCATAAAAACTAACAAAAAACTGTATTCCTAATTAGTTGCCCGTCATAGTTAGTTGTATTGGTGGGAAGAGAATTCTTCACCACACAGCAACTCCGCTAAGCAATAATTACGTGTATCAGCTTTGAAAACGTTTATCGGTGAATATGACTAGAATTTATTATTTCAAAAATATATAGAATCAGATTTCTGGTGTCTATTGCTGCGTTGCATTCAATTTCCCTCTAGGGCAAATAAAACGTAAACTATTTCAATGAAATCATGTGTTTGAAAGGATTATATTTGTTCGTCATGCACAATTTCTGCTGTGGTCATGCCATTTGAGGATATTTTTATTTCACGACCACACAAAGGAAGCTTTCAATTCCATTCAATTCATGAAATCAGGGACGTACGCAGGGGGGGGGGCACTGGGGGCCCGTGCCCCCCCCCGAAATGGTTTGGTCGACTACAATTTTTTGAGCTACTTTAACAAATTAATACGTTTTTTCTCTAAATAATAAAAATAATAAAAATTATTTTTGGAATTGTGAAAAGAAAACGTAGATTGTTCTGAAGGTTATGTACTAAAAATTTACTTTATGAACAAGTTGTCTAAGAAATATTTAAATTTTTTTGGTTTGAATACTATTTTTGAGAAAAACTTCCAGTAAAATCTGAATTACTTTCATATCTCATGTTATTTTATAATCAAAAATAATAAAGGCTCGATTAAATCTATAATGAATATAAAGGTCTTGAGGCTTTAAACTCTTTCTGTATTCAAAAAATGACGAGTTTAGTATTGTGCGGATTGGAAGTGCATGAAATGACTATTTACTGGACAAAATGTAAGATATATCAAGTGTTTTCCGTGGAGTATATCTTTAAAACCAATTAGAAAATTGTTTACTACCTTAATTTTTTATTATTTATTTAATGGAGAACAATTTATTATTGTGCTTTATAAAGTTCTAATATCTGCTATAAGTAGCATACCCACCAGAATTTTTATTCTATCATTAACAAAGTTGTAGTTGAAACGAAATTAATGCTCAAACATTAGTTAAATTGTATTAAAATCTGCTGTAATTCCGGTCTTTAGGCTAACGATAAAAATGTACCTCATCAAATAATTGGCGTCGATTTAGCCCAGTTCGGCCGTCTGTCTGGCTCGAGCGCATAACAACTCTCAAACGGATCAACCGAACTTTAAGACATATCGGTCCACTCCTTTTTTCCCACAAGACTACAAAATGTTTCGCTAAAATGGTGCGCACAATAACTCTCAAAGGTCCAAATCGATTTCTTTCAGACATAGATTAGGTACGGATATGGATTATATCGTTCACTTCTTCAGGTACCTCCCACTCAAAATGTCAATATCCGATTTCACCGAAACTTAGAACATCCTAAAATTACTTCCGGACGTACATATGTATATCAAGTACCAAGAAGGTCTATATGCGACAAAATCTTCGGATACCTCCCAAAAAAAAATTTCAACATAAGTACAATATAAGGGCTGTTTGAGAATCCATTGGACATTTTGACCTACGCTACTGCTTGCGGTCTTGTTTACAGCGATATTCTATTTTTCGTGGGTAAGTCCATGCTTCCTGACATAACGGTTCAAAAGCTCTAAATCTTAGCATGACCAACTAAAATGACGGCTTGACACCATAATTATCAAAAGTAATTACTTCCAAAATTAGGTCCACTTCCAAAATGGGACATTATTTCAGGTATCTTCTCCACAAAAGTGCAAAACTTTTGCGCTCTTATTGAAGTCAATTTTATGAGTTCAACATAAGCATTTATTCGCAACGCCCACAATCGTGAAGTTTTATACCCAAATGTTTCGATATTTTTGTCGGAAAGTGTATACGTCCAAAAAAGGCCATGAAATTCTGAAACTTCCTGACTACACAATTTTTAGGACAAAGATTTTGGTTATGAAGCCCGTATTCGATCTGGCTATAGATTATAGTCTCAACTCACACAGGCTGAGGGTATACCTACGTCGGCAAACCCGACTGATACTTTTTTAACTCGTTTTCGAGAAAACAAAAGATATGAATGTTCATATGTTTGCCTCCGCTGTTCCGACAGAAGTCATAGTCCTTGGAAAGTTTTAAATGTCATCGAGTTCATAAACATCTAATCGTACAATTAAGATTGAAAAAAAGGCGGAACAACAACCATTGGAATATCAGTTGATGCAGTTTTCGGCTTAGCCCATTTTGTCAGGACTTAGCTAAAATTTTGCCGAGACTTAAAGTGGATTTCGTAGTCTCAAACAATGCTGCGAGTAGAATTCGGAGTCTATGAGTCGTAGTTGGTACCGCCCGACTCCTGTTTTTTTCTAAATGGCTGTTCCAGAACCTGCAAGAATCTACACATTTTTACTACTAAAAATGTGTAGATTCTTGCAGTACTGGAACAGACCATAAATGTAATTTTCTGAATTTTTTAGTTGTCTTGCATGGACTCTATCACTTCTAGTAAAATAGTAAAGTTTTGGTGTTTTTATGACAAAAAAGAATATTATTTTCTTACAATAGTTCGGTACAAGTCCAATCTGCACTCGCGGATTCGAGTTATTCTTTTTGTGGAGTTATTTATTTCAATTAGTTATTGGTATACAAATAACATTAATAGGGTTTTTAGATAGATCTTCTTATCAGAATCAGTCCTCGTCCTCAATGTGTTCAATTGATAACTTAATAAAGCAAAAATAAGACAAAACTTGTTTAATGGGACTGCAGTTAATGTGTGATATATGTACTTTAAAGAAGAAGATATACTGAAAATCTTTGAAATAGAATCGAAAATGCCAAATAAGAGCTACTGTGGTTAAAAATTCTGGGATACATTAAAACTTAAACCTACATGGTTTGCGTCAATTCTGTTGGAGAATTTGGTTAAAAACTTGAGAATACCAGGCGGAATTTTTGTATGGGGACTATACTGAACGTGTTCTGAAATGGTTCATTTCAATTCTAAACATCCAAAGACTAATTTATTATAATCTGTTCCAAATTTCAAAGTTATATCTAAAATATTGTAAACTCTCTCTATTGAAATTATATACTTTGTGTCAATATTTCATATAAAATCAACAAAAAACCCTTTAAAATAGCTTTATGTAACGCTACACAACATTTTTTAATTTCATAATTTTTGGTCAAGGTGTGCCCCCCCCGAAATAAAATCCTGCGTACGTCCCTGCATGAAATTGTTTGTTGAAATCATTATTGAGCAATTACATCGTTTTATTTTAGTGTATGTGTGTTTAATAGAGTATGGAATGGCGAAGAATGTACGAGAAAATGACATCGTATACGTGGAAATCCATTCACAAGACAGGTTAGGAACAGGACAGCAATTAACCGACTGATGATTTATAAGACTGAACGAATTGATGTTCTAACAACATCACACAGTGGATCCACCCATTGGCCAAAAATAAAAAAATGAATGTCAAAATTTTGATACAATATCTGGCAATGCAGACAGCTTAGACATGGACCTTTTTAAAAATATATTAGTTTTTGTTTCATTCGAACGCGATCTTTTTAAGAATAGCTTCAAAAGTCGGAACATTTGACTAATATTTTTTGTTGTGAGTACAACCTATATTTTAAGTGCAATTAAATATATTCAAAATATCGCGAAACTAATAGGTATAGCAAAATATTATAGTGGGTTTTGAAGGAGGAGGTAATAGCTTAGTTTTCATTAAAAAAACAGTGTTTTAGCGTGTTGTGGAATTCCAGTTAGCTGCATATTTTCTTAGTGTATTTTGTAATGTCAACTCGATCATATTTGACCTAAGGTTTTAGACATGATGCCCACCAGTGCCCACCTCGGGAATAATTTTCCAAAGTAGGTCATAGGTTTAAGGTCATTCAGTATTAAAATCAGCTGCCATCTAGTGCCAGACTATAAATGGTGGGTCGCAGAATAAGGCTGCCCTAGAATATTGTTTCTATGGATATATTAGGGTTATAACTCTGTTATTTGGCCGCGTATATTAACATAATTGGCATCAATGGAAAAGTCAAGAATTCTTCTTCCTTATATGACTTACGTGGGCGGTTTGTGTCTTTGAGGAAAAACGCTATAAGATCTATATTAACAATTTTACCAATTTTCAGATAAAAATGTTGTTTTTTTTAATCCGCTAAATTGGTTGGATTTTATGTTGTTTTGGAAATTGTTTTGTTTCCCCAAGCCTATTTTTGCATCATAAGACAATCGCGACCTTTGTTCATGCCATTTTGTATTAACAGCATAAAACAATTCTTACCGTATACCCCCTCCAGAGGGGAAATGGGGGAGAATGTTACGCTCGTGGTTTCTTAAAACACTCTTCGCAGCAGCACAAAGCTGTAACCGGCGCATTGGTTTGATTTTTACACTTTAAATATTTTTGGCCACTTTCTCCATACAAGTGGATCGATCCACTGTGCATCAGCTAGAATCAGCTACTAGGTTAGAAAAACTCATGCATACATATAAAACTTCAAGTTTTTGGGATATACAAAATCCAGCTCAGCATAAAAAATCTTCTTTGTCTTTGAAAACATTTAAGCATTTTAAGATAAGACGACTGGTCTCGGTTCGGGATTTAAGACCTTAACCGTTGGACCGACACAAACAACAGCTATGCGTACAAAATGTGCTTCGTAATTTGCTGCTATTTTTGTGTTCAAATTTTGTGATCATTGATTGACATCTGGGACTTATGTCACTCAATGATCATTGTGGAAATTAAGTCCGTATAACCTACGGATAACTCTATGTTCAACGGTAAATATCGGCGTTAAACAGTGTATTCGAATTCCATATTTCCGGCAAAAAAAAATTGTACAAATACGAGGGCTGATCGAAAATTGTTTAACATGTCTTTGCACCAATCGACAAGAGCCTTTTTGAGCGATTGCTTGTCACATGACGATATTGCATTATTAGTTCACGCACGGCATCAATGGTTTCTGGCTCAACGACCCAACACATGGTCGTACGCCAAACCGCACTGATAACGCTTAGGCAAAAAATTGTCAAACTTCCCAAAAAAATGTTAAATGGCGCGTTGTGCTGTCAAGTTTTTCATGTTTTGTACCCTCAGCCTCATATTTTTTTTGATACTGCAACAAGTAAGAGAGGGCTATAGTCGGACGGAGCCGACCATGTAATACCCTACACCACTTGCTCTGGGCATTAGTTTTGCACGGAATTTATTTTTGACCGAATTGATCACAGAACAAGTAAGAAAGCATCAGTCAGTCGAAAATATAACCTAAGCCTCTGACCAAAAAAAGCGAACTCAATAATTTACCGTATATAAAATATATTGATTTTGTATCACAAGTTTGCGTTTGTCATCAAAGCACAACTAAATGGGAAAATCCTCATTGTTGTTGTAAAATACAAAACAAAAATGCATTTGAAAGAAGAAAAGTTCGAGGACATCGAAGCCGCTCCGATATGTCTGAAGAGTCTTTACCGAAGACGAAACATGCATGTCAAAAAAAAAATTAAGAAATTAATATTAAATTACTAAGTTTGGATGAAATTATTTAAAACAAAAGTTTCAGTTATCTTGCATATTAAACATTTTAGAATGTGCCGGCAGGTTTTTTTAGAGCTATCCACTGTGCATTAGGGTTATGACTTTTTTACAACCTCATATCCCTGTATCTTAGCGTGATGAGTTTTGCCATAAGATTATATAAAATCTTAATTATAAGGTGATTCGGTGAAAAAACCTCACGCACAAAATGATTTTAAAATTTGAATTTTTCAAAATTATGGACAATTTTTTGAAGTCACTGAAAACATATATATAAATGACAATAAACTTTAGAGCCACATGAGATAATTAAAATGACATATAATTTATTTCTCACTATTTTTCTTTAATTCTGAGAACCGTAAAAATGTCGTAAACGCTTTTATTCAAAAATATAATTTTTTAACAAAAAACAAAAAATTCAATATTTTTTCAAAGTGACATTTTTTGCGACTTTTTTAATATTTGAATGAAATAAACGTTATTATAGTTATTAGTAGGCTTATATTTATTCATTCGTGCAACAAAAAATAATTTTTTGAAAAAAATTTTTTTTTTCATTTCATATATTTTTTCAAAAAATTATTTTTTTAAAATCGATTTGTGCGTGAACTTTTTTTATATTTCAATGGAATAAACGATAGCATAGTGATTAATAGGCAAAAGTTCATTTATCCCTGCTGCAGGAAATCATTTTTGAGGAAAAATGTCAAAAAGTCATAACCCTACTGTGCATCCACTTGTATTTAGCAAGTGGCCAAAAATATTTACAAAACAACATTGTTCCACAACATCCCATACGGGACAAGGGAGACTTCTCTCATATCAATGAGTGCACCCCGATTCATATTTAGCTCAATGATATGGGACCTACTGTTTATCGCCGAGTCCGAACGGCGATAACCACTTATGGATAAGTTTTTCAAGGCTGAAATACTCAGGAAATGTCGCCAACATTACTGAGGGGTATTTTTCCACCGTTGAAAAATGTTTGATGTTGCTTGGCCGGGGAATCGAACCCCCGACCTTCTGCGTGCAAGGCGGTGGCACCACGGTGGCACCCGGCCAAAAATATTTAGAGTGTCAAAAATCAAGCCAATGAGCCGGTTACAGCTTTGAGATGCTGCGAAAAGTGTTTTAAGAAACTACGAGCGTAACATTCTCCCCCCTTTCCCCTCTGGAGGGGGTATACGTTAAGAATTGTTTTATGCTGTTAATACAAAATGACATGAACAAAGGTCCCGATTATCTTATGATGCAAAAAATAGGCATGGGGAATCAAAACAATCTTCAAAACAACATAAAACCCATCCAATTTAGCGGATAAAAAAATCAACATTTGTGTCTAAAAATTGGTAAAATTTTTAATATAGATCTTGTAGCGTTCGTCCTGGAAGGCGCGTACCGCCAAAGCAACACAATTTGGAAGAAGATTTCTTCATCTTGCCACTGATACCAATTATGTTAATCTACGTGTTCAGATAACAGAGTTATACGCTAATATATCCATAGAAACCCTATTCTAGGGCAGCTTTAGTCAGCGACCCGCCATTTATAGTCTGGCACTAGATAGCGTCTGATTTTAATACTGAATAATCTTAAACCCATGACCTACTTTGGAAAATTATTCCTAAGGTGGGCACTGGTAGGCATCATGACTAAAACCTTGTGTCAAACTTAAGTACATGATCGAATTGGCATTACAAAATAAACTAAGAGAATATGCAGCTAACTAGAATTCAACAACACGCTAAAACACTATTTTTTAATGAAAATTAAGCCATTACCTCCTCCTTCAAAATTCACTTTAACATTTTGCTATACGTATTAGTTTCGCGATATTTTAAATATATTTACTTGCACTTAAAATATAGGTTGTACTAACAACAAAAAATATTAGTCAAATGTTTCGACTTTTGAAGCTATTCTTAAGAAGATCGCGTTCGAATGAAACAAAAACTAATATATTTTTAAAAAGGTTCAAGTCATAGCTGTCAGAGTTGCCAGATGTTGTACCAAAATTTTGGCATTCATTTTTTTATTTTTGGCCAATGGGTGGAGCCACTGTGCTATGGGCTATCTCAGAAGTATGGATTTACTCCTGAAAAAATTGTATTGTTGTAATAGGGGCCGTGAAAACAACCTTTAGCAAGAATTTTTAAATAGATCCTAGACGAGTCCTCACACTGCACTTTTCCCAAATGTTGTGTGCACCCAGGTTGGGACCTATATTCCATATTCCAACCTGATGAAATAATAGAATGTGCAAAGTTTGCACAAATCAGATATCCATGCCGGTGTTATCTTCCGGATTTGCCATTTTAGTTGGTGTCGTCATGGTTTCTTAATGCTCATAAGCCATCCTCTCAAGAACTACGGCCTTAACTTATACCGTCGTAAAGGAGGCCGAAATAACAACCTGCTGAAAAAAATCAACACCATCCGAGAGGAGCTCTAAACTTCATTTTCTCCGCATTTCGTGTGGAAGGTACCCGAAGGAGTGGACCGATATAGTCCAAATCGATTACGCCTTCAAAAGTCATCGTTCGCAGCATTTTACAGAAAATTTTTTAACTTTTGGGGGGAAGAAGGAGTGGGCCGATATGGCATATCATCGAACACAAACTAATTTTGGGAAAATATAAAAATATTTAGTTGCACCAGCCAGACATACGGAAGGACCGTCTGAAACGAATTTCCACCGAACATAATTGGAGTCTAAAACTGTTATTTCTATTAGGAACATATTTGGTGTTATCAAAGTGTATTAGCCATCGTTAGCCTAAAGGCTGAGGTATAAATTGACTTATATTTACCAGAGGTTGCGCACAAACGTCAGACCCAGTACAGAATTGTAATCTGCATCAATTAAAAAAAAAGAGAATTTTTATACCCTCCACCATAGTATGGAGGGTATATTAAGTTTGTTTTTCTGTTTGTAACGCATTGAAATACTCATTTGCGACCCATTAAAGTATATATATTCTTGATCAGGGTAAAATTCTGAGTCGATCTGTGCACGTCCGTCCGTCCGTCTGTGGTAATCACTCTAGCATCCACAAAAATAGAGATAGAACCCTGAAATTTTGGGAAAGTGCGTCTTTTGTTTGCAGGCAGGTTAAGTTCGATGATGGGCTATATCGGTCCACGTTTTGGTATAGCCCCCATATAACGGTACCACCCGATTTACGGTATTTTGCCGTTTTTAGCTACATTTTCAGACCGATTTAGCTATAATTTGACATTTAGGGTTCTTAAGTGTCAATAAATTTATATAACAAAAGTTGTGGACATAGGTCCACGTTTTGGTATAGCCCCCATATAACGGCACCCCCGGATTTACGGTATTTTGAAGTTTTTAGCTACATTTTCAGACCGATTTAGCTATAATTTGACATTTAGGGTTCTTAAATGTCAATAAACTTATATAACAAAAGTTGTGGACATAGGTCCACGTTTTGGTATAGCCCCCATATAACGGTATCCCCCGATTTGCGGTATTTTGACGTTTTTAGCTACATTTTCAGACCGATGTAGCTATAATTTGACATTTAAGGTTCTTAAGTGTCAATAAACTTATATAACAAAAGTTGTGGACATAGGTCTACGTTTTGGTATAGCCCCCATATAACGGTACCCCCCGATTTACGGTATTTTGACGGTTTTAGCTACATTTTCAGACCGATGTAGCTATAATTTGACATTAAGGGTTCTTAAGTATCAAGAAACATATATAGCAAAAGTTGTGGACATAAGTCCACGTTTTGGTATAGCCCCCATATAACGGTACCCCCCGATTTGCGGTATTTTGACGTTTTTAGCTACATTTTCAGACCGATATAGCTATAATTTGACATCTAAGGTTCCTAAGTGTCAATAAACATATATAACAAAACTTGTGGACATAGGTCCCCGTTTTGGTATAGCCCCCATATAACAGTACCCCCCGATATACGGTATTTTGACGTTTTTAGCTACATTATCAGACCGATGTAGCTATAATTTGACATTTAGGTTTCTTAAATGTCAATAAACTTATATAGCAAAAGTTGTGGACATAGGTCCACGTTTTGGTATAGCCCCCATATAACGGTTTACGGTTTTTTGACGTTTTTAGCTACATTTTCAGACCGATATAGCTATAATTTGACATTTAGGGTTCTTAAGTGTAACTAAACTTATATAACAAAAGTTGTGGACCTAGCTCCACGTGTTGGTATAGCCCCCATATAACGGTTCCCCTGATTTACGACATTTTGACGTTTTTATCTACATTTTCAGACCGATTTAGCTATCAATTGACATTTAGGGTTCTTAAATGTCAATAAACTTAGATAACTAGTGGACATAGGTCCATGTTTTGGAATAGCCCCCATATAACGTTACCGCCCGATTTCAGGTATTTTGAGAATTTTACCGACAAGTTTTAACCGAATTATCTGTAATTTGAACATTTGACATTTGAAATTCTTAGTGGTCACCACATCTCTCCACTAAAAATTGTCAAGAAAGCCCCCATATAACGGTACCTCCCGATTTTCAGAAACTTGATGATTTTAGCTACAATATTAAACCGAACTAGCAGTAATTTGACATTTGAAGTTCTTAGTGGTCACAACACCTCTCCACCAAAAATTGTCAACATAGGTCCATGTTCGGATATAGCTCCCATGTAACGGTACCTCCCGATTTTCAGTAATTTGATGATTTTAGCTACAATATTAAACCGAACTAGCAGTAATTTGACATTTGAAGTTCTTAGAGGCCACAACACCTCACCATCAAAAATTGTCAACATAGGTCCATGTAAAATTTATAACCGAACTAACTGTAATTTGACATTTGAAGGTTGTAGTGGTCACCACGCATCTGCATCAACAATTTTCAACATAGCCCCAATATAAGGATACTTCCCGATTTTCGGTACTTTGAGGATTTTACTTCAAATGTTTAACCGACGTAGGTCCATGTTTTTGTATAGCCCCAAAACAAACCTCCCGATTTTCCGTACCTTAGCTTTATTTTTGGACGAACTTTAATTTGAAATTTAAAAGTCAACAAAAATTCTGCAACAAAAATTGTTCATTTAAGTTCATATTTTCGTATAGCCCAGATACCTCCGAACTAGCTGCTAATGACATTTGAAGTTCCCAGGTTATGTACCGATTTTTGATATTTTGAGGATTCTAGCTAAATTTTTTAACCGAATTATGAGTTATTTGACATTAAAGGCTCCCATCAAAAACTCTCAACATAGACCCATGTTTTATTATAACCCCTATATAACAGTACCTCCCAATTTCTAGCCCACCAAAAATTGTCAACATACATAGCTAGATATAGGCACCATAAAAAAGGGCCTCCCGAATGAAGCATTTTATGTACATTATCTGACATTTTAACGTACTCACTTAAAGTTGGGGACAGGAGTGAATATTTTATGGTGGAGGGTATGAAAAGTTCGGCCCGGCCGAACTTAATGCTTTTTTACTTGTTTAAATTTAGGGGTGAGAGAAGCAAGAGCATTTCTTATTGAAATAAAGGAGAAGTAACCAAGGTTTTTAATAGTTTGATATATTACAAGGATACTCGTAAGGACGAGTGTAATATATCGCTCATTTGCTCAAAGAGTGGGATAACAAAAAAATGTGTTTTTTGACATCTACTTTATCTTGTATAAAATTTTCATGTTGATATCTAGGAGTTTGGCATAAAACAAAAACAGTTTTTTGGGTTTATTAGGCATTAAAACACTTCAAATCATGCTTGATATTGCACAGAAATTTAGAACTTATATCTGAATAAACCTTTACAAAAGAGGGTCCAAGTAGTTACTTTGTTTCTTGTGTAGTGATCTTTTTAAGGTGGGAAGTCAAATTTCAATCGACAACTTAAACCGCGTTTTTCTCGAAATTTGTTTTTTTGAGATGTGTCACTCTTTGAGTAAATGAGCGATATTGTCGGTTCCAGAATCTACTTATTATACCCTCCGTCATACTATAGGGGGCATATTAAGTTTGTCATGCCGTTTGTAACTAATCGAATTAAAAACTTTAGACCCTAAAAACTATATATATTCAGCGTGACCACAGTATCGGTTGTAATTTGGTATGTTGTGTCTCCAGAGGCTAAAAAATATTTCTACCAAAAAATTGTATATAGGTCCACCTTTTGATATAGGCTCCATAGGACTTTTTAAGGTTTTAGCTATATTATCATAGCAAAATGGCTGAAATTTGGTATTTAGTCCTCTTTGGGCTACTAAACATTCCCTTTCTCGGTATCGGTCCACGTTTTAATATACCGCCCATAGAACGGTAAATCCCGATTTTCGGTATTTCGAAAGTTTTAGCCTTGGTATCACACCGAAGTGGTTGAAATTTGGTATTTAGATTTTTAGGGGTTAAAAAACTTTCCCCAGAAACTTATCGGTATCGGTCCACGTTATGATATAGCCCCCATAGAACGATACCTCCCGATGTTAGGTATTTTGAAGGTTTTAGCATCATTTTAACGCAGAAATGGCTGAAATTTGGTATTCAATCTTTAATCTTCGTTGGAGGTACAAAACTTTCCACCTGAAATTTGTCGGAATAGCTCCACGCCGGTATTGCCCAATTTTATGTATGTATTTCGCTAATTTTGGAAAATTGTAAATATTAGTCCATGCTTTGGAAAGAACAACGATTATCAGTTGGGATATATCGCTCATTTACTCAAAGAGTGGCATAACTCAAAAAATGCGTTTTCTGCTTCATCTTGTGTCAAATTTTCATGCTGATATCTCTAAAACTCGACGAGTTACAGCTCATTTACTACGAGTTTCGCATAATTCAACACAAAAGTTTTTTGAGTTTTTGAAGCACTAAAACACTTCATATCATGTTTGCGGTTTGCAAAATATGGTCGAAGTTGTTATTTTAGTTTTTGTGTAATAATCTTTTTAATTTGGGAAGTCAAATTTCAATCACCAACTTAAAACACGTTTTTCTCGAAACTGTTTTTATACCCTACACCACTATGTGGAAAGGGTATTATAAGTTTGTTTTGGTAAAAATTCATGTAACACCGCGAAATATTCGTCGGAGACCCCCAGTGTGGTATACCGATCTTCATATCTCGGCGAGATAAAGCGATTTTGAGATGTGCATCCGTCCGTCCGCCCGTGTGTCCGTCTGTCCATTATAAATTGTAATCAAACTCCAGGCCGCAATTATGGACCGATCGTCACGAAATTTGGGATGGAGGTCGGTTTAACATCAGAATAGATCGCTATTTTAATTGGTGATGATCGTGACATGTTTAGCGGGTAAAATGGACCAAAAACATAATTTTTATCCGATTTTGTAGCTGACCTGTAGGTCGCAATAATAGTCCGATAGCCTTGAAATTTTAAATAAGATAAGAGTATATGACAAAGAAGAAGCATGCAATTTGAGATGACGATCAGATAATATTTAGAGGGTTAAATGGACCACAACTTTTGTGTGAAAATTGTGAAAATTTTTAATATACAGCTTTTATCTTTTTTCCTGGAAGAGATATTCCGGGCAAGTAAGCTATTCTTGGAAGAGGAACGCTTGACCTTACTATTGATTTCAATTGTGTTGGTGTACATGATAAGATAACAGAGTTACAGTCTAATATACCCAGTTATTTGTTTGTAGTGTTATTATAAACACGCTAGAGTTCGCAATTATAGCTCAATAATCACAAAATTTTGCACGAAGTAAAAGTTAAGGTAGAAGAAGGTGTTTACAGTTTTGGATTATGATCTGATGTTATTTAGCGGATGAAATGGACCATTACTTTTGTATGAAAAAGTACAAAAACATATTTTTGGTCTATATTTTATTTCCTGGAGGGCATATACCGGCAAAGTAGACTACACATGGAAATAGAACTACTGATCTTCCCCCTGATGCAAATTGCAATCACTTGTATGCTAGATAACGGGCCTACTGCTTAATATATAATGTGTTTTGTGTAGAGAACCACATTTTCCTCCAATGCTACAAATTGTCCCTATCATGACAGAAGTCCAGTTTTTGCATTATTGCAAATTACGTGAAACCATAGCGTATTAATTGTCCAATTGGATTTTTTATACATATGTTGCAGAATAGGTTGGTTGGCCACCTTTTAGCCAAAATGTTCTCGATGTCGCTACCGTTAAAGTTTTTTTGAAGTACTACTTTTGGTGAAGGCACTGTGGATGTACCATGGATGTACACTCACAACCAATTTTTGGGATAAATCGGATATAGCTTCGACACCGCTAAACTTTGACAACTCTAATCTGCTATATTTTCAAAAACATTTTATTTAATTTTATTTAATTTTTGCAGCAGCAGTTGTTTCCGCTTTTCTAGTGGATGGATTTCGACTCTTTGATTGATTTATATGATCCGGAACTAAAATATAGCGGGGTACCAGCACATTTAAAAGAATATTGTAAATACCCTACCCAAAAAATATTGCACTAAATGGTGGATTTAGCAGTAAATTATTGTGATGCGGTGTGGACTACTTAGTCAATATACATACGACATTATGGGTAATCGCGAGTACTTTAATCCTGTTATTGGTTTATTGAAATACCCGACGTATTCTTATTCATTTACGCGGTCATAACTTCCACGCAAATTAAATTTTGTTGTCAAATTTTTGAGCTTTGTTCAAAAACACTTAATTTGATCAAGCAATAGTCATAGTTACTGGTAAATTACAATAGTTCGCGTATTATAATAGTGAAAACCTTAGCTTCATGGAAACTAAATTTTTATATAGCATTTGTAGTGTTCATTAAATTGTAGGAGTGTCATTTTAACTGGGAATATTTGTACTCCAAAAAGGAACCTGATGTTCAATGAAATTTGCACAAAGATTTCCTGGCCAGGCAACATAAATTGTTTAACCCCTCAGTAATGTTGTCGACATTTTCTGAGTGCTTCAGCCATTTCTCTACAAGTGGTATCTTAGGACACGCCGTTCGTACTCGGCCATAAACTGTAGGTCCCATATCATTGAACCAATATCAATCGGGGTGAAAATTGTCATCTAAGTAAAAATGTTTAGATTTTTGCTGGTTCTGGAACAGACATATAATCATACATAAAATCATTATACCCTTCACCACAATGTGGAAAGGGTATTATAAGTTTGTTTTGCTAAAAGTTCATGTAACACCGCGAAATATTCGTCGGAGACCCCCAATGTGGTACACCAATCTTCATATCTCGACGAGATAAAGTGATTTTGAGATGTGTGTCCGTCCGTCCGTCTGTCCATTAAAAATTGTAAACACGCTCCAGGCCGCAATTATGGACCGATCGTCACGAAATTTTGTATGGAGGTCGGGTTCAGGCCAGAATAGATCCTTATTCTTATTGGTGATGATCGAGAAATATTTAGCGGGTGAAATGGACCAAAAGCATAATATTTATTCAATTTTCTAGCGGCTCTGTAGGTTGCAATAATAGCCCGATCATCGCGAAATTTTATATAAGGTAAGAGTATATGACAAAGAAGAAACTTGCAATTTGACATGGCGATCAGGTAATATTTAGAGGGTTAAATGGATCACAACTTTTGTGTGAAAATTGTGAAAATATTTAATATACAGCTTATATCTTTGTTCCTGAAATACACATTCCTCCCTCGTGAGTTATATTTGGAAGACGATCTCTTGACCTTTCCATTGATGTCAGTTATGTTGATGTACATGATCAGATAACAGAGTTACAACCTAATATATCCCGTTTTTTGTTTGTAGTGTAATCATAAACACGCTAGGGGTCGCAATTATAACTCAATAGTCACGAAATTTAGGTAAGAGTTTATGTTGTTGAAAATGCCTATAATTTTGCATGATGATCTGATATTATTTAGCCTGAAAGGCATATACCGGCAAATTTCAGTTCAGTTCTCCAATATACAATAACGCTGTGCAACATTTTTGAGCCAATCGCGTGCAAACAACTTCTGTCCAGAATTTTATGAAAGTAGAGGACCAATAGGCAAAAACCATATTTGGGTTTTGTTTTCTTAGATCGGGTTCGGTTTTTATGGCCTCATCTAAACATGGTTAAAGATCGAATTTTTAAAACAAATCGGGACTGTATCTCTGAAACCAATACGAATCTTGTTTTGACATCTGCAGCAAACTTGTAGATTAGAGCAAGAGAAAAATATTTGGAGCAATAGTGAACTCGAAAAACTGTATTTATTGCCTCAAATTTTATAACATATCTGAAAATTCTATAATTTGTGTATATTTCGCAGCGTATCTCCCAAAATGTTAAAATTTTCTTAAGATTACCTTTTGGGAAAATATTCTTTGGAATGTAATACACAACTCTTCAGTTTATAGTAAATTTTTCAACAACAATTTGGTAAATATTTTAATAATTCATAGAAATCCCCAACATGAGAATAAAAAGCCTTTGTGTTATGAAATACTCCTTAAAATACGTGAAATAACCATTTTAGAGTTTCAGAATGTTCTGAAGAATTGATGGTCACATTATTTGGAAAAATTTTAGAATGGTTACTTGTTTCAACTCTTAACAGTTTAGTTGTTACTGACCAGAATTTCAGAAATTATGTAAACTTTTCTATATTTTAACGAGTTTGATGCGCTAGAAGCAGCTTTTCCTAGTTCATCTGTTTGACACATAAGTTCTACTACTTTAGGGCTACAATATTGCTGAAGACTGCAAAGCAATATTCTTATTAGTTTCGGAGATAAAGGTCCGATCACTGGAAAACAGGCTCATTTTAGGTCGGTTTATATGAGGCCATAAAATCTTTACCCGATCTAAGAACACAAAACCCAATTAAGGTTATTGTAGTCTCAATATGTACTTTCAGAAAATGCCCATTAGAAGTTGTTTGCATTTCCAGTAATTTACAATACAATCATTTTATACAAATATTGCAGCATAAGGTCGCCTACTCACCTATTTTATACCTCAGGATTTGCAATAAAGGGGATACATATAAAATACGACCAAAGATGTGTCTCCTCGAAACATTGGTTTTAGACCCCAAGTATGTTTGACGAAATTCGTTTCAGACAATTTGGAGTCGATTTAGCCCTGTTCGTTCCTCTGTCTCTCTTATTGTCTAGCTGGCTGGTGCGCACGATAACTCTCTATCGGATCTACCGATGCGAACCAAATTTTTTACTTCGTAATATTATGCCCAAACATAGTTTAATTTCGAATATTGGCTCAAATTTTTTTTCGAAAAATTGTGTGAACGATAACTGGCGAACTGAGCAATCGATCGATAGATCGGGTAAGACTAAATCGGTCCACACCTTCGGGTACGTCCCACAAAAAATTCGGAAATGTGAAATTTAAGAGTCCTCTCGAATCGTTTTGAATTTTTCAGCAGATTGTCCTAGTGTTCCCCTTTTACGATGGTACAATTATAATAGCAAGTCCATTCTTCCTGAGATTATGGCCGAAAAGCTCCAAGAAACCCTGAAAAACAATTAAGAAACCTAAAAAATGCCAATTCCGCATGATAACTCTCAAGGTTTAAACTTTGCACATCGTATTATTTCATCCATTCATGTATCAGGTTGGAATATGGACTATATCGGTCCCGTCCTTCGAGTACCTCGCACACAAAATTTGGGAAAATGCAGTTTGAGGACTCGTATCGAATCTATTTGAATTTTTTGAAGAAGGTACTTTTCACGATCCCTACTGCAAGGGTACAATTTTTTTTTTTGAGTCCGTCCTTACTTCCTGAGATAATGGTGCAACAGTTCCAAAAACCCCTGCCGACTCCAAATAAATTACAAATCCGAAAAATAATTCTAAAACTTTTTCAAAACTCAGAAGTTAGCTTACTAAAACTGATTTGGTATAGTCCCACATTACGATACCTACAGATACCGCGTATTTTGAAGCAAACTCGTGACACAAAATCAATATATTTTTATACGGCATAATAACTGTGTTTGTTTCTTTTTTTGTTCAGAGGCTGAGTGTATATCACCGTTAGCGTAGCTGATTTGTGCTACCTTCTTTGAATAATTTTGGGATTTTTTAAATATGTTTGCATGCAAATTACTAGTTATTTCTACCGGTATAAAACATATTTTTGATATCACACTATATACCCACAATGAACTGTTTTCGAAATACTCTGAAAAGCACAAAACTACGTGCTTTATTAAGAATATGTGAGGTACAAGTGCACAATTTTTGGACGATAGATCTTCAATAAACTCACAATTTTCCGAAATATCAAATATCAGAGATATAGCAAATTGCATTGTTATATATTTATTAATTTTAGGTTATTCCAAAAAGGAACCTGATATTCAAAGACAATTTGAAGATGTAGCAGGAGGGGCTTATCAATGTGAATTTTCCAATTGTCGAATATTTTTAGAAATGTATAATTTATATAATTGTTCCACAAACATCCCAGTAGGGACAAGGAAGGTTTCTCTTATATCAATGGATTCATATTAAATAATTGATATGTGACCTAGTTTTTATCGCCGAGTCCAAACGGCGTGTCCTAAGTTGCCACCTGTAGAGACGTTTTTCTTTTAGAGAAGCTCTTCGCCAACATTGCTAACGGGTATTTTGCCACCGTTGAAAGTTTGATGTGACCAGGCCTGGGAATCGAACCCAGACATTCAGCGTGGAAGGCGGTTGCACATAGCTAATTCACAGGTTCGGCCCCGTCCGACTGTAGCCTTTGCTTACTTGTTTTTTGTGTTCTTATTGAAATACATATCTGGTAAAAATTTCGATTGGAACATAAGGGGCTGATTTGTTTACATTCCTAATGTAACAACGAGTTTTTCTCAAAATAGCATTATGTAGTCGGTGCCCACACTAGTTTCAAGACGAGTGAACGTATCTGTGTATATGTTTGTGGGCTTACATCCAAATCTTGTCTTTAAGCGAGAATAAATTGTGGTTTTTCTATAACAATGCAATATTCAAAAATATTTAGATTCAAAAAATATTATTCTTCAGTTTTCAAACAAGTCCTTTAAAACAATTTGTTCCATACGCCACATTGTTCGCAATTTGACAAATTTGGGCAATTTTAGCGTATTTGTCTCTTTTTTTCCATACTCCTCACGGTATAAATATGGAACAAAAAGATCATATTTTTTGCGTCACATAGCGGATATGGAACATATTGACATTTGAATATCTCAAAAACTATATGAAATAGAAGAAAACCGATTAAAAAATCTGAATGAACATGGTTTAAACCCTAGTAAGATACCTTTATCTCAAAATTCCAAAAATGGCGCATGGAGACTTAAGCATGACACCGACGATATGTCTACGCGAATGAACACCTAGACGTTTTTAAATGAAAAGAAAATGTCAACGTGACTTCAATGACGTTATTGTCTTTGGGGTATTGCAAATTTAGTATGAGAGTAATTAAACCTAGAAAAATTTAACGCAACAGTATGTCGTCCGTGCTTCAGTCATACAACTAAATATTCTATGACGACGACTATTTGCCTCACTGACTATGTACTTTATTAACTCTACCAACAATTCCAGTTAACCTTTTACATTGCAAATAAAGCCGATTTTTCACTGCAAAACTTGTATTCAGACGTTCAACTAAAGTGGTTGTGTCATTCCAAGTGGAAAATTGATTTGCATGTCCCACTGCAATTGTAGAAGATATAAAAGCATTTGCGTGCTTTTCGAAACCATTGATTGCGTATGACATTTGATTTGAGTTTCTAGTTGTTTTTGTTTGATGAATTTTAATATCAACCACAGTAAAAGAATCATAGGTCAAATGGGTTTTCTTCGTTATAATGATAAAAGGTAATGGCAGATTGGTAAAAAACAAAACAAACAATAACTTAAAGCTTATTTCTGCCATGTTGGGGTTCTTTGCAAGGTTTTACTACAAATGAAGTGAAAACTTTATTAAGCATGTTAAACAGTAATATTGCCAAATTTGTATTATTGAACAAAATTTGTATTTGAACAACAAAATGTATTGTTTATTTTGAAATTTTGCCTGTTCGCCCTAACAGGTTCATTTTAATGTAATTTTTTTATTCATTTTTTCAATTAATGTGTGGGTTCGAATCGTCGGCTTTCATTTATCACTCATCCATGAAATATTAAGAATTTAGAATAAACATATAACGAATCTTAAAAATTCCTGTAATCGGATGGTACCGTTACAAGAGGGCTATTCCATGGATTGAGCTCAGTTTTTGATGGAGAAGTGTTTTGACCACTAGGAATCCTAAATTCAAAAATATAGCTAATTCAGTCTAACAATGAAAACCTAAAGAATGTCGGAAATATGGTGGTACCATTATAGGGCGGCTATACCAAAACGTGGACCTATGCCCACCACTTTTGGTGCAGAAGCTTTTGACCATTAGAAAGCTCAACTGTAAATTATAGCTGATTCGATCTGAACATGTAGTTAAAAACGTCCAAAATATCAGCATCCTATCTCAATTGTGGGTGCTTGAGTATTTACCATAGATAGACGGACATACATACATCCAGGGACGTCAGCAGGGTGGTAGGGCACCGTCTGGTCCGTCTGCCTGGCTCGAGCGCATTATAACTCTCGAACGGATCAACACATTTGGTCCAAATTATAGATCCAGCAATATTTTGTATTCACTTTAAGTGATATCTCTCCACTCCTTTGGGCACTTCCCCCACAAGACTTCAACATGTTTCCCTAAAATCTTGCGCACAATAACTCTCGAAAGTCCAAATCAGCGATAGGCAACATATTTTTCTATTGCATATTTTTAGTGGTGTCATTGTGTGAGTGCATGCTTTTTCAATTAGTTGAATTGTGTGTGTTGAGTAAGAACCTTTTACTGCCACGTGTGCGCTCTCTTGCCTGACGCTGGTCCAAATCGATTTTTTCGAGACTTAGATTAGGTTCGTATATGGATTATATTGATTCACTCCTTCAGGTACCTCCAACGCAAAATTTCAATTATCCGATTTGACCGAAACTTTGAACATCCTAAACTTACTTCCAGACGTACATATATCAAGTACCAACAACACAATGTAGTTTAAGGCTTGTTCGAGAAGCCATTGCACATGTTGAGCAATGGTACTCCTTGCGGTCCACACTGTAGAGCCTACGCTCTAGACTCTACAGCGATATTATATTTTTCGTGGCTAAGTCCATGGTTATGTCAGGAATGGTCCAAAGGCTATTAAAAGGAATGACTTCCAAAATTAGGTCCACTTCCAAAATAGATTCTTTCAGATATCGATTCTTTCAGATATCTTCTGTACAAAAGTGCAAAACTTTTTCGCTTTTATCGAAGTCAAATTTATGAACACAACATAAGCATTTATTCGCAACGCCCATAATCGTTTCGATATGTTTGTCGGAAAGTTTACACGTCCAAAAAAGACAACGAAATTCTGAAACTCCCTGACTACACAATTTTTAGGAAAACGATTTTGGTTATGTATCTCGTATTCAATCCCTCTACAGGCTCGCACAGGATGAGGGTATGCCTATCTATGTCGGCAAATTCGACTAATACCTTTTTTACTTCTTTTCCAGAAAACAAAAGTTATGAATTTTCATCAGTTTGCCTCCGCTGTGTCTACAGAAGTGATTTGATATATTATATAATGCAGATTTTCGAGTTTAAATAGTTCCTGCAAATAGTTTCTTATTATCCCTATCTACAAGTTTGCTGTTGAATTAAAAACAAGATTCGTATTGGCTTCAGAGATATAACCTTGATGATGAAGCCATAAACTCCGAGCCCGATCTAAAGAAACAAACCCCAAATAAGGTTTTTTATTCTTCGGAGACCGTATAAAGTATATATTATTGATCAGCATAAAATTCCTAGTCCATATAACCTTTTGAAATCAATAAACAGCTCGCAGAACTTTTATTTTTGGTAAAGAAGTTTATATTACTACTAGGATGTTGATATAACCCATTTTCAAGGCTATATCGATCCATGTTTTGTTATAGCCCTCATAGAACGCCACCTCACGATTTTAGGTGTTTTTAATGGTTTTAGTCACATTTTCCACCGAACTGGCTCAAAAATTCCGTATTAAGTCTTCTTTGGAGCTACATAATGTTTCCCCATAATTTTTCAGTGTAGATCCACGTTTTATGTAGCCCCCGTAGAAGATACCTTCCGATTTTCAGTATTTTGAAGATTTTAGCCACATTATCCTACGGAAATGACTGAAGTTTGGTATTTAGTATTCGATATGGGTAATAATTCATACCGGGAATTGCAGGTATAGGTAGTGTACTATTTAATATAGGCCCCATAGAAGAGGTACATTCGATTTTGAAGCTTTTGGCAAACATACCCTCCACCATTAGATGTTTGCCATTCCGCTCATTCATTCATTACAACACTACTTTTTGTCTGTGAATAAAGTATATACATCTGTATATTATTGATCAGCATACACTTCTAATTCGATTTAACTATGTCCGTCTGTCGGTCAGATGAAATCAACATAGAACTCACAACGAATTAAATTTTATTTAGTCATTTGTAGTAATCCTAAGATAATTTTCTAACTAAATTAGCTTTAATCTCACATTTAACATTTAGCTTTAATCTCACGAAAAAATTTTTGGCGTACATCCCCATTTCGGTATACCCCAAACATAACAGTACATCCTGATCTAATTTGCCATTTAAGGAGGCTGGTATTTAAAAAAACTTATCGGCAACAATTTTTGACATTGGTCCATATCTTCTTCTGACAGAAAGTGCAGTAATTTGGTATTGTGGGTTGTCAGATTGGTACAACGATGTGAAATTTTTTAAAAGATTTTTCTCCTGTAGTGACGCGGTAACTTGGTTTTTCAATGGGTAGAAAACCTCGACACAGAAAATGATCAAAATAGGTTAATATTTTTGTATATATCCCAATTGAAGGAACCTCCAGTTTTTATGACCTTTGAAGGTTGTACGCGCATCGTCCAAATGGAATGAACGTAACATGGTATTTCGGATTCAGAATGCGTAAAAAATATTGATGTCTCATTCGTATTAAACCTGGTTTAAAAGAAAGTTAGCAGTTAGCATATTCCACGGCTCCTGGGAATAAGCCGTAGAGTTAAGTATTTTCAAAATCGAACAGAAGCTAATGGTTCCGTTTTACTAAGGTACAACTCGTGGTGGTGGGTATAAAAAATTCGGCCCAGCCGAACTTACTTCATTTGGTTTAAAGTACCACAATGAAGAGAATTTGAGACAAGCGTTGATCTAATCAAAAGCTTTGGAAACTGATGTACATTGGACGGTTTTCTCAAAAACATCCGATCACAGAATCGACATAACTTCAACCAATCTTTTGCATTTATTATCTGTCTTCATAACCACCTCGGTTTCGCATCTCGCTATTCAAATTAAATGTGGATCCCTTGATTACGCACGAACTCTATGCAATGATGTGAATAATGTAAGTTGTTAAAAATAAGAGTATGGTAACAAAGATCCAAATCGATGGTGAATTTGGCCGTGGGTATGTGGGGTCGATGACAACAAACACAACAATCAATTTTGGGTTACATAAATAATAACCCCATCAATAGAACGGCCAGTTAATGTCAGGTTCAATCCGCGTTCTTCAATAATATTAACTTCGAAGTCATTTGAAAGCATCAGTTATATTCTGCCATCGTTCCAGCATACTTTTTTAAGTGGTTTATACGCGACCTTTTTAATACTTAAATATAATAAACAATATCTTAGTCATTTAGGAGGGTTGGCGTTTTTTATTTGGGATGACGACTTCTATATTGTTTTCCAAAATGGTCAGGCTTAATCCCATAGTCGTTGTTTTAATATTATATTAAAACAACTTTAATTTATTAGTTGGAAAAAATTGGCGATGTTTACCAAGGGGTAAGGCAGGGAAGACTATAGTTTCAGATCTCGCACAGATCTTCATCAGTTCCTCTGTTTCTTGTTTTACCCAAAAGTTCATCCATTCCCGCTAACCAAAAATATTTCGAGAAAAAATTTCAAAAAGTCATAAACCTAATGGCTTTACAACATATGTACAGAGACCGTGGGTATAGATCACGCCTGCCCATACAAATATGTTTTGCTAAGCTAATAATTAGAATACACATTTTTAACAGAATCCGGCTTTGTTTATTCTCCAGTTGCGGAGCAAGCATTTACAATTTTTTTATAATATTTTCTCAGATAATGTTGGTTTATTGGATATCCTTTTGTGATTGAAACAATTTATGTATTTTAAAAACAAAAGTTCATCCCATGGGCTCCTATGGTATAAATCAATAGTAGGTAATGGGGCTCCTTTTATATTTGTGTGTGTAAATATTTCTGACACACACAAGTCCATATTTACATTAGGCAATTTTCCTTCCGGCAATTGTCAGTTTGTCGGTAAGAGAGAGGGTGTTGAGAGGCAAAGGGTTACCATATGCCACACCTCTCTCTCCAACAAACTGACACTTGCCGCAAGGAAAATTGCCTAATCTAAATATGGATCAATTGAAGTAATTGAAAAAAACACCCCAACAAACCAATCGTACCGACAACATAAGGAAGTCAATACGAATTTCAGTAGTTTCGATATCGGATCCGAGATCGTATCGATATCTTAATGAAAGTTGTATCAAGTGGTTGACATAATTGCGGAATGGAATGTCGGATCGAAATCGGATCAATTTTGGTCCGATTTCCGAATGCCAGATCGCCCCCAAAAGGTATCTTTCAATAATATAATTTCAAGAGACATTACTGTTCACTCTGGTGTTCCTCAAGGAAGTCATTTAGGACCATTACTTTTCGTTCTGTACTTTATTTCAGCTTGAGTCCATATTTTGTTGTATTCAAGTATATGAATAACAACAAAATGTTTTACAGTAGATATGAAATTGATTAGTTGCGGGCGGAGGGTAGGGAATACTATAGTTTCAGTTGTCACCAAACAACTTCATCAGTTCCCTTTTCCGCCGACTCTGTATCGATAAACAGGTCAATAAGCCTATCCAGCAAATTAAACAAAATGAGAAATTTGCCGTATGGCCCTAATACCCTAGACAGACGGCAGAGTTAATTTGAATTAGGAACTGCATTTATTTTTACCCTGACAGACGACAAATTCTGCATTTAAGAAAACAGCTGATTGCTGGTTAA
This sequence comes from Musca autumnalis, assembly GCF_047663935.1. Taxonomy (NCBI): domain Eukaryota; kingdom Metazoa; phylum Arthropoda; class Insecta; order Diptera; family Muscidae; genus Musca; species Musca autumnalis. The sequence continues at coordinate 130,381,599 of NW_027411755.1, read as the reverse complement.
CATGTATTTTGTTGTTGTTTGAACTGCAAAATTTTGGTTGCACTGCATTATCTGTTTTTGCACGGCAATATCGGCCTTCGTTCTCTGTGCAAATCAATAGATTTTCCTACAGTATTGCCATATTAAAATTTAGTAAATGCAGATTAAATACTGTTCTATCTTCTGCATTAAGAATGTGGATAATGCACGAATTAATGTGCATTAAGGGAGTTAATGCAAATTAACGCTGCCGTCTGTCTAGGGTATAAAGCTGATTACCCTACAATTTGAGTCGAACTAAAGAATTTCATATCCACCACTGTTTTTATGTCGTCTTTGCTTTGCAAAGAATACGAACATAGGAATGTTCCTTCAATAAGCGGGGGTAAAACAACGAGAAAGTCGTTGTTTTTGCATTACGCATTGATCAACAAGGCCGTGCTGATGCCTATTATTGTTGTTGGCGTTTTTAATTGTTTTACTGCAGAATTTTACATCTTTGTGTTTATTTCAGCTTGAGTCCATATTTTGTTGTATTCAAGTATTTGAATAACAACAAAATGTTCTGTACTCAAATTACCTTCCTTCTGTGATATATTTTTCTAAAGTGTTAATGTTTGCTGATGACGTCAAACTTTTCTGCAAACTTGATTCGCATAAGCAAGCACTTAAACTCCAACATGATCTGCATTCACTAGTAAAAATATGCAAAAAATTATCGCTGTTTAAAAGTCGACCTCTTTATTTTGAATATTTAATCGATTCTCACAAGCTAGATGATGTTGATTAATTTGATGATCTTAGTGCCATTTTAGATGATAAACTACGTTTTAATTTTCACATTGAATCCTGTGTCAATAAAGCGAAATCGCTCTCAGGGTTCATAAAACGTTGGTCCAAGGAATTCGATGACCCGTATGTAACTAAACGTTTGTTTTTTAGTATTATGGAGCCCAAGCTGCGTATTATGGAGACCATTCTACAAATGTTATAGTAATAATATAGAATTAGTTCAAACACAAATTCTCCTGTTTGCTCTTAGAGGTTTGCCTTGGAGTACAGTGGAAGCACTTCCTCCCTATGAACATCGTTTACAAATTATTGATCTCCCGACTCTCTCCCTACGTTATGGGGGGTGGCCCCCTCGTTTGGTAGAAAATATCACCTTTGCAACGATGTAACGTAGGTTGTCGTAGGTGGTCAAACAACGATGGTATCGCAATAGCATCGCAATAGAATTTGAAAAAACTTATTTGGAGAAAAGGCCAACGTTTTATTTCAAAGCGAATATCTCTCTTCTGTAAGAGGTATATCGAAAGCAAAACCTGGCAACAACGATGTGAAGTAAGTTGTAATAGGTGGTAAAACAACAGAGATATCGCAATAGTCGGTAAAGCACCCCTTTTTCCATTTTTTGTGCATTACATTTTACATTTTACATTTTTCGGCTAGAGCCATTATTTATTGAAGAAAATCTTATGACTATACAAAATGACTTATTGCTAATCTATAATAATTAAACATGTGGCTTTTCGCTACCTTCTAAGATCAATTCTTTAAACTATGCTGTGGATAACCACTAGCAGTTACATCAAACAAAAATTTAAATTCAAGTTTATTAATTGTGCCCAAAAAAATCAATTAAAAAGGGCCAAAGTCGGTTGTTTTTTAAGAAAAATATTAGAACTAAGGACTAAAACTAAGAAAAACTAAAGCTACTATTTACATTATTTACATTGATTTTAAAATATATAGCAATCACTGGGTTGTTATATAAACTGTATTGTTGGTGTCCATCGTATTGTACCTTCTATGGTAAAATACAAGTTTTTCCTCATTGTTATAAAGAAGACCTTCATTGTTAAGCAATGGAAGGGCTGCAGGGGGTAAATGTTTTTTGGTGCTTAAGGCACTTGCGTCGTTCGAATATTGCAGGGATTCCTCGATGAGCTCATTCTGCACCGTCTGTGCTGTCTCAACAAAATTCAGGGCTCCCCTCATGAGGAATCTGTCAATTCTTTCAAGGTTTGAAGTATCATATATTACCCTACACGATGGTCTTTTAAATGTGCCATTATTGGTGATAGTTGGCCTCAATCCCCTTAAAGACGATCGCTGTACATTTGCCCACATTCAGCTTGAGGCCCCACATAGAGAAGTATCTATGTAAGTCCTCAAGATGCATGTTAAGGCATGATGTCACCGTACTGGCTTTAGATCCGGACATGGCCAGGATTACATCGTCAGCGTATAATAGTTGAATACCACCTGGAGGAGGTTCAGGCATATCGCTGACGAATATATTATATAGCATGGGACCCAGGAGAGAGCCCTGGGGACCCCAGCCATAATTGGTCTTGCGCTAGAAAGACTATCTCCTACTTTCAGTCTAAACCCTCTGTCCTTTAGAAAGCGGGATATAAGCCTGCAGGTTTGGTGGTCGAAGTCTAACTGCTTCATCTTGTAAAGGATATTTTTTGTGCAATCAATCAATCCATTTTTATACCCTCCACCATAGTATGGAGGGTATATTAAGTTTGTTTTTCCGTTTGTAACGCATTGAAATACTCATTTGCGACCCTATAAAGTATATATATTCTTGATCAGGGTAAAATTCTAAGTCGATCTAAGCACGTCCGTCCGTCCGTCCGTCTGTGGTAATCACTCTAGCATCCACAAAAATGGAGATAGGACGCTGAAATTTTGGGAAAATGCGTCTTTTGTTTGCAGGCAGGTCAAGTTCGATGATGGGCTATATCGGTCCACGTTTTGGTATAGCCCCCATATAACGGTACCCCCCGATTTACGGTATTTTTACGTTTTTAGCTACATTTTCAGACCGATTTGGCCATAATTTGACATTTAGGGTTCTTAAGTGTCAATAAACATATATAACAAAACTTGTGGATATAGGTCCACGTTTTGGTATAGCCCCCATATAACGGTACCCCCCGATTTACGGTATTTTGACGTTTTTAGCTACATTTTAAGACCAATTTGGCCATAATTTGACATTTAGGGTTCTTAAGTGTCAATAAACATATATAACAAAACTTGTGGATATAGGTCCACGTTTTGGTATAGCCCCCATATAACGGTACCCCCCGATTTGCGGTATTTTGACGTTTTTAGCTACATTTTTAGACCGATTTAGCTATAATTTGGGGTTCTTAAGCGTCAATAAACTTATACGACAAAAGTTGTGGACATAGGTCCACGTTTTGGTATAGCCCCCATATAACGGTACCCCCCGATATACGGTATTTTGACGTTTTTAGCTACATTATCAGACCGATGTAGCTATAATTTGACATTTAGGGTTCTTAAGTGTTAGTAAACTTATATATTAGAAGTTGTGGACATAGGTCCACGTTTTGGCATAACCCCCATATAACGGTGCCCCCCCGATTTACGGTATTTTGATGTTTTTAGCTACATTTTCAGACCGACTTAGCCATATTTTGACATTTGGGGTTCTCAAGTGTCATTAAACTTATTTAAAAAAACTTGTGGACATAGGTCCACGTTTTGGTATAGCCCCCATATAACGGTACCCCCCGATTTGTGGTATTTTGACGTTTGTAGCTACATTTTCAGACCGATTTAGCTATAATTTGACATATAGAGTTCTTAAGTGTCAGTAAACTTATATAACTAAATTTGTGGACATAGGTCCACGTTTTGGTATAGCCCCCATATAACGGTAGCCTCCGATTTACGGTATTTTGACGTTTTTAGCTGCATTTTCAGACCGATGTAGCTATAATTTGACATTTAGGGTTCTTAAATGTCAATAAACTTATATAACAAAAGTTGTGGACATAGGTCCACGTTTTGGTATAGCCCCCATATAACGGTACCCCCCGATTTACGGTATTTTGACGGTTTTAGCTACATTTTCAGACCGATTTAGCTATAATTTGACATTTAGGGTTCCTAAGTATCAATAAACTTATACAACAAAAGTTGTGGGCATAGGTCCACGTTTTGGTATGGCCCCCATATAACGGTACCCCCCCGATTTACGGTATTTTGACGTTTTTAGCTACATTTTCAGACCGACGAAGCTATAATTTGACATTTGAAGTTCTTAAATGTCAATAATCTTCTGTAACAAAACTTGTGGACATAGGTCCACGTTTTGGTATAGCCCCCATATAACGGTACCCCCCGATTTACGGTATTTTGACGTTTTTAGCTAAATTTTCAGACCGATATAGCTATAATTTGACATTTAGGGTTCTTAAGTGTAACTAAACTTATATAACAGAAGTTGTGGACCTAGGTCCACGTTTTGGTATATCCCCCATATAACGGTACCCCCGATTTACGGCATTTTGACGTTTTTATCTACATTTTCAGACCGATTTAGCTATCAATTGACATTTAGGGTTCTTAAATGTCAATAAACATTTATAACTAGTGGACATAGGTCCATGTTTTGGAATAGCCCACATATAACGTTACTGCCCGAATTCAGGTATTTTGAGAATTTTACCTACAAGTTATAACCGAATTATCTGTAATTTGAACATTTGACATTTGAAATTCTTAGTGGTCACCACACCTCTCCACCAAAAATTGTCAAGAAAGCCCCCATATAACGGTACCTTCCGATTTTCAGTAATTTGATGATTTTACCTACAATATAAAACCGAACTAGCAGTAATTTGATATTTGAAGTTCTTAGTGGTCACAACACCTCTCCATCAAAAATTGTCAACATAGGTCCATGTTCGGATATAGCTCCCATGTAACGGTACCCCCCAATTTTCAATAATTTGGCAATTTTAGCTACAATTTTTAACAGAACTAACTGTAATTTGACATTTGAAGGTTGTAGTGGTCACCACACATCTGCATCAACAATTTTCAACATAGCCGTAATATAACGATACTTCCCGATTTTCGGTACTTTGAGGATTTTACTTAAAATGTTTAACCGAAAGTAGGTCCATGTTTTTGTATAGCCACAAAACAAACCTCCCGATTTTCCGTACCTTAGCTTTATTTTTTGGACGAACTTTCTGTAATTTGTTCATTTAACTATACTTCCCGATTTTCGGTACTTTGAGGATTTTACTTAAAATGTTTAACCGAAAGTAGGTCCATGTTTTTGTATAGCCACAAAACAAACCTCCCGATTTTCCGTACCTTAGCTTTATTTTTTGGACGAACTTTCTGTAATTTGTTCATTTAAGTTCATATTTTCGTATAGCCCAGATACCTCCGAGCTACCTGTTAATGACATTTGAAGTTCCCACGTTATGTACCGATTTTCGATATTTTGAGGATTCTAGCTAAATTTTTTAACCGAATCAGGAGCTATTTGACATTAAAGGCTCCCATCAAAAACTGTCAACATAGGCCAATGTTTTATTATAACCCCTATATAACAGTACCTCCCAATTTCTAGCCCACCAAAAATTGTCAACAGTTAGATATAGGCACCATAAAAAAGGACCTCCCGAATGAAGCATTTTATTTACATTATCTGACATTTTAACGTACTCACTTAAAGTTGGGGACAGGAATGAATATTTTATGGTGGAGGGTATGAAAAGTTCGGCCCGGCCGAACTTAATGCTTTTTTACTTGTTTTATTTGAGTTGTACTGACGTTGCACTTAAATGCGTTTTTCTAAAAATTGACCTGTATTAATGAAGATATTCACAGCAAAGGCGCTAAGCTATTTTTTATATTTTGAATTTTACCAGTTAAAAGCTTATGTATAGGGGTAGTGGTGTAGGGTATCACATAGTCGGTCCCGACCCGACTATGGCCATGGCTCACTTGTTTTTCAAATACAATGTGTTTTCTTTCTGTAAATAGCATTTTCCCATTCAACCTGCATAGCTTCCACTACAAACGCAGATACCATTCAATATTGAAGCAAACCGAACAACTACTGTCGAAATATTAGTTCGGTTATTGCCTAATTATCAAAGTGGTCTACAACAATGATCTTTTTTGATTTTTGTAAGTGTAACTATTATTCATGCGGCTATTGACACCATTCTCGAAAAACCATTTAAGACCGTTTAAACTTCTTTTTACAAACCAACGTATACAAATGCATTTCTCTCCGAACTGTACATTTCTTGCGTATTTGCACAAATACAGCACCAATCAAATTTGCCATTCGTTTTAACGTGCATACATCTTACTTCCGAACACTCATAGTTTGCAACTTTTACCCAATTATGATGATTTTCTCTATATCGTTGAATGAAGGCCACTATACACATTCATTATGTATAAATATAAATTTGATGCCGCAGGATCCAACAGACAGCCGCAGCTCGTCTGTAAAAAATAAGGAAAGACGTAGACGTCTTAACACAATGAGTGGTTGGAAGTCACTGATATATTTCAATAATATTTTGCTTAACTGTATCAATACAAAATATTTCTTAGGCTACTCTTACATTACAATTCTTATCACTAAACTCTATGTTCTAAAAATACAAACATTTCATAGTTGAAGAGTTTTCCCACAATGCATGTGCCATAAAATCTTAAGTACATAACGCACACACATACCACTATCGATACCAGCTACCACTGCATGGGGGATCTTCAAATCTTATCTTAAAACACTTCCATTATCAAATCAATGGAAAATTTGAAAATCTGTTCAAAGTATTTTGAACATGCTGCCCACTCGCAAAGAGATGGTAACAACAAAATTCTGTTCAAAGTATTTTGAACATGCTGACCACTCTCCAAGGGATGACAAATACAATTTTTATTTAACCTTAAAAAAGATCTATCCCTTACGAAGCATTCTACAACACTCTTACATTCTTAGACAAATCTAAGCAATGTGAGGGCTATATTATGTTAATAATAACTTAAAATTAACCAGTAGTGAAAAACATACAAATACAAAATATTCTAAAATTTAAAATATGAATAAAGAATAAATGTGACATCTTTGCAGCAACCTCTATGTGATGGCACCCAGCACTTTTTGGAGCCATTCAACCATCGGGCCTCTCTTCCATCGATGTTTCACTTTCTTATCAGTTATATCGTGTTGCTGTCCGGGATCTCCAATCACTAGCACTTCTTCAGCCACAGCAATCTTCACCTCAATTGTGGCGTCAAAACCATTGATCATATTACCACAATACATCTTAATATCGGCAGGTGGCGTTTTCTTCGGTGGACCAAAAGTTGTCATCATCGAATTCGAAAATGCGTGAGGAAACCCCAAGTGTCTTCTAAAAATAGCGAATTTATAAATCGCAAAAGACTTAATTTTACCCTTCCTGCTTCCTTTTGTCGGAGTTCGTCCTGGGTTTCTTTTGGTCATCTTACTATACTCGGATTTCTCCACTGCCTTTTTCTTGAATCTTTCGTACTGTATTTTGTGCTGTACCTCTTTGTTGCATATACGAGGGCGGTTCGGAAACTTCTTAGCCTATCAATGAAAGAGAATAGTTAGTTTTTCAAAAATATTTTTATTTTTCAATATAATCTCCTGAAACTTCAATACACTTAGTCCAACGCTTTTCTAGCAATTCTATCCCTTGATTAAAATAGTTTTCCTCAAGGTCTTCAAAATAGCGGTTTACAACTGTAATTGCATCTTCATTTGAGGTAAAACGCTTGCCAGCAAGGAATTTTTTTAGATTTGGCAACGAGTAAAAGTCACTGGGACCTAAATCAGGAGAATAAGGTGGGTGGTCAAGCAACTCGTACTTTAATTCGTTGATTTTAGCCATTGTTAAAACACTCTTGTGCGCTGGTGCGTTGTCTTGATGAAAAATTATTTTTTTGTGTTGTAAGCCAGGACGTTTTTCTCGAATTTGTACATTTAACTGATCCAAAAGGTTGCAATAGTACTCTGAATTTATTGTTTTACCCTTTTGCAGATAGTCAATCAATAAAATACCTTTGAAGTCCCAAAAAAACAGTTGCCATAACCTTACCAGCCGATTGAATTGTTTTTGCCTTCTTTGGGGCACTTCCTCCAGCTTCAGTCCATTGTTTGGATTGTTCTTTTGTCTCTGGAGTACAGTGGTGGATCCATGTCTCATCAACAGTTATGAAACGACTCTTAAAATCCATTTTATTTCGCTTAAAACGATGCAAACAAGCTTGAGAAATGTTCATTCTTATGCGTTTTTGATCGACTGTTAACAAATGCGGCACCCATCTTGCAGAAAGCTTTTTCGTCTGTAGTTCTTCATGCAAAATTAAATGGACTCGATCATTTGAGATGCCCATGATATTAGCAATTTCACGCACTTTTATTCGTCGATCATTTAATACCATATCATGCACTTTGGCTACAATTTCTGTTGTTGTTGCTGTTTTTGGACGTCCACTACGTGGTTCATTATCAATGCTTGTACGACCACGTTTAAATTCAGCAACCCAATTTTTTACTGTTGCATATGAAGGAGCACTTTCACCTAACACATTCACCATATCATTATGAATTTCTTATCCCGATAAACCTTTTTATGTAAATATTTAATGACAGCACGCATTTCTAATTTTTCCATTGTAAAAAAAATTGCGGATGCGTCTTTTTTGAACACCTGTTTCTATATGAAGGAGTTGCCAGATCGAAACAAAATTTAACATGTGTTCATAACAGAGATGGAAGTTTCCAAAACACTTAACTTTTTTCTGTTTATACCGCGCTTTTTGTGCTAGGCTAAGAAATTTCCGAACTGCCCTCGTATATTCACTCTCTTTCAGTGGACTGTATTGCTTGTTTAAGTTAAAATCATCTTGCTTTACTAGGTCAATAAATTGGTCGGCCTGTAACAGCTTCTGCTCTAGTACAAATTGTTGTCCAGCCTTTTCATCTTCGTCCAAAGTAGTTTCATCTATTTCTTCAACGTTGATTTCCTCCATAGGATAAAACAAACAAGTAAAAAAGCATTAAGTTCGGCCGGGCCGAACTTTTCATACCCTCCACCATAAAATATTCTGAACTAAAATGGAATAATTACTTTTCATTCCTGTCCCCCAACTTTAAGTGGGTACGTTAAAATGTCAGATAATGTTTATGTACATTTTTACTTCATTCGGTGCCTATATCTAACTATGTATGTTGACAATTTTTGGTGGGCTAGAAATTGGGAGGTACTGTTATATAGGGGTTATAATAAAACATGGGCCTATGTTGACAGTTTTTGATGGGAGCCTTTAATGTCAAATAACTTCTAATTCGGTTAAAAAAATTTAGCTAGAATCTTCAAAATATCGAAAATCGGTACATAACGTGGGAACTTCAAATGTCATTAACAGCTAGTTCGGAGGTATCTGGGCTATACGAAAATATGAACTTAAATGAACCGTTATATGGGGGCTATACCAAAACTTGGACCTATGTCTACAAGTTTTGTCATATAAGTTTATTGACATTTAAGAACTTTAAATGTCAAATTATAGCTAAATCGCTCTGAAAATGTAGCTAAAACTGTCAAAATACCGTAAATGTGGGTACCGTTATATGGGGGCTATACCGAAACGTGGACCTATGTCCACAACTTTTGTTATATAAGTTTATTGACATTTAAAAACCCTAAATGTCAAATTATAGCTACATCGGTCTGAAAATGTAGCTAAAAACGTCAAAATACCGCAAATCGGAGGGTACCGTTATATGGGGGCTATACCAAAACGTGCACCTACATATGTCCACAACTTTTGTTATATAAGTTTATTGAAACTTAAGAACCCTAAATGTCAAATTATAGCTATAAATCGGGGGGCTATACCAAAACGGGGACCTCAGTCCACAACTTTTGTTATATAAGTTTATTAACACTTAAGAACCCTAAATGTTAAATTATAGCTACATCGGTCTGAAAATGTAGCTAAAAACGTCAAAATACCGCAAATCGGAGGGTACCGTTATATGGGGGCTATACCAAAACGTGGACCTATGTCCACAACTTTTGTTATATAAGTTTATTGACACTTAAGAACCCTAAATGTTAAATTATAGCTATAAATCGGGGGGCTATACCAAAACGGGGACCTCAGTCCACAACTTTTGTTATATAAGTTTATTAACACTTAAGAACCCTAAATGTCAAATTATAGCTATAAATCGGGGGGCTATACCAAAACGGGGACCTCAGTCCACAACTTTTGTTATATAAGTTTATTAACACTTAAGAACCCTAAATGTTAAATTATAGCTACATCGGTCTGAAAATGTAGCTAAAAACGTCAAAATACCGCAAATCGGAGGGTACCGTTATATGGGGGCTATACCAAAACGTGGACCTATGTCCACAACTTTTGTTATATAAGTTTATTGACACTTAAGAACCCTAAATGTTAAATTATAGCTACATCGGTCTGAAAATGTAGCTAAAAACGTCAAAATACCGCAAATCGGAGGGTACCGTTATATGGGGGCTATACCAAAACGTGGACTTATGTCCACAACTTTTGTTATATAAGTTTATTGACACTTAAGAACCCTAAATGTCAAATTATAGCTACATCGGTCTGAAAATGTAGCTAAAAACGTCAAAATACCGTAAATTGGGGGGTACCGTTATATGGGGGCTATACCAAAACGTGGACCTATGTCCACAACTTTCGTTATATAAGTTTATTGATACATAAGAACCCTAAATGTCAAGTTATAGCTACATCGGTCTGAAAATGTAGCTAAAAACGTCAAAATACCGCAAATCGGGGGGTACCGTTATATGGGGGCTATACCAAAACGTGGACCTATGTCCACAACTTTTGTTATATAAGTTTATTGAAACTTAAGAACCCTAAATGTCAAATTATAGCTATATCGGTCTGAAAATGTAGCTAAAAACATCAAAACACCGTACATCGGGGGGCACCGTTATATGGGGGCTATACCAAAACGGGGACCTCTGTCCACAACTTTTGTTAAGAACCCTAAATGTTAAATTATAGCTACATCGGTCTGAAAATGTAGCTAAAAACGTCAAAATACCGCAAATCGGAGGGTACCGTTATATGGGGGCTATACCAAAACGTGGACCTATGTCCACAACTTTTGTTATATAAGTTTATTGACACTTAAGAACCCTAAATGTCAAATTATAGCTATATCGGTCTGAAAATGTAGCTAAAAACATCAAAACACCGTAAATCGGGGGGCACCGTTATATGGGGGCTATACCAAAACGGAGACCTATGTCCACAACTTTTGTTATATAAGTTTATTGATACATAAGAACCCTAAATGTCAAGTTATAGCTAAATCGGTCTGAAAATGTAGCTAAAAACGTCAAAATACCGTAAATCGGGGGGTACCGTTATATGGGGGTTATACCAAAACGTGGACCTATGTCCACAAGTTTTGTTATATATGTTTATTGACACTTAAGAACCCTAAATGTTAAATTATAGCTACATCGGTCTGAAAATGTAGCTAAAAACGTCAAAATACCGTAAATTGGGGGGTACCGTTATATGGGGGCTATACCAAAACGTGGACCTATGTCCACAACTTTTGTTATATAAGTTTATTGGTACATAAGAACCCTAAATGTCAAGTTATAGCTAAATCGGTCTTAAAATGTAGCTAAAAACGTCAAAATACCGAAAATCGGGGGGTACCGTTATATGGGGGCTATACCAAAACGTGGACCTATGTCCACAAGTTTTGTTATATATGTTTATTGACACTTAAGAACCCTAAATGTTAAATTATAGCTAAATCGGTCTGAAAATGTAGCTGAAAACGTCAAAATACCGTAAATCGGGGGGTACCGTTATATGGGGGCTATACCAAAACGTGGACCGATATATCCCATCTTCGAACGTGATCTTCCGACGGCTAAAAAAATGGTATTCCCCAATTTTCAGCGAAATCGGTCAACAAATGCGACCTGTATGTTGCGAACGGACGGACGGACGGACATGCATAAATCGACTCAGAAAGTGATTCTATGTATATCCCTAGAAGGAACTATGGGTCTATCTCGCTTACTTTTGTATGTTACATACAAATGCACTAACACATCCCTTACCACATAGTGGTGTAGGGTATAAAAATCAACAACGGCTTCTTCATCGGAATTCGGTATAATTTGTTCTTCTAAATTCTGCTGGCACACAACATTTTCTTTATTATTGGCGTTTGACGTAGATTCTATCTTGCGTTGTTCCGCTATATGTTCGCCTTCCAAACACAGGTGTTCCAGCGCAACTTCTTTCTCATCTATATATACTATCTTTTCTTCGACAGCATTTACATCATTTTCAAGTGCACTGTCCCACAAGGAATTCCCTCCGCGGTGAGGGCTTGCCGGGGCACAAACATTTTGCTGGGAGATCTGAGCATATTATCTATCTCATCCATTGTATTCTTGTAGATAACCTCAACCCGATTTAACTTGAAAAACAAATCTCCCAAATATTCATTCTCGGTCACCTTTGGAAATAACTGCTTTAGCTCCATATATATTTCCTTCAAGGTGACAATCCTTCCTTCAGCTACATACATTGCCATATTTTCCAAATTATTTGACACATAGTCGCACTGGTCTAACAAATTGTCAGCTTTCCGAAAAAAACTTTTTCAGATTCGACTTCTTTTCTTTTACTGGTTCAGCAAATACCCACGTTATAGACACAGTGTCGAAATATGGAAAATCCAATTTTATCGAACGCACTATGATCTTATAATTTTTTTCAATAAGTGGTTCGAATTTTCCCTTTGCCTTTTACATTTTAGGCTTAAAATCCTCAGCACCAATTTAGGTCTCGAACGGATGTAGGTTCTCCAAATAACCCTCTAGAATTTCCCTCCATTCCTTAAGTTGGGCATCTTTGTAGACGGATACCCTTTCACATAAATATTCACAAGTTTCGACGAGCTCCTCGTCTTTTCGAGCAAATCGCGAACATTGTTCTTTAAACTCCATCTCCTGGAGCTTCCTCTCAAAACCTTCAATACTAAAATCCAGTTTTGAGACCATTTTAATATTTTTTACTTTATGTCGTTGTCCAAGCCACGACAAACGCTTTACCGAATAATAAATCGGTTAATTAAAAATCACTCCTAACAATTCCTGAGCCAATTGCCACAATTGCTAGAGTATTTTTTAGGTTTTGATTTTTAAGTCAACTGCTTAAAAATCCCTTCGCTAGTTCCATTGAGTCTCTTACCACGGGTGGGGGAAACTCAATTTTTCGAAGTACCAAAATGTATAAATATAAATTTGATGCCGCAGCATCCAAACGACAGCCACAGCTCGTCTGTAAAAAAAATAAGGATAGACCCGCGAGTCTAAACACAAAGAGTGTTTGTAAGTCATTTATTTCAATAATATTTCACTTAACTCTATCAATACAAAATATTTCTTAGGCCAGTCTTTCATTACAATTCTTATCACTAAACTCTATGTTCTAAAAATACAAACATTTTCTACTTGAAGAATTTTCCCACAATGCATGTTTCATAAAATCTTAAGTGCATAGCGCACACACAAACAACTAGCGATCCCAGCTACCACTGCATGTGGGATCTTCAACTCTTATCCTAAAACACTTCCATTATCAAATCAATGGAAAATGTGATAACCTGTTCAAAGTATTTTCAAAGTATGCTGCCCACTCGCAAAGAGATGGCAACAACAAAATTCTGTTCAAAGTATTTTGAACACATTATGAACCAAAAAACTCGATTTATACCGACAAGAACTTCAGACACCACGCGCACAAGTGCTGTTTCTCTTATTTGTATGTGTGACAGACTCGCAAGTAGTATAACTTTCCCTCCAAACATTTGGAAGTTAAATATATCTCCTCTCAGGAGACGCATTTCTAAAAGTGTCTGTAAAAGTGTAAAAAGCGACTATTATTTTACAAAAACAATTTCAGTGAACCATGCTCATTATCTCATTCCAACTTATTTTAAAACATGTGTAGAATCCATTGCGTACCTTACTTTAGACCAAAAACGCGAATGTTTACATTTATTTATTTTGTACAAATTTGAACATTTAAAGTCCATTAGTCTATCTTAGTATTACATAGAACGGATGGATAGCTTGTTCGGCTGGCGTTCTGCATACCCGGGATCTAATCCCGGGCCTGGCGACATGAATCGCAAGTATTTTCCGACGCGAATGGTGTGGAAGTACACTTTGATGTCCGAGATTAAAACGAAATCTCAATCCCTGATGATGATCGACGATGTTGATCGAAATATTAAAAAATAAAACGATATAGAAAACTAAAAATTGTTTTTTTTATTCTACTGACCTCGAGCCAAACTAAACTAGAAAGGAATACTGAGTCCAAAAAAAAAAAATAAACAAAAAATAAAAAAAAAATATAAATAAAAAAGAAATAAAATTACTTTTTTCCATCAAGCAGGCGATAGAAAATGTTTGCAGGGTTATGTGTAATGATTCATTTATTTGAAGGAATGGCTGGCCAAATATGTACGTAATGTAAGGAGATTATCTGTGTTCATCGGAGAATTCGTTATCTATTATTGAAGAACAGCAGTATTGGTCATAATGGAAACTGCGTTGTTTTATTTGATCGGTGTTGGAACCATCACCAATGGTCAATGTTTCCTGGCCGTTTTGTTTACGTTTTTTTATCTGAGAGCTAATCATAAAGCTAATCTTGAATCGATATCAGAACAAATGTTGTTTAAAAAATTCCACAGTACACAAAATTGTAGGTTCATAATTTTTTAAACAACGATTGGGAAATTCTTTTGGTCTACATATGTAAATATTTATGTGTGTTTACAGCATTTGATGATAAATGGGTTTAGCTTTTCTTTCGGTTATACTTTTTAATCAACGTTTATTATTTTGTAATAATTAGCAATTACAAAAGAAGCAGAAAAAAGAAACAACCCCTTCTCACATGTTGCATACCCTCTTTTACTACAGCTTGCAACCCGACTTCGGTCTGAAGATCTCAAACTATGGTTTTAAAGATATCAACGAGCTTACGGTCCAACGAAATCTACTAGTACAGTGCGACCGAAGATATCATTGTTGCAGCAGATTGATAATTTATTTTTTTATTCATTTGTGCAATGACCCCACATTGCGAACCATAACAAGATAGTTTTCTTCTCTGCTCGTCTGGTTATTCGTTTAATGACTTTATATTAATTTTGAGATTGTTTCCTTAAGTTCCAGTAATACAAGCATACAGTCTTAACTGTTTTTTGTGAAGTTCAAACTAACTCTGTTATGGATACATCGAGTCATTGTGCCGTCTCCGTCCAATAATTTGTGGATATTATCTTTTCTATTTGCTCTTTTTTCTGAAATCCATCCAATAATTGCGATACAGTTCTTATATCATTAAATTATCCTCTTCAGAAAACCATATACCTACCACTCCTAACATTCTTTATTTAATTACTCGCCTTTCAATAAAATCTGTCGGCAAGTGTATTTTAAGTGCATTTTCCACAACCACAACAGCATCGTCATCTTAAATTGTACAAAGTGTGAGTGTCCAACGATGGAGCGTATAATTAATGCAATATTTATACCCATGTTGTATGTATACGACACCATGAATAGGCTACATATCGTCATCATACCGAAGTCATATCTCCAAAAAAGTCAACATTAGTTTTTTGATTGAATCTAATAAATAAGACTACAATACATGCTCTTACAACATTTCAAGCGTATAAGTTAAAAAATAACTGTCCTATTCAAGAAAAGGCATAAACATTGCAGATTTTGTTGTAACGACGGCTCACAGTGTCACGACCGTGGCCAAAAATGGTAAAAACTAAATACTTCGTTGAATAAATTTATTGATGGGGAGTGATAGAAAACATATTAATTAAGAAGAATCTGAAGTTTGGTACTGATACGTGAAGTAGTTTTTGCTATATGAGGATTTAAATCCGACAATTTTAGTTAATACGCATGTTTGTGTTTTTTTTTTTCTAAAATTAATAAATTATATTATGCGTTAATATATTTAAAAGTAACGGTCGCTGCAAAAATTGTTCCTAAGTTCTCTTGGGATGTAATAAACTTGGCTACACTTTTGTTTGCATGTAAATATTAATCATATGGTGTTTACATTTACCCAAACATGTATTACTAAGTTTCTTTATTTTCTGAAGCAAATTTTAAATTGAGTGGAGTGGGAAAAAAATTGTATAAAAGTGTATATCGATATTTTTTGCTGTATGAGTAGTAAAAAGTGAGTACTTCAAATATATAAAGGTCCCAGCTGCAGAGGTTTGCAGACGAATATGTCATTTCTCTTTTTCAGCGACCACCTCACTGAGAGGATACCCTCTTTATTTAACAAATCGTTTTGCGGTGTTGGCTATAGCGCGAAAACGAATGATCCGATCATCATATATTTTTGTGGGCTTATTAAGTACCTAATAGTCTTGCATTAAAACGAGAGAATTTTAAAAATATCAGTTATTAAAAAAATTGTGAACAGCGAAAATCAAAATTCGATTCTTTACAAAAAATTGACCGTTTCTTGACCACTAATCGGTCAAAAAATTTTTTAAAGGAAATTTCTCATATATAAAGACAAGAGTTTGCTATATTCAATATGCTCACAAACAATATGAAGAATAAACACCAAATATCAGTCATATCGGGTGGATATTGAGGCCACCACACTCAAAATACCGAAAATGAGGAGGCACGGTTCTATGGGGGCTATATGAAGACGAGGACCTATACCGACATATTTCTGGTGGAAGGTTATAAGTCCCCCAAAGGAGACTTAATACCAATTTTCAGCCATTTCGGTCTGTTAATCAGGCTAAAACCTCCAAAATACCGAAAATCGGGAGGTACCGTCCTATGGGGGCTATATGAAGGAGTGGACCTATGCAGACAAATTTCAAGGTGAAGGTATAATGCCCCCTACGAAGACTAAATACCAAATTTCAGCAATTTCGGTGTAATAATGAGGCTAAAATCTTTAAAATACCGATAATCGGGAGGTACCGTTGTATGGGGGCTATATCAAAACGTGGACCTAAGCCCACAATTTTCTGTTAGAATGTTTGATACCTCTGCCGAAGACTAACCATAAAATTTGAATACTTTCCGTTGGTCATTGTGTCTAAAACATTCAAAATACCGAAAATCGGGAGGTACGGTTCTATGGGGGCTATATCAAAACGTGGACCGACCAACCCAATTTCTTGGCCTGAAGATTGTAAGTCAATAATAGGTACGTGTACCAAAATTGATGCACCTACGACAACTCCTTCTATTTTTGGCCACAGTTAATATGAACTCGCGACATTGTGCGGCTCCCAAAACCAAGCCTTTCCGCGGGTTTGGTTTCATTACTTACTTCCATTCGTAT
This sequence comes from Musca autumnalis, assembly GCF_047663935.1. Lineage (NCBI taxonomy): Eukaryota > Metazoa > Arthropoda > Insecta > Diptera > Muscidae > Musca > Musca autumnalis. The sequence goes on along the minus strand of NW_027411755.1, from coordinate 130,364,310 downwards.
ATGATTGATAATATCCCATATACTCGCCTTCATAAGATAGTTTTTCATTTTATAAGGTTTTTTGCTTCTCCTGTAAAATTCTTATTTTGTTAGTTACGACTTTTGACATTTATGGTGACGATATGTGTTTATACCCTACTCCACAATGTGAGAAATCATGTAACAACGCGAAATATTCGTCGTAGACTCCCAATGTTATATGCCAAATTTTTATATATCATATATCGACGAGATAAAGCGTTATAGCGATGTGTGCCAGTCCGTATGTCGGCCTGTACATCAAACTCCAGGCAGCAATTATGGACCGATCGTCACGAAATTTGGTATCGAAGTCGGTTACACATCAGAATAGATCGCTGTTGTTATGATCGTGAAATATTTAGGTGGTTAAATGGACCAAAAACATAATTTTTATACGAATTTGTATCTGCTCTGTAGGTCGCAATCATAGTCCGATCAGATTTTTAAAAAAGGTGTGTTCTTATGACAGAAAAAACATGCAATTTTACATGATGATCAGATAGTTTTTAGCTGGTGAAATGTACCGAAACTTTTGTGTGAAAATTGGAAAAAAAATGTAATATATATCTATTATCTTTATTCCTGGTGGACACATTCCGCCCACCTGAGTTATTTTTGAAAAACGATCTCTCGACCTTTCCATAGATGCCAATTATGTCGATGTACGTGCTCAGATAACAGAGTTACAGCCTAGTATTAACGCTAGAGTTCGCAGTTATAGTTTAACCGCCTGTTCATGTATGTCGCACGGAAATCTGTACGAAAGGAAAGCAGGCACTCACTTCCGTCTAAAAATGCGTTCGTGTATTTCGCAAACTATCGTGCGACTGCCGTTACGTATCCTATGCGAAATACTACTAATTTGAATGTACATTTGTACAACTATGTTCCATAAATTAGAGCCAAATGAGAAATTCACATATACATACAAATATTGTAACACGTGTGATTTGTTTTGTTTGAAAAATAAAATGTGTCGGTATTTTGAATTATTTTATTTAATTGATTTCTTCAAAAAAATGAATGAAAGCGCCATTGAAACGAATCTGTAAAATTTTTATTTTGTTTCAAGAATGTGTTGCATAAATTTGTTTTAAGATTTTCGGTGTTTTTCGCGAGTTTACGTTCTACTCGGCAGCTACAAAGCAAGTGAGTGATTTTGACATTCTCTTTCTATAAGAGACAGTCCTTTCGAAATACATAAACCCAAATTTAATAGAAAAGTGTACGTTTACGTGTTATTTCGTAGGGCTTGTCGGTCGCATAGATTTTCGTTTCGAAGGTGTTTACATGAACAGAAAATGATTTTTTTCTACTTCCGAAGCGCAAGAAACCTTTCGGTCGACATACATGAACAGGCTGTTATACTGACAAATTTTTACACGAGGTACGAATTTTGGTCAAGGAAGATACCAATTTTGGATAATGAGCGGATAGTTCTTAGCGGTTGAACTTTTGTGGGAAAAATTTCCAAATTCAATTTGTGGTCTAGGAGACATAATTCGTCAATCTACGAAAATAAACTTGAAAACCAACACGAATATAGTGGTTAGATAACTGAATAACTGATAACTTCCTAACATATAAGTGTTTTTTATTGTTGTGATTTTCTTGTTTAGAACTACATTTACATTCCATGTTACGAAAAGTCGCAATCATAATAGAAAAGTTTTCAAATCATGAAAGAACGATTCCCAGGTTTTTAAATTTTTACAAAATACAATGCTGTATGGGGTCTTGAAATTTTTGTGATACCTTCGGTAAAATGTAATGAATAGTATCTCGAAATATTGTTATTTTTTCATTGATCGAAGCGATAAAAATCATCAAAAACTATTTCTAAAATTCTTTTAATATTTGTTTATACCCTCAACATTTAGGCCAACGAGATTACCGAAATAATGATTTTAGTATGTTTGGACGAAATCCATTTCAGACAATTTGGAGTCGATTTACCCATGTCCGCCCATCAATTGTTTCAAATTAGGGATGTGGAAATATTACGTCCATGCATATATCAGGTTCGAATATGGACTATATCGGTCCACTCCTTTGTGAAAAGTATAGTTTAATACCTCTTCTCGAACCGATTTGAATTTGTTTGGAACATGTTCGCCTTGCGGCCCCTTTTACGACGATGCAATTTTTTTTGGCCATGTCTATACTTCCTGACGAATGTACAAATTGTTTGGGGGTCAGTCAATTGGCCCAAAATTAAAAAAAAAAAACAAGTAAAAAAGTATCAGTCGGCTTTGCCGACAGAGATATACACCCCGTTTCATGTCAATAGCACATTTCAAATTGCTTTTTGTTACTTCATTTTAGTCGATATCCGTGGAATAACCTCGGGAATGTTTATATATCTTGGTTTGTAATTTTATGAAGTATCTTTCAACAAAAAGTTTGGATTCGATAACGTACCGTTATAATTTTTTTAATTTTCTTTCAAAAAACTCAAAATTTGTACGGTTTAAAGTGTTTCATCGGAATAGCACATTCTTTAATAACTTGAGTAAAATGCAAATTTTGAACATTTCTGTTACGATTCTTTAAAATTGGGACAAAAAAAAAGCTATTTTAAGTTTAAAACGCTAAAATTGGTCGAACCATGACTTAATAAACGGGAAATAAGACCTTATGAAAGCTGTTGACTTTAATTGTCTATAATACACATTCCAAAATAACCAGTTTCGAGAAAAACGCGTTTTAAGTTGGCGATTGAAATTTGACTTCCCAACTTAAAAAGATTATTACGCAAAAACTAAAATAACAACTTGGGCCATGTTTTGCAAACTGCTAGCCAGATATCAGTGCTAAATTTTTGTGAAGGTCAAACATGATATGAAATATTTTGGTGCTTCATAAACTCAAAAAAAGCAGAAGTCGTAGAAAAAATAAAATTACTAACTCAGAAAACGCATTTTTTGAGTTATGCCACTCTTTGAGTAAATGAGCGATATGATGCTGTGGGTTTTTTACACTTTCGAGCTGTTTTCTCAAGAAGTTTGGACTTGCCCCTAAAAAAAACTTTTACCTTCGTAATTGAGGCTGCGAATGCAAGTTGCATCAATAAAAGTCAAAGTGATTCGAGAGCAGGACCTAAGCTGAACTTTTCCGAAATTTTGTGTGGGAGGTACCCCACTCCAAGTGATTCGAGAAGAGGTCCTAAACTGAACTTTTCCGAAATTTTGTGTGGGAGGTACCCGAAGGAGTGGACCGATTGAGTCCATATTGGAACCACAGCTAAGGTTGGTAGAAATATCACGATGTGAAAAGTTTTGACCAAATCTGTTGCTAATTTAAAGAGTTATCGTGTGCACAAAATTTCCGAACATTTTCGAACTTTTGTGGGACAGGTACCGGAAGGAGTGGACCGATATAACCTATCTTCAAACTTAAACTAAGTTTGGACAGAATATTACGAAAGCCAAATTTTGGACCAAATCGGCTCATCCGTTCGAGAGTTTTCGTGCGCACCAGCCAGACAGACAGACAGACGGACAGAGATTGCTAAATCGACTCCAAATTGTCTGAAACACATTTCGTCCAAACATACTTGGGGTCTAATTATTTCGATGAGGCACATTTTGCCCGTATGAAAGTGTATATACCCTCGTTAGCATAAATGCTGAGGGTATAAAAAAAACCTTAAACTTTACTTGTTCCAAATTTTGTGTGGGAGATACCCTAAGGAGTGTACGATGTACTTTCCATATTTGGACGTAATCCAAGTATGTACGCGAGTGTTATGTTAGGCACAACCAAGTTTAGTTAGTGCCGGAAGATTTTTTGGAGCTCCAGGGCCATTATCTTAAAAGTATGGACTTGTCCGTCACCGTCAAGGAAAAGAATACAAAGTCAAAATTTAGCTTTTTAACAAAAATGTGCCGTTTATTGACCATTAATCGGTCAAAAAAATTTTAAGGAAAATTCTCTTATTTGAAGACAAAATTTTGATGTATTCAATAAACTCACAAAAATATATGAAGACTGAACACCAAATTTCTGTAATTTTGGGTGGATAATGTGGCTAATACCTTAAAAACCCGAAAATTGGGCGGTACCGTTCCACGGGGGTTATATCAAAACGTGAACCAATACCAACAATTATCTGTAAAAATATTTCGCAAGACCTGGCGAAGACTAAATACCAAATATCAGCTACATTGGTTGTTTAATGTGGCTAAAACCTTGAAAATACAGAAAATCTGGCGATACCGTTCTATTGGAGCTATATCAAAACGTGGACCTATGTACATAATATTTATCAGAAAAGTTTTTTGGTCCATTGGGAAACCTCAATGTAAAAATTTGACGTGAAACATATGTGAAATCTTCAAAATTCCGAAAATCGGAAGGTACCGTTGTATGGGGTATATTCCAAAACGTGGACCTATGTCCATAATTTTTATCGGAAAATGTTTTTGTAAAGTGAAATCCCCGCGTCTCAAAATTCAACCAATTTGGTGATAAGTTTATCTAAAACATTCAAAATACCGAAACATTAAGAAGTACCGTTGCATGGGGACTATCCCAAAATGTGGACCGACCTTCCCAATTTTTTGCTCTCGACATTGTCAGTGAACTATAAGTATTTATACCAAAATTCATCTGCCAACGCCAACTCCTTTTATATTTGGCCACCGTTTATTGGAATTCGCGACATAGTGCAGGGTTTTTTTTTGAGATTATGCGCCATGATCTCGGGAGCTATGGACTTGCCCTAGAAAAAATTACAATGACGTAACGGGGGCCGCACGAACATCCTGTTAAAAAAATTCGTGAGTTTTGGTTCAATTCGGTTACTCTCTTCGAGAGTTATCGCGCGCACAAGTTTTGCGACAATTTTTGAACATTTGTGGGGGAGGTACCTGAGGTAGTGGACCTATGTGGCCCATCTTCGATCTTAAATCAAATCGAGAGTTATCGTGCGCACCAGCCAGCCAGCCAGACAGACGGACGGACATTGCTAGATCTACTCAAAATTGTCTGAAACGGATATCGTACAAACATACTGAGATCCTCATATATACTTTAAGGGGTCGGAAATGATTGTTTCAATGCGTAACAAACGGAAAAAATGTAATATACCCTCCATATTAATTAATATTAATAATTAAAACATAAAGTGTTATCGCGACGAGTTAACGCTCTAATCCAAACTCATAACTTACAAAGGCTGCAATAAAAAGCGTTTGTCATGGAAAACATACAGATTGAACGGACAAAAAACCGAAAACCGGTTTCGGTTTTTTAACTCAAAACCGGTTAACCAGTAAACCTGTTCGAGCCTCTGGCTATACTTTTTCACTTCCAAAAAAATCTTCCATCATCAAGCTCAACGAGAAAATTAATAAACAAGACTACATCTACATCTCCCTACAACTTATTATATTTTTAACAAATAACAAAGAAGACATACTAAACAAGATATTCCTATGCCCCAGTCCAAGTAAACTAAAAGTATTTTATGGCTATTTCCTTAGTTTTATGGTTTTCTAAATATTACTTAGATAATATTTGGATAAAGACCCCTATTTTAAGCTGTCTAGAGATAGGAGATTTAATTTCATTGTTTAATCATTTTCACTAGCAGACAAATAAATTTCCCCAGAAAAAAATTTCATAAGTAATCTTCCAGGATTATTTGGAATTCATACTAGTGTCTCCCTAAAACCACAAGAACATTTAGCCGCAGAAAGAACCAGCATATTACCATTCTTACAACTGGCATTCATATCACACTCGCGGAAATGTGAGACATTAAAGTCTTTTTTCGAGAAATGTGGATATTTAATATAATGTCATCGAAATAAATTGGTAGAATACTCCACATATACATATGAACATACATACGTACATCTATAACCGGTTATTCAAACATAAGAATTTCGTATTTGGAGCATTCTTAAGTGGTAAAGAATCCAAATCATCTCCCGCTGTTTATATTGATGCTACACAATAATGGCAAAAAATAAGTATGGTTAAATTTGCCGCATAACAAAAAGTCGTAATTTTTGGCTTTCTTTAAGCCTTTATTTACAATGAAACCCAAATCCAAGGATTTTTTCAGTTTTCTTTGTTTGCACATATCTTCTGTTGTTCTTTCCTTAGTCTGTCAATAGACTAGGGGAATGGGTGCCTAATAGTAGCATGGGTGGTGGTAAATACATATAATGTGACTTATAGAATGCATTACACATTTTTATCCCGCTGGTTAGCTTACAACCGTGATGGGGTTTGTCTTTTGTGATATGATCACGTACAGAAATATGTATTAAAGTTTGATTCTACCAATTCAGAATACTAAACGAAATTCCTTGGAAAAACATTACTTGGAGATATAAAAAGATTGTTTATTTGTATTAAGTTTTTCATAATTTTAATACAGTATTTTCTCAGTTTGATTTGGTACATTAACAACAACTAAAATTTGAGCCATTAATTCTCAATACAGTGCATATATTCATTTAGTTTAAACAAATGTGTGAAAGTTACAATAATGGTGTTGTTACAATAATGGCTAAACCATTTTAAAATCTAAAAATGAAGCAGTTTTTAAGATGTTTAAAATAAATACCCAAATAAAACAACAAAATAGATGTTAAAAATCTAATTATACCCTATACCACAATATGGAAAAGGGTATTATAAGTTTGTTTTGGTAAAAATTCATGCAACACAGCGGAGACCCCCAATGTGATATACCAATCTTCATATCTCGACGAGATAAGGCGATTTTGAGATGTGTGTCTGTCCGTCCGTCCGTATGTCTGTCCATTATAAATTGTAAACACGCTCCAGGCCGCATTTATGGACCGATCGTCACGAAATTTTGTATGGAGGTCGGGTTCAGATCAAAATAGATCCCTATTCTTATTGGTGATGATCGTGAAATATTTAGCGGGTGAAATGGACCAAAAACATAATATTTATCCAATTTTCTAGCGGCTCTGTAAGTCTCAATAATAGTCCGATCAACGCGTAATTTTAAATAAGGTAAGTGTATATTACAAAGGAGAAGCTTGCAATTTGAGATGGCGATCGGATAATATTTAGAGGGTTAAATGGACCAAAACTTTTGTGTGAAAATTGTGAAAATTTTTAATATACAGCTTATATCTTAATTCCTGGAAGTGACATTCCGGGCAAGTGAGATATACTTGAAAGTGGAACGCTTGACCTTTCAATTGATGCCAATTATGTTGGTGTGCATGATCAGATAACAGAGTTACAGCCTAATATATTCCGTTATTTGTTTGTAGTGTAATAATAAACTCGCTAGAAGTCGCAATTATACATCAATTTGCACCGGGTAAGAGTATAGGTCGTAAAAAATGCCTACAATTTTGAATGATGATCTGATATTCTTTAGCGGGTGAAATGGACCATTACTTTTGTATGAAAAATAAAAATTTTATTTTTGGTCGATATTTTAATTCCTTGAGGACATAAATATTTCGCAAAGTAGCCTACATATGGAAAAAAACTACTGACCTTTCCTCTGATGTTAATTGCAATAAAGTGTTTGTTAGATAACGGGCCTACTGCCTAATATATAATGGGTTCTGCGTAGAGAACAACATTTTTATCCCATGTTACTTATTGTCTCTCCAAAAGTTTATGTAACACCACTAAATATTCGTCCTAGACCCCTTATTTGGTATGCCGAAACTCATATCTCGACGAGATAAAGCGATTTAGCGATGTGTCCATTAAAAATTGTAAACAAGCTTAAGGCCGCAATTATGGAACGATTGTAACGAATTTTTTAAGGAGGTTGGCTTCGGGCCAGAATGGAAATGATTAGTTTTGGTGATGATCGTGAAATTTTCAGGGGATGAAATGGACCAAAAACAAAATTTTAACCAATTTTGTTTCGGCTCTGTAGGTCAGAATAATAACCCGCAAAATTTTAAACAAAGTTTGAGTTTGTGATGAAGAAGAAGCTTACAAACCAACGTGAAGATCAGATAATACTTAGCGGGTTAAATGGACCGAAACTTTTGTGTGACATTGGTAAAAATTTCAATAATGTAGCTGTTAAACAACGGAAGTAGTAGTACTACAACGAGAAAATTAATAAACAAGACTACATCTACATCTCCCTACAACTTATTATATTTTTAACAAATAACAAAGAAGACATACTAAACAAGATATTCCTATGCCCCAGTCCAAGTAAACTAAAAGTATTTTATGGCTATTTCCTTAGTTTTATGGTTTTCTAAATATTACTTAGATAATATTTGGATAAAGACCCCTATTTTAAGCTGTCTAGAGATAGGAGATTTAATTTCATTGTTTAATCATTTTCACTAGCAGACAAATAAATTTCCCCAGAAAAAAATTTCATAAGTAATCTTCCAGGATTATTTGGAATTCATACTAGTGTCTCCCTAAAACCACAAGAACATTTAGCCGCAGAAAGAACCAGCATATTACCATTCTTACAACTGGCATTCATATCACACTCGCGGAAATGTGAGACATTAAAGTCTTTTTTCGAGAAATGTGGATATTTAATATAATGTCATCGAAATAAATTGGTAGAATACTCCACATATACATATGAACATACATACGTACATCTATAACCGGTTATTCAAACATAAGAATTTCGTATTTGGAGCATTCTTAAGTGGTAAAGAATCCAAATCATCTCCCGCTGTTTATATTGATATTTTAATTCCTTGAGGACATAAATATTTCGCAAAGTAGCCTACATATGGAAAAAAACTACTGACCTTTCCTCTGATGTTAATTGCAATAAAGTGTTTGTTAGATAACGGGCCTACTGCCTAATATATAATGGGTTCTGCGTAGAGAACAACATTTTTATCCCATGTTACTTATTGTCTCTCCAAAAGTTTATGTAACGCCACTAAATATTCGTCCTAGACCCCTTATTTGGTATGCCGAAACTCATATCTCGACGAGATAAAGCGATTTAGCGATGTGTCCATTAAAAATTGTAAACAAGCTTAAGGCCGCAATTATGGAACGATTGTAACGAATTTTTTAAGGAGGTTGGCTTCGGGCCAGAATGGAAATGATTAGTTTTGGTGATGATCGTGAAATTTTCAGGGGATGAAATGGACCAAAAACAAAATTTTAACCAATTTTGTTTCGGCTCTGTAGGTCAGAATAATAACCCGCAAAATTTTAAACAAAGTTTGAGTTTGTGATGAAGAAGAAGCTTACAAACCAACGTGAAGATCAGATAATACTTAGCGGGTTAAATGGACCGAAACTTTTGTGTGACATTGGTAAAAATTTCAATAATGTAGCTGTTAAACAACGGAAGTAGTAGTACTACATAAGTGGGTTTCATTACATTTTAGATTGTGTGAACTAAATTTTCCTTTCCTGCTACAAAAATGTCTTTGTCATGCTAGATAACTTTTTGGTTTTGGTCATAAGTATTATACATTACATCACTGATATTTGATAATTAAATTTTCACAATCATTGAAAAGAAGTTCCGTGGAGAGCAATTGTCCAGGGATAGTGATATAGGGTATCCCATGGTCGGCTCCGTCCGACTATAGACTTTTCTTACTTGTTTTTTAATATAAAATATAAAAATTAAATATAAAAAATTAGGAAAAAAATTGTAAAAGAGGGGTATAGTCGGACAGGGCCGAACATGTTATACCCTTCTCCACTACTCCTGGACACTTTAATGGACAGAGGGAAGATTTGCCTACATTTAAAAAAGTTAAATTTGTGCACATAGAAAATAGCAATGACCTTTCGAAATAACTTTTGAGGACTTTTACCGAATCAAATCAAAGAAATATCGACCTATATTTCGAAGTACATATTACATTACTTTTGAAAGGTAGCAAAAAAACTTTAGGGTCTCGTACATCATTGTAATTTACGTCAATTAAAAAAAAACAAATGAATAAAGAAAGTAGTTCCGTTATCTTATCGCTTCATTGATGTAATTTGCACTAAGGGAGAGGTCAAGAGTTTTAAGTTTTGTTTTCGTAATTTGCCGGAATATTTCCCCCAACATTGAAAATATGGACAAACAAATTTAAATAGCATATTTTTATTTTAAAGGATAACAAAAGTTATCTTATATATATATATATATATATATATATATATATATATATATATATATATATATATATATATATATATATATTATATCTTTATAATATGAATACATATTACACCCACGTAAGTTATATTGGGAAGTCCAACTATTGCCCTTTCCATAATGATGTACGTGGTCAGATAACAGGAATACGACCTAGTGTATAGTTCAATACTGACAACATTTTGCGCGTGGTGAGAGTTTTGTTCAAGGACCGGATTGTAGTTGGCAGGTGAAATTGACCGTAATTCTTGTGGGAAAAATATGCTATTTAAATTTGTTTGTCCATATATATATATATATAAAGGTCCTCAAGGAAATTGAAGTAAGAAAAGGTCTTAAGTCCACAGGGAACAGCTGATGTAGTTCAGATATAATGATAAAGTAGCCTACAACTTTGAAGGATATTCGGATGATATTTGGCGAAGCGAAGTTTTGCCACAAATCTGATAATTCCTATTTAATAATTTAATTATTTATTTTTCTTGATAAGTCTACTGATTATCAACGGTGGACTACTGGCTTTTCATTGATGCCAATTGTAACTATGTATGTGTTCAAATAACACCCATATTGCAACATTTGTACAAAAACCCAGATTTTTATTGTTTTTTTTTTCGTATATCATAGTCCCAATTTACATTGGGCGAGTTTACTTGACAATTGCCGCAAGTAAACTCGTCTAATGTAAATTGGGACTTACTTCGCATTATTAGCAAAATCAAGTATTCCATTTAATATGTGCTGCTTATGTGAGATATTTCCTTTGTGCTTTGCAAATTAAACAAGTGAGCCAAGGCTATTGTCGGGTCGGGGCCGACTATGTGATACCCTACACCACTACCCCTGTACATAAGCTTTTGACTGGTAAAATTCAAAATATTAAAATTTGGATAGCTTAGCGCCTTTGCTGTGAATGTCTTCATTAATACAGGTCAATTTTGTTGAAACGCATTTAAGTGCATCGTCAGTAGAACTCAAATAAAACAAGTGAGCAAAGGCTATAGTCGGGATAGGGCCGACTATGTGATACCCTACACCACTACCCCTGTGCATAAGCTTTTGACTGGTAAAATTCAAAATATTAAAATTTGGATAGCTTAGCGCCTTTGCTCTGAATGTCTTCATTAATACAGGTCAATTTTGTTGAAACGCATTTAAGTGCATCGTCAGTACAATTCAAATAAAAGAAATGGAAAAGTGGGATGTACGCCATCCATCAATAGGCTTCATTCTCTGTGAGACCCTCTCAACCCCAAAATTTCGCGAGGATGCAATCAAAATTCCTACCTGTAGTGTGATTGCGATATCTCTGTTGTTTGACCACCTATGACAACCTACTTCACATCATTGTAAAGGCGATATTTTCTACTTTCCTTAGCAGGTGTGTGGCATGATTACAAAAAAAATGGGATGTATTAACGACTTTTGCGATATCTCCGTTATTTGGCCACCTATGCCAACCGGCTTTATATAATTGTAAAGATGGTATTTTCTACTTTCATAGTCAGATTTTGCTTTTGGAAGGTCCATAACCAAAGCTGTGATATTCGTCATTATTATTAAAAACGCAAAAATAAAAAAATTGTGTTCTATTAGCGGCTATTGCCGCTTGTTGTTTGACCACCTACGACAACCTACTTTCAATCGATGCAAAGGTGATATTTGCTACTTTCATTAGCAGGTTGCTTTTGATATACCCCATATAGAAGCGGAGATATTAGCTTTGAAATAAAATATTGACTTTTTCCCCAAATAAGTTTTTTGCCCATTCCGACCCCTGAATATTATCTGACAATTACCAAAATCAATAGGTTTCTTCCCCTCCGCGACCTTAATCAATAGAGATGGTATTTACCAGGTATTTACCCGACATCTTACTTCCTATTTCTGGGTTTAGGTTGTGAAATCGTTTCAAAATGGATAGTTTAACAATACTTTAAACAAGGGGGTAAATACTTGGGTAAATACCGGAGTATTTAGCCAAATGTTGGGTAAAAACTGTTTAACTGCCGAACCTCTTGACGTGTACCTACCTACGAAACACAACGTGTATCTGCGTTGAAAAATTTGTACAAGGATATTTTCCACATATTGAGAACTCACTGTGCCAAATACAGCCAACATGATTGTAAAATGTGGCTAATAGGTAAAAAAATACCTTAAATCGGGAGGTACGGTTATATGGGGGCTATATCAAAACATGGACCCGGAGACAATTTTTTTCTCTTGATATAAATAAGATTTGAGCCAAATTTCGTCAGCCTACGTCAAGTGGTTCGGCAGTTAAAAAGTTTCTACCCAACATTTACGTCAATACTCGGGTATTTACCCACCTGTTTAAAGTATTGTAAAACTATCAATTTTTAAACGATTTCACAGCCTAAACCCAGAAATAGGGTGTAAGATGTTGTATTGGCGATTCAATATAGTAAATACCAACAAATGGGTATTTACCCGGTATTTACCCAATATACCGGTATTTACTCATTGGGTATTTGGGTAGGGTGTAAGATCTTGTATTGGCGATTCAATATAGTAAATACCCAAATAAATACTAACAAATGGGTATTTACCCGGTATTTACCCAATATACCGGATATTTACTCATTGGGTATTTACCCACTGTCCATCTCTATTCATCAACACCCAAAATTTGGTGACGATCGGATTAAAATTGCGACCTGTAGCGTGATTACAATGTTTAGATGGACAGACGGACGGACACACATAGCCAGATCGACTCAGCTCGTCGAGACATTCATTTTGATATAAACATGTATGGGTCTACGATCATTATTTCGATGCGATACAAACTTTTTGGCCAAAACCAACTTATAATAACCTCCCCATATAGTGGTGAAGGTATAACAAGTTTGATGTTTCCGCTGATTATATAGGCATTTGCAAAGCAGTCTGTCATAATTCCGAGCCGTATGATCAAACATTTGTATGTATTTCCATCATAATTTTTTTTAAAGCTTTAAAAACGTTCCATTCCTTAAAATTATTCTATCTAGTCGATGATGCAAACGTGACGGATCTGTAGGGTTTTAAATTCATGCCAAATTAAGAACAATGGTTTGAACTGAACTTTTCGTATCAGTGTAAGAGTTTACCTCAAAAAATTAATAATGAAACAACTGCATTGGAGTTCTAACCAACGTATATATTTAGCAATTCCGTTATTTAACCGCTATTTAATTTGCATCATTATAAAGGTCAAAAGTTCTTTCCAAATACTTTTTAAGCCACTTTACCGAAATAGGCCCTGTATACGTTAACGTATACATCAAAATTTAAATTTGGCTATTTTTAACACCTTATGATCATTTTCACCCGCCAAGTACTATTCGATCAATTTCCACAATTATTAGCATCTTCTTTCGTGGGAAATGTTGTCGATATTGACTATGTGTCCTCTAGCGTGATTATGGCTGAAACTCTGTTATCTGATCATGTACATCAATATATTTGGCATCAATAGAAAGGCCAAGAATTTCTCTTCCAAATATAACTTACGTGAGTGGAACGTGTTTTCCAGGAATAAATATATAGTCATCATATTAAAAAAAATTATCAATTTTCACCCAAAACTGTTGGTCCATTAAACTCGCTAATTATTACCTAATCTTCATGTTAAATTTCAAGCTTGTTTTCTGTCGTAATCCCAAATATTACTAAGTCTGCACCAATCAGAAATTCCTTGCGAGAATTATCTTGCGGGTTTGCCATTTTGGTTGGTGCCGTCAGGGTTTCTTGGAGCTTTTAGGCCAATATCTCAGGAAGAATGGATTGCGCAAAAAAGAAATTGTAACGTCGTAAAGGGAGCCGCAAGGATCTCCTAATATTTTTCAATTCACATATGCTGACGGTATATCTTTTTTACTTGTATCGTTCTAAATTGGCTGTAGTTTGGCATTTAATGTTGTGAGTACTTAGAAATTTCCCCACCACAAATTATGGACATGTTTAAGAACTGTTGGTACTTTCGTAAACAAAAAAAAAAAATAATAATAATAATTATAATATTTTAGTTCAGAGCATTTCTTATTGGAGGGCATAAAAACTTCGACCAGGGCGTTTTAAAACAGTTGATTTTATCGAAATACGTTTATAAGTTAAGATAATGGCAATGGTTCGAGTGTTGTCAATAAGGTCGATATATTTAATGTTGTTGATTTTTTATTAAAGCTCTGTTTCATATATCATAACACTATGCAACACTGAAAATGCAAACAACTTCTAGTATGCCTTTTTGGAAAGTACATATTGAGACTATGAAAACCCTAGTAGGGTTTTGTCCTGTCAGATCCAGTTCGAATTTTATGGTCTCTTCTTAACCGGGCTAAAACTACAGTTTTTTGCAATTATCGGCCCTTTATCTCAGAAACGAATAGGAATTTGGGCTGCTGTCTTTGGCAATATTAAAGCCCTAAATTAATAGATTTTATCGTTTGAACAGATCACATAAAAAAATTCTATCTAGGGTATCAATCGATCAAATATAGAAAATTTTCCATAATTGCTGCTGGTTAGTATCACCTAAACTATTGGAAGTTGAACCAAGTAACCTTTTTCAAAAATATTCCAAATAAAGTGCAAAATAATTCTTCAGAACATTCTAAAACTCTAAAATGCTTACTTCATGTTGTTTCAGCGGTATTTTACATCATATCTTTTACAACACGTATTTCAAACACAGTTTACACCAACAGTTTATTCTCGAATTTCGGATTTCACCACATTATTGACATATTAATTAAATGGTCGTTAAAAAATATACTGAAAACAACGTCATAGAGGAATTTTACAACAATGACATGTTCCGAAGAGTTGTGTATTGTATTAAAGCGAATATTTTTCTAAAAGAAAACATTAAGAAAAAATAAATGGTTTTGGAGATATGGTGCGTAATGTATACAAATTATGGAAATTTTTGATATTTTATACAATTTCAGGTAATAAATGTGGTTTTTCGATTTCATTATTTCTCCAAATATTTTATTTTGGCCCTTATCTACAAATTTGCTTCAGAGGTCAGATGAAAATTCACATAGGTTTCAGAGATATAGCCCAGAATTGCTTTAAAAAGTCAATATTTAACTATGTTTAGATGGGGCCATAAAATCCAAGCAGGATCTGACATATCAAAACCCAACTAGGGTTTTTGTCGTTTGGGTCTGTACTTTCAAAAAATCATCAGCTCAAATTGTTTGCATAAGATTACCTTCAGAATGTTGCACAGTGTAATTTTTGCAATTTTTGTGAAAGCCGTTCACCACTTTTACAAATTTTACCAGTTAATAAAGCACGGGAACACGCTATTAATATTTGTATGCTAGTTTGTTGAGGAATTTGTGAAAACTATTTACTAACACTATTTATGTTGATTTTACGAATATTTTTCATTTTGGTATACAAAATATTATTATACTATTTTATTCTACTTTAAAAACATATATTTAATCTTTACAGCTGAACTAACTTTTCAGCATATTGAGCATAATCTACAAATATGCACATAAAATGCCAAAAAAATCCATCAGCAGCAAATATTTATTTAAATCGCTTTTTGCGCTTTTTCTATGTTGCCATTGGAAAACTTTTTCTAGTACCTATTTTCACTCTAGCAGAACTGAAGTTATAAACAAATGTGATTTGTATGTTGGAAACTAATCGTGAAAAAGAAGTGGCAGCAAAAGTTCAGTGTTAGTTTTACACAATACTGCTGCTGACGGCGTCACCGTTGTTTCTATTGCTATTTCTGGTGTCAATGTTGTTGTTATTCTTGTGCTGTTATTTCTGGTGTCAATGTTGTTGTTATTCTTGTGCTGTTAATGTTGCTATTTTCCCATGAAATATGTTTCACTCCTTTATGTAGTGTTGCATAAAGTTTTGCCGTTGCAGTTGTTACTTTGTTCAAGTTTGAGTAGTTTCATTCTTTTTTGCTTAACGAAAACCAGAAACAAATTCGAAATCTTAAGTTTATAATGAAAATATTCATCAGATTAGCATAAATATGTTTCAAATAAAAGTTGACAAACGAGCAGTGAAACAAATATGATTATCCGAAAAGAATGAGGAAAAACTTTTAACCATATAAATCACTTCCGTGTTTTTTTTTTTTTGCAAGGGAAAATTTGCAATGTTATCTGGATTGTGCGGTTTTCTAATAACTGTGGAAAAAATAGCAGCAAATGGTTTGGTAATTTTGTTCGCAATTATTTCTGGAATATATTAACAGTAGATGTCACTCTGCTAAATAAGAGTTGAGTGCCACTCTTTTAAGTCAGAGTTGAATTGATCTTGGAAATTTTTAGCCCTTAATTTATGATAAACTAGCCGACCCGGTCCGAGTTCCTGGCCGTTGTTTTATGTTACCTTTTATTAAATCATCAATTATATTTTTCTTTCATCGCTAATTAGTTGGGACCTGCAAGTGACTATAAATAAAAAATCTTCAGAAATGTTGGTGTCGATATGCAATTTTAAAATACCGCCAAAAACTGATGACTTGAGATTTACATTTATTTCATCTGCTGCAATAGTATAACTGAATGTGTTTGTCTGAAATCTAAAAGTGATTTGCTTCTTAAATCCTTCAAGAATCGATCTAAAGCTTCTAGGGAATTTGTTTGTGCCACCGTACATTCGTTTCAGATGATAACTTCTATTTAATATTGCATGTGTGTCCTTCATTCAAATGAATGTCCAGTCATGAAGCTATATCTATCGATATGTTGCTTCTAATTTAAACATTTGCTTTCCAAAAAGACCAAAGCTTCGTTATGAATAACATCTGGTATTTCCAATGATTTGTAACATATTTAAGAAAGTCGAAGTGGTTGGGTCTTATGGTTCGTAAGTTTTACATATATAGCGCATTTTACAAAATAGGGCGCAGGGCATATGCCGCACCTCCGAAATTGAATAAAATATATGGCATATTTAAAAAAGTGGGCGTGGTCGGGTCTTAAGCCCTTAAATAAGTGCCTCCGGGCGGAGACACAAACACCATTGTCTATCGAATTAATTTTCAAACCCCACTCCGCCGAAATTCCACAGAATATATATCTTATTTTAATCAGGGGATATATGTATATACAACCTATTTTGACCAGGATTATCCCGGTACATTCTCTGACATTTTTATGAAAATCGGCTCAGTAGTTTCAAAAATATAACATATTAAAAAAGTGGTCGTGGTCGGGTCTTTAGGCCCCAAAATGAGTACCTAGGGTTGGAGACATAATCACTATTGCATCGCAAATTAACTTTCTCACCGATACGTTCGTCAGTTTTGCTAAAATATCGTTTTTTAAAAATAGGGCATTGGGAAGGTACCCCGCCCTCCCAAATTCAATAAAAAATAGCCTGTTTTAACCACAGGTCTTCCCTGTATATTCTCTGAAATTTATTTAAAAAAGTGGGCATGCTAAAATGTGGTTTTCATATAATCGGGTATAGCGGAGGTACCCGCCCCTCCGAAATTCAACAAAATATATAGCCTATTTTCACCAGGGGTCCTGCCTGTACATTCTCAGAAATTTTCAAGAAAATCGGTTCAGTAGTTTTGGATATAGAACATATTTAAAAAGTGGGCATTGCAGTTGCAGTTGTTACTTTGTTCAAGTTTGAGTAGTTTCATTCTTTTTTGCTGAACGAAAACCAGAAACAAATTCGAAATCTTAAGTTTATAATGAAAATATTCATCAGATTAGCATAAATATGTTTCAAATAAAAGTTGACAAACGAGCAGTGAAACAAATATGATTATCCGAAAAGAATGCGAAAAAACTTTTAACCATATAAATCTCTTCCCTTTTTTTTTTTGCAATGGTAAATTTGCAATGTTATCTGGAATGTGCGGTTTTCTAATAACTGTGGAAAAAATAGCAGCAAATGGTTTGGTAATTTTGTTCGCAACTATATCTGAAATATATTAACAGTAGGTGTCACTCTGCTAAATAAGAGTTGAGTTCCACTCTTTTAAGTCAGAGTTGAATTGATCTTGGAAATTTTTAGCCCTTAATTTATGACAAACTAGCCGACCCGGTCCGAGTTCCTGGCCGTTGTTTTATGTTACCTTTTATTAAATCATCAATTATATTTTTCTTGCATCGCTAATTAGTTGGGACCTGCAAGTGACTATAAATAAAAAATCTTCAGAAATGTTAGTGTCGATATGCAATTTTAAAATACCGCCAAAAACTGATGACTTGAGGTTACATTTATTTCATCTGCTGCAATAGTATAACTGAATGTGTTTGTCTGAAATCTAAAAGTGATTTGCTTCTTAAATCCTTCAAGAAGCGATCTAAAGCATCTAGGGAATTTGTTTGTGCCACCGTACATTCGTTTCAGATGATAACTTCTATTTAATATTGCATGTGTGCCCTTCATTCAAATGAATGTCCAGTCATGAAGCTATATCTATCGATATGTTGCTTCTAATTTAAACATTTGCTTTCCAAAAAGACCAAAGCTTCGTTATGAATAACATCTGGTATTTCCAATGATTTGTAACATATTTAAGAAAGTCGAAGTGGTTGGGTCTTATGGTTCGTAAGTTTTACATATATAGCGCATTTTACAAAATAGGGCGCAGGGCATATGCCGCACCTCCGAAATTGAATAAAATATATGGCATATTTAAAAAAGTGGGCGTGGTCGGGTCTTAAGCCCTTAAATAAGTGCCTCCGGGCGGAGACACAAACACCATTGTCTATCGAATTAATTTTCAAACCCCACTCCGCCGAAATTCCACAGAATATATATCTTATTTTAATCAGGGGATATATGTATATACAACCTATTTTGACCAGGATTATCCCGGTACATTCTCTGACATTTTTATGAAAATCGGCTCAGTAGTTTCAAAAATATAACATATTAAAAAAGTGGTCGTGGTCGGGTCTTTAGGCCCCAAAATGAGTACCTAGGGTTGGAGACATAATCACTATTGCATCGCAAATTAACTTTCTCACCGATACGTTCGTCAGTTTTGCTAAAATATCGTTTTTTAAAAATAGGGCATTGGGAAGGTACCCCGCCCTCCCAAATTCAATAAAAAATAGCCTGTTTTAACCACAAGTCTTCCCTGTACATTCTCTGAAATTTATTTAAAAAAGTGGGCATGCTAAAATGTGGTTTTCATATAATCGGGTATAGCGGAGGTACCCGCCCCTCCGAAATTCAACAAAATATATAGCCTATTTTCACCAGGGGTCCTGCCTGTACATTCTCAGAAATTTTCAAGAAAATCGGTTCAGTAGTTTTGGATATAGAACATATTTAAAAAGTGGGCATTGCAGTTGCAGTTGTTACTTTGTTCAAGTTTGAGTAGTTTCATTCTTTTTTGCTGAACGAAAACCAGAAACAAATTCGAAATCTTAAGTTTATAATGAAAATATTCATCAGATTAGCATAAATATGTTTCAAATAAAAGTTGACAAACGAGCAGTGAAACAAATATGATTATCCGAAAAGAATGCGAAAAAACTTTTAACCATATAAATCTCTTCCCTTTTTTTTTTGCAATGGTAAATTTGCAATGTTATCTGGAATGTGCGGTTTTCTAATAACTGTGGAAAAAATAGCAGCAAATGGTTTGGTAATTTTGTTCGCAACTATATCTGAAATATATTAACAGTAGGTGTCACTCTGCTAAATAAGAGTTGAGTTCCACTCTTTTAAGTCAGAGTTGAATTGATCTTGGAAATTTTTAGCCCTTAATTTATGACAAACTAGCCGACCCGGTCCGAGTTCCTGGCCGTTGTTTTATGTTACCTTTTATTAAATCATCAATTATATTTTTCTTGCATCGCTAATTAGTTGGGACCTGCAAGTGACTATAAATAAAAAATCTTCAGAAATGTTAGTGTCGATATGCAATTTTAAAATACCGCCAAAAACTGATGACTTGAGGTTACATTTATTTCATCTGCTGCAATAGTATAACTGAATGTGTTTGTCTGAAATCTAAAAGTGATTTGCTTCTTAAATCCTTCAAGAAGCGATCTAAAGCATCTAGGGAATTTGTTTGTGCCACCGTACATTCGTTTCAGATGATAACTTCTATTTAATATTGCATGTGTGCCCTTCATTCAAATGAATGTCCAGTCATGAAGCTATATCTATCGATATGTTGCTTCTAATTTAAACATTTGCTTTCCAAAAAGACCAAAGCTTCGTTATGAATAACATCTGGTATTTCCAATGATTGGTAACATATTTAAGAAAGTCGAAGTGGTTGGGTCTTATGGTTCGTAAGTTGTACATATATAGCGCATTTTACAAAATAGGGCGCAGGGCATATGCCGCACCTCCGAAATTGAATAAAATATATGGCATATTTAAAAAAGTGGGCGTGGTCGGGTCTTAAGCCCTTAAATAAGTGCCTCCGGGCGGAGACACAAACACCATTGTCTATCGAATTAATTTTCAAACCCCACGCCGCCGAAATTCCACAGAATATATATCTTATTTTAATCAGGGGATATATGTATATACAGCCTATTATGACCAGGATTATCCCGGTACATTCTCTGACATTTTTATGAAAATCGGCTCAGTAGTTTCAAAAATATAACACATTAAAAAAGTGGTCGTGGTCGGGTCTTTAGGCCCCAAAATGAGTACCTAGGGTTGGAGACATAATCCCAAATTCAATAAAAAATAGCCTATTTTAACCACAGGTCTTCGCTGTACATTCTCTGAAATTTATTTAAAAATGTGGGCATGCTAAAATAGGGTTTTCAAATAATCGGGTACAGCGGAGGTACCCGCCCCTCCGAAATTCAACAAAATATATAGCCTATTTTCACCAGGGGTCCTGCCTGTATATTCTCAGAAATTTTCAAGAAAATCGGTTCAGTAGTTTTGGATATAGAACATATTTAAATAGTGGGCGTGCTAAAATATAGTTTTTAAAAAAGTAGGGCATGGGGGAGGTATCCAGCCCCTTCCGAAATTAAAAAAATATATATAGCCTATTTTCACCACGGGTGTTCCCTGTACATTCCCTTAAATTTTCAAGAAAATCGGTTCAGCCGTTTTTGAGTCAATACGGAACATACAAACAAACATACTAACATACACATATTGTATTTATATATATAAGATATACATTGCGCTACATGTTCTCCAAATAGGCGGAAATCGGTCGGAGATTTATAACTCTCTCCTTTAAATAGATGCCAATTTGGCTACGCAAAGAAAATGTTATTTTAGATTGTCAATTTTCCTTAATTAGCTGGCCTTCGACCTGGAATTTGAGACTTTCTCTTATGGACAGATGGACGGTTATGCGAAAGATTCACGTTTTGGTATAGCACCCATATAAAGGTATTACCAGATTTCAGATATTTAATATTTATTATCGACGTTTTCTACCCAAAGTGGTGTACGAGTACTTGGTCAACATTTTGCAGTTTTATCGACATTGTAGACCCAAACTAGATGGGTTTGGCATTAAGGGTTCAAAGTGGTAAACAAAATTTAAAGCCAAAGGTTGTGGACATAGGTCCAAGTTTCGGAGTAGGCCGCCTATACGAATTCAGCCCAAGTGTGAAGTAAGTTGTCACTTATTGGTTTACAGTGGTCAAACAACTTCACCACCCAAAATTGTGGATATAGGCCTACTTCTCATATCGGAGTACGACCCAATTTCAGATATTTTAAGGTTTTTATCGATATCTTCGGCTCAAGTTGGATGTAACTTGGCACTTAGTGTTTACAGTGTGGATATAGGTCCATGTTATGCAAAAGTCCCGATATAACGGTACCTATATATCATAATTTGGCAGTGGTCAAAAATCATATCCATCAAAATTTTGGTACTGCACCCAAATTACGGTACCGCCCGTTATCAGGTATTTTGCAGCATTTATCGACATGTTCATCCCAAGGTGGATGTTTTTTGGAAATGCAAAATGCGGGTAATAATAAAATAAGATAATTATTAAAAATGTGAATGTAATATAGAGTAATAGTAATATAGAGAATAGAGAGTGTGTGTGTCTCCATTCTGGGAACCCCATCAGTCCCCAAAATTTCATGACGATCCGATCAAAATTGCGACCTGTAGCGAACGGAGGGTCACAAGTAGAGGGGTAATGCCGGTTCTAAATTAAAAAACGCATTTTTTGCCTATTCGGCCCACTGTGCAGGCTATGTGTGTGAGAGAGTGTGTGTGAGAAAGAGAGAGTGTGTGTGTGTGAGAAAGAGAGAGAGTGTGTGTGCGTGTGAGAGAGAGCAAGAGAGAGAGAGAATATTTGGAGAGCAGAGCTTAAATGTAAACATAAATATAGTCAAAATATTAGGGTTGCCACATTTATCGACTAAGTTAAAAATATTACGTTGAATCGTGATATATTAGTTCCCCAATGTGAGAGTTAGGATATAGACCAGCCATAAGAGGCAATTATATTATCTTAAAGGACCTATTGTGCGAGAGAGTTGTATTCAAACAAATGTATGAATTAAAGAACATATGATAGAACTACAATTAGACAGAGAGAGATTAAATTAATAAAAGGGTATACATTTACCCACTTACATGTATGTATCTCCAGATAGTTAGACTGAAAGACAAGACACGACAGGTTTTGCGTTATCTTGAGAACCACATTTAACCTGTATATGTGTGGGAGGGAGCCAGGCCTTGATTTCGGGAGAGAAACTCATTTATCCTGTATATGTTTGGGAGGGAGCCAGACCGAGAAGTTGAGGGAGAACCACATTTGATCGCTAATGTAAACAAAATACATTTCAATATATGTCTGTCTGTAAGCTTGCCTAATCATGCACATAATCAAAGAGGATTTTTCCATCCGTCGGCCAGTATGTCCATGAGCATGTCCAATCATGTTCATAACTTAACATCTGTATGCCCAATTAATTTCACGATATTGTGAAATTATTGATGGTGGTCAGTTGACGATTTACGTATAAAAAGCAAAAAATTTGAAAATAAGATTCGCAGTATAAAAGTTAAAGTACAAGTGAAGACATGGCGAGTCGAAATCTAATTTATTTCTTCAATTCCTTCAACATCAAATCAATAATTCCTTGAATGATATGGAGGATATGGAGGGATTACATCATCACTGGCGCATTCAAGAGCAAAACAAAGTATGGGGAGAGAATTGTATATTCTTTACTTGCCCACAAACAAGATTTCTTTCACTAGGAGACGAACATGTGAAACAATTAGATGGTGGAGGATATGCTATCGCAAAATCTACGCTGAAAGATTCTAGCGGAACAGATGTATATAAATTAGAGTTAAATCAATTGAAAATTCCAACATTTTATTATCCACCGTATTAAGCAAAAATGAACTAACAAATAAAGAATTTTTATAAATTTTAAAGTTTCTGTGGCTTCTTATTTAAATTTGGGGAAATAGAGGTTTCAGTATGAAAATAGTACTTTAGTTAGAAAGATGTCTGCGCTTAATAGGGAAGACGAACGTTTAAAACCCTTTAATGGTTGGCCATTACCATATCCAGATACAAAGACGATGGCTGCAGTTGGATTTTATTATACTGGGATAGGAGATTTGACCAGATGTTATTTTTGTGAATTAGTTATTCATCAATGGGAAGAAACTGACTGTCCTGTTGCACAACATTTACGAATGTCATACAGCTGCCCGCTAATGAGAAATCTTTATACAAACAATATTCGCATCAATCAAGATATTTTAGATGATAACCTCCCTGAAATTGGTATAGATGTTCGCGGCATCAGAGAGTTTTAAACAATATTAGTATTATTGTTCACATTCATTGCAAGCAGGGACGTACGCAGGGGGGGGGGGCACTGGGGGCCCGGGCCCCCCGAAATGGTTTGGTCGACTACAATTTTTTGAGCTACTTTAACAAATTAATACGTTTTTTCTCTAAATAATAAAAATAATACAAATTAATTTTGAAAAGAAAACTTAGATTGTTCTGAAGGTTATGTACTAAAAATTTACTTTATGAACAAGTTGTCCAAGAAATATTTAACATTTTTTTGTTTGAATACTATTTATGAGAAAAACTTCCAGTAAAATCTGAATTACTTCCATATCTCATGTTATTTTATAATCAAAAATAATAAAGGTCTTGAGGCTTTAAACTCATTCTGTATTCAAAAAATGACGAGTTTAGTATTGTGCGGATTGGAAGTGCATGAAATGACTATTTACTGGACAAAATGTAAGATATATCAAGTGTGTTCCGTGGAGTATATCTCTTTTACCAATTAGAAAATTGTTTTACTACCTTAATTTTTTTATTATTTATTTAATGGAGAAAAATTTATTATTGTGCTTTATAAAGTTCTAATATCTGCTATAAGTTGCATACCCACCAGAATTTTTTTCCTATCATTAACAAAGTTGTAGTTGAAACGAAATTAATGCTCAAACATTGGTTAAATTGTATTAAAATCTGCTGTAATTTCGGACTTTAGGCTAATGATAAAAATGTACCTCATCGAAATAATGGCCTTTGACTTCTCATATGTTTCGAAAAAAGCCGCTTCAAATAATTGGCGTCGATTTAGCCCAGTTCAGCCGTCTGTCTGGCTCGAGCGCATAACAACTCTCAAACGGATCAACCGAACTTTAAGACATAACGGTCCACTCCTTTTTCCCACAAGACTACAAAATGTTTCGCTAAACTGGTGCGCACAATAACTCTCGAAAGTCCAAATCGATTTCTTCGAGACATAGATTAGGTACGGAAATGGATTATATCGGTTCACTTCTACAGGTAGCTCCCACTCAAAATATCAATATCCGATTTCACCGAAACTTTGAACATCATAAAATTACTTCCGGACGTACATATGTATATCAAGTACCAAGAAGGTCTATATGCTACAACATCTTCGGATACCTCCCTAAATTTCAACATAAGTACAATATAAGGGCTGTTCGAGAATCCATTGGACATTTTGACCAACGCTAATGCTTGCGGTCTTGTTTACAGCGATATTCTATTTTTTGTGGGTAAGTCCATGATTCCTGACATAACGGTTCAAAAGCTCTAAATCTTACCATGACCAACTAAAATGACGGCTTGACACTATAATTATCAAAAGGAATGACTTCCAAAGTAGGTCCACTTCCAAAATGGACCATTCTTTCAGGTATCTTCTCCACAAAAGTGCAAAACCTTTGCGCTCTTATTGAAGTCAATTTTATGAGCTCAACATAAGCATTTATTCGCAACGCCCACAATCGTGAAGTTTTATACCCAAATGTTTCGATATTTTTGTCGGAAAGTGTATACGACTAAAAAAGGCCATGAAATTCTGAAACGCCCTGACTACACAATTTTTATGACAAAGATTTTGGTTATGAAGCCCGTATTCGATCTGTCTCTCTCACAGGCTGAGGGTATATCTACGTCGGCAAACCCGACTGATACTTTTTAACTTGTTTTCGAGAAAACAAAAAATATGCATTTTCATATGTTTGCCTCCACTGTGCCGACAGAAGTCATAGTCCTTGGAAAGTTTTAAATGTCATCGAGTTCATAAACATCTAATCTACAATTAAGATTGAAAAAAGGCGGAACAACAACCATTGGGATATCAGTTGATGCAGTTTTTCGGCTTAACCTATTTTTTCAGGACTTAGCTAAAATTTTGCCGAGACCTAATGTGGATTTCGTAGTCTCAAACAGTGCTGTGATTAGAATTCGGAGTCTATGAGACGTAGTTGGTATCGCCCGACTCCTGTTTTTTCCTAAATGGCTGTTCCATTTTTACTACTAAAAATGTGTAGATTCGTGCAGTACTGGAACAGACCATAAATGAATTTTTAGTTGTCTTGAATGGACTCTATCACTTCTGGTAAAATAGTAAAGTTTTGGTGTTTTTATGACAAAAAAGAATATTATTTTCTTACAATAGTTCGGTACAAGTCCAATCTGCACTCGCGGATTCGAGTTATTCTTATTGTGGAGTTTTTTATTTCAATTAATTATTGGTATACAAATGTATTAATGTCATTTGCATACCAATAATTAATTGAAATAAATAACTCCACAATAAGAATAACTCGAATCCGCGAGTGCAGATTGGACTTGTTTTTAGATAGGTCTTCTTGTCAGAATCATTCCTCGCGTTAAAAATGTATTCAATTGATAACTTAATCAGGGACTGAAGTTAATGTGTGATATATGGATATATACTTTAAAGAAGAAGATATACTGAAATTTTTTGAAATAGAATCGAAAATGCCAAATAAGAGCTACTGTGGTTAAAAATTCGGGGATACATTAAAACGTAAACCTACATGGGTAATATTCATTTGAAAGATTTTTTAGTTATTGCATCAATTCTGTTGGAGAATTTCGATAAAAACTTCAAAATACCAGGCGGAATTTTTGTATGGGGACTATACTGAACGTGTTCTGATATGGTTCATTTCAATTCTAAACATCCAAAGACTAATTTATTATAATCTGTTCCAAATTTCAAAGTTATATCTAAAAAATATTGTAAAACCCTTTAAAATAGCTTTATGTAACGCTGCACAACATTTTTTAGTTTCATAATTTTTGGTCATGGTGGGCCCCCCGAAATAAAATCCTGCGTACGTCCCTGATTGCATGCACTTCTATGAATAAAATTTGAGAAAAATTAAAACACTCAAATCTTTTTTGTTTTATTTATAATCTTTATTTTGGTTTTGTGGGAATATAATACTATTTCTGTTCAATGAATACAAATATCTTAAATACATTATTAACAACACACACAGTTGGTGAAATGATCTTGACGAGTTTTAAGATTTATATTACTTTCTAAATTAACAATATTAGTTTGAAGATAGTTTTCCAAAAAAGCATTTCTTCTCTCTTCCATTAACAAAAACGTATTCATAGTTGTTTAATGGTGAAAGAACATCCCCGATATTATTGTAGCAGATTTTTATTCTTATTGTGGAGTTTTTTATTTCAATTAATTATTGGTATACAAATGTATTAATGTCATTTGCATACCAATAATTAATTGAAATAAATAACTCCACAATAAGAATAACTCGAATCCGCGAGTGCAGATTGGACTTGTTTTTAGATAGGTCTTCTTGTCAGAATCATTCCTCGCGTTAAAAATGTATTCAATTGATAACTTAATCAGGGACTGAAGTTAATGTGTGATATATGGATATATACTTTAAAGAAGAAGATATACTGAAATTTTTTGAAATAGAATCGAAAATGCCAAATAAGAGCTACTGTGGTTAAAAATTCGGGGATACATTAAAACGTAAACCTACATGGGTAATATTCATTTGAAAGATTTTTTAGTTATTGCATCAATTCTGTTGGAGAATTTCGATAAAAACTTCAAAATACCAGGCGGAATTTTTGTATGGGGACTATACTGAACGTGTTCTGATATGGTTCATTTCAATTCTAAACATCCAAAGACTAATTTATTATAATCTGTTCCAAATTTCAAAGTTATATCTAAAAAATATTGTAAAACCCTTTAAAATAGCTTTATGTAACGCTGCACAACATTTTTTAGTTTCATAATTTTTGGTCATGGTGGGCCCCCCGAAATAAAATCCTGCGTACGTCCCTGATTGCATGCACTTCTATGAATAAAATTTGAGAAAAATTAAAACACTCAAATCTTTTTTGTTTTATTTATAATCTTTATTTTGGTTTTGTGGGAATATAATACTATTTCTGTTCAATGAATACAAATATCTTAAATACATTATTAACAACACACACAGTTGGTGAAATGATCTTGACGAGTTTTAAGATTTATATTACTTTCTAAATTAACAATATTAGTTTGAAGATAGTTTTCCAAAAAAGCATTTCTTCTCTCTTCCATTAACAAAAACGTATTCATAGTTGTTTAATGGTGAAAGAACATCCCCGATATTATTGTAGCAGATTTCGCCATCGGTCCAGTCTAATCCATTAACATGTGCTTTGGTGTAGTTGATTGTTCTGAGTGCTTCTCCATCAAGCTCCATTGCACTATAAGGTGGACGAAAAAGAAAATGATTCGGAATAACAGAAGTTCCACACATAAATGATAGCTCTTTCATGAAAATGAATTTATCATTTCCATGACAATATTGAAAGTCGGCAAATGCGACATTCAATCTTTGGATTAGGTACGACATCTTCGATAAGTTGTATTAGACTGTAGTGAGTACTTTTGTTGTTGGTGTATTTTATTTATAAAATCTTGCTCATATGCATCAAAAATTTTAAGCAAAGATGACCACAGTTGTATGTATTAAATCGGTAATCTCGTTTATAATTATATGTAGTAGCTGATCCCAAGTAACGTAAAATTTCAGCTGGAGGTTGAAGATTGCCAAAACTATCGTAATAGTCGATGATGTTATTGTTCTTATAATATGCCACCCAATGTGTGCCAGGCCCACTGTCAATATCCAAATTTACGACACCACATTCGATTCGATAAGGCTTTTTAGGTAGTTTATCTCGCATATAAACACCTCTAAAGTAAGGGATGTATTTCTTTACAAATGTATTGATATGTGTATCTGTAAGTGGACCTTTGGGTAGCTGCTGTATTAGTTTTTTGGCGTTTCATTTTCATCAACATAAATTCCATACCCCTTTTTGTATGGTTTGAGATAGAGACCTTTACCCATAGCAATGACTTCTATGGTTTTGTTATGCCTGGTCTCCTCTTGCAACCCTTGTTAGGTTTTGTAGCATTCAAAACAGCATTGGTTATCGCTGAACTGCCTGAAGCTAAGGCTCCCAGTGCACCTAATCCAGTTAGAATAGGTATAAGAGGAAGAAATCCTCCGCTTATGGGTACCCTTATTACTCTTGGTATCACCACCTTTGACTTTTTGCATTAATATCAGTTGGTTTTACCTTTTTAAGAGAAACTGTTGCATTCTTTACAGCATTTTTAAAAATTTGCTGCACTATTAAACGTTTGGGTTTTCTGGTACCCAACCTCATGCCAAGCTTTGTCTTAGCCTTCATTATATTAGTTACAGATATGCGTTTATTTTTTCTCCAATGCTACTATCCTTTGATTTTACTCGTTCCCAAGCACGTTCAGTTAGTTCACGATGAGCAGTATGTCGTTGGTCTATATCATTGTTCTGTGAATAGGCAATATCGTGTTTTCTACAAGCAGCATCCAATGGATTAGCACATTGTTCTCCTCTTTGTAATCGTTGTCTTAGCTTTGTACCTGGCCACAAAATTGATAACCTGGTAGATGAAGTTCGACTGGTAAAGAGTTTATCAACTTATTTACGAGTCTTCCTCCTTTAACGGTTTTCTTTCTAATAACTCTTTTTGCGTGGTAAACAATCATTTTATATGTTTTTGCAGGTGCTAGTTAAAAATATATATGTAAATCGTTTATATTATAAATATTCATGTTTCTTATATAAATCATTATTTATAAACATGAGGTTAGTTGAACAACAAGCCAAAATAGATGTGTGAAATGTGGACTTTGTACAAAGGAAAACTCCCCGGCATAGTAATTTGCTACCTAATACTATACGAGCATTAATAGTTGGACCATCAAACTGTGGAAAGACTAATGTTATGCTTAGTCTGATTGAAAGCCCTAATGGATTATAATTTGAAAATGTTTACATTTATTCAAAATCATTGTATCACCGAAATATGAATATCTAAAGAAACTGCCCTGCAAACATTTGCTATCTATTTCTTGTCCAATAAGCCAGTTGAATACGATTGCACAAAAGAATGCGATAGTCGCATTCTTATCCAATAAGATCAAGCTTTTGGGAAGAACTGTTCCACTCATTAGGGTACTTTTTTGGGTGTCCAATTAGACTCTTCTGTTAGTCACTTATGTGATAAGGTTACTACTGACCAATGCGTGACCAGTTTGAGGGTCTAATTAATTAACTTGAACTTGACTTTTTGGATAAGAATACGACTGTCAGAGTCGTTCCGACAAACGGATTCAAATGACTTTTTGGTTACTGATACGATGAATGATATACCTATATTGAACAAACATAATAGTGTTTACATGTGAATGGTCTAAAATGTATTCGTATCGTACAACGTATGTAAAACATAAAAGTATAGGAAATAAAAGCTCAATCCTCATGAGACATTTACTTAATAGTAAAGGCACATTTTTATAGAACTAAAAATGTAAATAATATTTAAAATTATAAAAATTAACTTATTGTAATTTTACATATTTTGTAAAAACATTAAATTAAGCTGTTTTTTTCATAAATCTGCTATATTTTTGATTGGGCTAATATACTTAGGTTGATGTTTGTTGATTTTTAACACATAAATGTAAATTTCAATATTCTTGAATTAAATAACTAAACAAGTACATTGATTTTTGTACTATAATTCTCATTGTTATGGTCTATGGTCAAATTAATATTTCTACAATTTCAATTATTTATTGGTTTTAAATGTTTCTTTTGGACATTATCGCGAGCATGGACTCTATCGCGAGCATGCAAGAGGTGCTGCTGACAGGTTTTGTTTATATTATATTTGGACGAAGCGGATACTGGATATGACATGTATCTGTAAAAAATTTATATTTTTTAGATTTTACTCAATCTAAATATAGCTTAGCTAACCTTTTATAATTTGGTATAAAAAATACTGCTGGAAACTTGGTTTAGAAAGTGTTCCCCGCCATGTTATCTCAACAGCAACTTCATCCGATATAACGGCTCTTATTGCAATTTTCACAAATGAGGACACCTCTTTACCACCAACACGTTGTATCTGTAATTTCTAAAACAAAAGTATATTTAGTATGTGTATTTGATCAAAATATTGTTCATTTCGTATACCAATTGATGTCGGGTATTATTCTCATGCAGAAGTTTAGTGTCAAATTTTGTAAACTCGCTTAATGAAGGAAACAGCAATTTTGGCAATAGGTTCAGTTCGGTTTGCATTGAGACAATTGTTCTATTCCCTCTTAATTCATTTTTGAGCGTGATCCACTGTTAAGGTTTTCAGTAATAATTGCGTCGATAGTTGTCGTTCACTCTTTTCCTTTAGCATTTTCTCAATTTTTTCATCTTTTTGTTTACTTTCAATTCGGAGTGCATTTATTTCCGATTGAAGTTGTAATATAACAGATATATAATTGTCTTAAAAGCAATAAAAAGTAAGTTTAAGTATGATAAAAAATATTAATATCAGCCAATTGATGTAACAGATTTATGTTTATTAAATAGCAAAAAAAAATTTTTAAGTAAATATAAATAAAACGAACTTGAAAAAAACCTACTTAGGAACTTTTACATATCACTGCTTAAAATGTTTAAGGTAATCAGTCATTTGCTAGTAACTTCTATTGAGGATTTTTTGAAAGTATTTTTAAGTATAATAAAAATATGCCAATTGATGATACTGATTTATGTCCGACAATCTATTGAATTTTGTTTTGAATTTTGTTTTGTCCGGTCCAGTTAGGATTTTATAGACCCATCTGAACACGGCTAAGTATTGACTCAATCTCTCTAAAATCAGTTCGAATCTTGAGAAAAGTCTATTTGGAATTAATAAACTCGAAAAACGTTATTGCATAAATATGTATAGTATATCTACGAATTTGTATACATTTCCCACTATATCTCCAAAACTGTAAAATTTTTCAATGAGAAAAAAGCTTAGTTTTAGATTCCAAATTGGAATCGGAAAATACAACCCCCAACTAGATCTCAATAAGTACTTTCAAAAATTGCCTAGTAGAAGTTGTTTGCAGTGTTGCACTGTGCAATTAACGTTACATCAGTTGGCATCTGAATAATATTGAACGAGAAAATGAAAAAATAAAGTACCTGTCGTAACTGTTGGACTTGCTAGGGAATAATATTCACTTCCGCCTTGCTGAACATATATGTATGATTCTGCACAAAAATACATAGGTACTTTATAATACATATTTGTAAGAAAAATAAGCGAATATACCTGAATTATTCGTAGACATTATTGTAATAAAGGGAAAATGGAAAATATATTCGATCCCTTTAAAATGAATGACTGCTGATCCCCTCAATTTTAAAATTTACTTCTGGGCCAAGAGTTATCGAGTCTGTCTGATAAATACTCAATTCTGAAGAATGAATAGGCATATTGTTGATTTTAATAATTTTAGAATTTTTTACAGGTGTTTTTTGTCGATAAAGCAGAAGTTATTCGTGTCGTCAAGTTTGAATTGGAAACAGTCCGTTTGTATTGACAGACAGCATTCGCAAATATCACACATTATTTTTTTTCTCGACCTCTCTTTTATATATTTGGGCGCAAACATTATTACATTTTTTGATCTCTTTTTTAATTTTTTGTAGGTGATTCTCAAACTTGAATGCGCTAACATTTTCCAAACTTCCATATAGTTTAGCATCCGTGCTAATATGTACTAGTCCGTGGATGTTATACGATAATAGTGAAAGGTCGTAGATAGAGTTCCGGAACACAACTGACGAAAAATTTCAAGAGATCATTTGCTAATAAATTATTTCTCTGGTCATCCTTTTTGTCTAAAAGAATATGGGTTGCGACTGACATCTTCAACAAAGGGGTATAAAATACCCTTCAACACGAAAGGTCCATGATATAAAAGGAATTGACGGAATTCTGTTGCTTTCCAACTTTCTAGATCATCGATTGATCGAGGTTTTCTTGAAAACTCACAAGTTACGCAGGATTTTAATTGAATTAATTTTTCGGAAATATGAGTAATATGCCACGACTGTAAGGAGTAGTGTTCCCCCTTTATCCGTATCCATGCTTTAAAAAGAGTCTTTACGACACCGAGACATACTAAATGCATGTAATCGAGGGGGATTTGGTTCACCATTTCAATATTAAAATTTTCAATAATACTTGGATCCTGTCTCAAATGATGTTCTTTTTGGGTACGTTCACGAAATGACAAGTTTGTGCGTAATCGCGCTTCTATGTCAGGAA
Organism: Musca autumnalis; assembly: GCF_047663935.1. Taxonomy (NCBI): domain Eukaryota; kingdom Metazoa; phylum Arthropoda; class Insecta; order Diptera; family Muscidae; genus Musca; species Musca autumnalis. The sequence goes on along the minus strand of NW_027411755.1, from coordinate 130,331,208 downwards.
ACACCACACGGTTTTTATACAATACGCCTTTCTCAATACATTTTGTACATGAAAAATAGCCAGTATGTCCTTTTGGTCCTAATACAAATGATTTTGCTGGAGCGTCCATTATTATTGCTCTTAATTTGACTTGGAAGATTTTGTTGTTAAAATTAAGGCCATTGGTCATAAGATTTTTTAATTCCTCCACAAATTCCGCTAAGTATTCATTTGTATTCTCCGGTTTGGAATTACCTTCAAATACTCCTATTATAAAAACCTCAGGGTAGGACGGCACGTTGCCTAAAATAGGCCAAATTTGTTTTGAGGAACTTTTGCATAGCGGTTAACCATATATATTGACATCTATTTCTATTTTATCGTCATGGTAATCAATATTTTGTATTAAGAAATCGGTAAGACAATTTTCCAAACCATAATGCATGTAAAAACATTTCCCCATGTTTCGAACAATGACATCATTTGAAGTTTTTTTAATGTTCGGCAATCTTTTGGGACTTCAATTCCATTTTCTCTCATTATAACGAGCAATTCATTCAATGAGTTATTAGTTATGCAATTTCGTATAGCCCAATGACTCAATTTTTGAGCAAAAGATATAGTTTTAATATTCTGTCTGGCATCTATATTGATTTCCTCGCATTCGTTTTCGTTACTTGAAGATTGAATAAGTTCTGTTTCTATATTCATATATTCAACTACTTCGTTTTCGAATGGTTCATTTTGGTTTAATGGTTCCATATATTCATCTACTTCGTTTTCAAATTGTTCATTTTCATTTTGTATTGAGTAAGTGTAAATTTTTTCCTCTTCAAGGGGATCGACGATTGCGTATTCAAAGTTATTATTGAAGCATCTGGATAATAATAGAGCAGCCTCTCTCTTGCTTCTCAAAACTAATGCTTTTCTGGAATTCATGATTATTTCTAGAGAAACAAGAGTACTGTTTGTTATGTTTGTTTTTAAATACAGTTAGTAAACTTAATTATTGCAAAACCAAAATTATTACAAAATCTAATATATAAAAGGCAATGTGTGTATGTTAGTATGTTTGTTTGTATGTTTGTATGTTTGTATGTTCCGAATAGACTCAAAAACGGCTGAATAGATTTTCTTGAAAATTTCAGATAATGTACTGGGAACACCGGTGGTGAAAATAGGCTATATATTTTTTTGAATGGTCGTCGCGGAAGTGAAATATCGCGGTCATCCCAAATTATTCAAAAATGTATTATTTCAGATAATATACCTAATTAGTGTAAGCGTGACTACAAAACCGATATAACACTGGCTTCAATATGTGGGATAACGCGGTCAACGCCATAGTTTGGAATACAGTAAAATCCCGATAACATGAGGTGTCACTAGAAATTCCGAAAAATCGATTGGGAAATCTTATGAAATTTTGTATGTGGAGTTTTTAGGTCTGAGAATAGGTCGTAATCAATTTTTTTATCCCGCTAAGTGTAGTGACCGGTGGTCCTCCCCACAAATTGTTTAAGAAAACCGCGAAATTCAAGATACTTTTTAATATATTGTTTGCATTGCTATGGTAATTACTATCTTGACCCTAAATGGTCGTTGCGGAAGTGAAATATCGCGTTCATCCCAAAATTTTCAAAAATGTATTATTTCAGTTAATTAGAACGGTCGTAAGCTGTTTTTTACTGCTAAGAATAGTGACCGGTGGTCCTCCCAACAATGTTTTTAAGAAAATCAGAAATCTTTGATATTTTTGAACGTATTGTTTACAGATTGTTTTCCCTGAATGATCGCGGTCATCACAAAGTTTTCAAAAATGTATTATTTCAATTAATATACATAATTTTAGTAAGCGTGACACAAAAATGATGTGAACACTAGCTTAAACAAGTGGGATAGCGCGGTCGTGAGCTATTTTAATATGGCTAAGTGTAGTGACCGGAGGTTCTCCTTCAATTTGTTTAAAGTCCATGATATTTTTGAACGTATTGTTTACAGATTGTTTGCAATACTACTGTAATTACCGTCTTGACCCTGAATGGTCTTCGCGGAAGTGAAATATCGCGGTCATCACAAAATGTTCAAACATATATTATTTCAGATAATATACATAATTTTGCGTGCCTAAAAATGCTATAAACGGTGAACACTAAACAATAAGTGGGAATAGCGCGATCAACTCCACATTTTGGAATACAGTAACTTGAGATGTCACTATCCAGAGGTTAAATCCACCAAAAATAGCGAAAATCAGGCGCCACCCTTCTATGGGAGCTATATCAAAACGAGGACGTATACTGAAAATTCTCTGCAAGACAGTTTACGACCCCCAAAAGTTACTATATCTCCAAACTATCGAAAATCGGGAGGTACTGCTTTATGGGAGCTATATCAAAACGTGAACCTATAACTGTTGCATACCGAGCGCAAATAAAAAGGCGTGTCTTTCGGTCGATACGAATATTTATGCTCTCCTCTTTAAATTACATTAAAACCAAATTTTAGCCATTTTGGTGTGATAATGATGTTAAATCCTCAAAAATAGCGGTACCGTTCTATGGGAGCTATATCAAAACGTGGACCTATACTGACAATTCTCTGCAGTAATAATTACGACCCCAACCGAGACCAACAATCCAATATATAGCAATGTTAATTGACGTGCACCGATCATTATATGTGGGTCACAAAGTGCTTTAAACTGTCAATTTGTGGTGAAGGGTATAATAAAAGAGATTTTATATCTTAAATTTGGGGGATACCATTACATCGAATTTATGTCAAACATTGATTTATATTATGAAGTTTCTAGAGATGTGCCTAATTATGGCTGTATTAATGCTGGATAGATAACTAAAGTTTACACGGAGAACCCAAACAACGGGCCAGCAACGCGGACCGGGTCAGCTAGTTTTATATAAAACACCATTTTATTGGTATAAATAAATATCATTATTAATATTTTTATTGACACTATAATTCTTACAGATTTCTAGTCCTAAAATGAAATAAAAAGTAGCTACTTTTCACTAAAACAATTCTTAAAATAACAAAAAGGAGAACAACTCATTATTTGTACTGTCAATATTGCAATTTATCGGAGCCAATTATAGAAATATTTCTGTCATAAATGTACTTTACGAACTAATGGATATAAACAAATCGATTTGGAAAAAGCATTAATATGGAAGCCCTAGTTTTTAATTTTTATTATTTTTTTCAAAATTCTGCACACTATGTATCTATATGTTGAATAATATATGATATCAATAGGGTTAAGCATCTAAATATTAATATCATAAAGATACAATTTATAAGGTGGTAATCATTATATATTTTTACATGACGATGCCCGTCATTTTGCATTTTATTTGAAATAAATAAAAGTGACCCTATTCTTTAAACGTACGAGAAACTAGAAATAATTGGAGTTGTGTCAATCTAGTTTAATTGAACTATCTAGTCAACTACATACTTCAAATCGTCTACATCGCTTGAATGATAAAACTCCGTATACGTAATTTCAAGCGTTAGTTGGTATGACTTTACTCCTACTTTTTGGAACAATGAACTAGGAAATATAACTGCCTACTCTAGCAATTATAAAGAAGAGGAATGTTGATTATTAACTCTGGCTGCATTTCTAATCTTCCATTCACTCAGAGTAATTGTTTCACTTAAAAACTGGTTACATTTCCAACAACAAAAACACAAAGAATGTAAGAATAAGAAGAATATGAATAAATTGTTTTTGCGTTTTTTGTAATAACATTTTTCTAAAAAACAATTTGTTGTACAGACTGAAACACAGTGTTCGGCATAGTTATTGGGAAAAAGTGTATAATATACGCATATGTCAAAACATGTTATGATAAATTTCTAAATAATAATTTTAATATAAAAGTAATTAAAACATGTCCTTCGCTCTAACAACTCAAAAATAAAAAAAAAATTAGATTTAGATATTAAAGCAAAATAAAAAATAACGACTGGTGTTACAAAAAAAAAATAGTGCAAATTAAATCATAATATTTTTAAATTTCGGAAATAATAATAAAGAAAATAAATCATTATACATACCTAAAGATCCTTTTATATTTGTTTGCTTTTTTATTTTAATTTGTTTACAAGGTTAGTTTGTTTATTTTTATCTTTTCACTGAATACGCACACACTAAATATTTTTTATGATTCCTGAATCTACGTACATAAATTAAAAAAATTTATCACACTGTAATTTTATTAAACTGGTATTACACATTTATTTTCAATTGTTTATTTATTACACGGAGTATATTATTTAACCTTAACACGCCACGTGTTTTAAAAAATTGTACCGATCGATAAGAAGACGTCACAAGAACTGAGTTGATTGTCATGTTTGCTCAAATTATTTCTCTGCATTGCATTTTGCATAACTGTTAACAGTGTACATTGTTATTGTAAAACAATAGACATCTTATTATTATCTAAATGTAAGTCGCCAACTGGTGACTCAGTACGATGCAAATGAGATAACTATGTAATTTGTTGTTGAATATTAGACAATTATCTCATTTTTGCAGAAAATGAGTCACTAAAAAGTCACGCATTGCTGAGTGAAAGAAAACATATGTCAAGAATGCTGGAAGGAAAAGTATGGATTTCTAAAAATGTCCAAAGATGATTATATTCATTCTGGGAGATATCGGAAAGGCTTTCATACATTTATTCAACCATAATATTATTTAAAAGATGTTATATAGTTCTTTTACAATGTTAAAACGACTTGTATAGTCCAAAAATATTTGGAAAAGAAAATTTCAAAGTATAAAAATGGGCGAAGACGCTAAAACTACTGAATTGAAAAATACTTTTAAGCCATTAACAGAGCCCATAAACAAATTGCTAAAGCTTTCAACTGAGAGAGCGAGCAATATGAAACCACCAAATAAGGTGAATATGAATTCCTATGGAGAATCTATTGTGGCGAGTACACCCTTTAAAAAATGTAAATCGGAGATTAAACTAGAACCAAATATATTTTAGGGAAAAGAGGAAAAAGGAGATGACTCACAAAATTATGATACTTACAACACCTCAAAAGACGACATATTTTATTCAGAAAATGAGGACGATGAAGACGATCCTATCAGTCTAAAGGTCAAAAATATAAGCGGATAATTAAAAAGTTAATGTGGGATACTAGTAAACCCAACTATATATACTGGGACGATCCCAACGAGTTGGTAGAACGATTAAAGCTGTTGATGGCATCACAACAAGCCGGGAACAATAATCATACTAATGAATTTGTTTTCATTATCGAAGAACTGCGAGAAGGCAACATAATATATTAAGTAAATTTCAAAGGAACCCACTCAATAGAAGTAAGAAAAAGAAAATGTTTCGAGAATACTGGGAATTAATATTGACGAAGATAACAACCTTGACGTGCAAAATAAAAAAATTAGGAAAGTTGCATCCCCAACAGAAGCAACGGGTGCGGTCAACCAAGCATACATACATTCACAAATCAAGCACAAGAAGTATTAAACCACAATATCATTCAGGAGTGTACTCAACTAAGAGAAGAAATATCCCATCTCAAATAATCACATAAGAAAATTTTTAAAGTCTTATCTCAACCCCCATTCAACTCAATTGCTCTAATATATCCCCAAAAACTTAAATAATGCAAAAGCGAGGATTGGTAAACGAACTTCACTCTCAAGCACGAAGAAATTTTAAAAGACGTAGGGTTATTACAAATGGAATCGATGATCTCTGGCAAGCCGATTTAGTTGAAATGGGCAGCTATTCTAAAGCAAACAAGGGATACAGATTTATGGTTACTGTTATCGACACCTTTTCGGTGCGAAGCACTTATAACTAAAACAGCAACGGAAGTATATAGAGCATTTGAAAACATTTTAAAATATGGAAGAATTCCAAAGAATTTACAAACCGACTATGGAAAAGAATTTTTCAACAAGGAATTAAAAAAATTAATACAGAAATATTCCATAAACCACTACTCTACATATAGTATCTTGAAAACTTCAATTGTTGAACGTTTCAATAGAACTTTAAAGGGCATGATGTGGAAGGAGTTTAGCTACAATGGACATTATCAATAGATTGTTATTTATAGAGGCCTGGTTGATCAATACAACAAAACACCTCATGGCACCAATTCAAGTAAATTCGTCGAATGAGAAGATGTTGTTAAAAACTGTATATAACCACATAAAAATCTTTAAGAGGCAAAGTCTTCGTGCGGGTGATCATGTTCGCATCAGCAAATATAAACATCAATTTGAAAAGGGGTATACACCAAATTGGACTACCGAAATATTCAAAATAAGAGGAATACGATTAGCCAACCCTGCTACTTATTTACTAGAGGACTACGAAGGAAATCCCACACACGGATGTTTCTATAAAGAAGAACTTTTACTTACAAAAATATTAAAAAAAAAAATATTAACAAGTCAAAAAGCGTTAAGTTCGGCCGGGCCGAACTTTTCATACCCTCCACCATAAAATATTCTGAACTAAAATGGAATAATTAGTTTTCAACTTTAAGTGGGTACGTTAAAATATCAGATAATGTACATAAAATGTTTATATCTAACTAAGTATGTTGACAACTTTTGGTGGGCTAGAAATTGGGAGGTACCGTTATATAAGGTTATAATAAAACATAGACCTATGTTGACAGTTTTTGATGGGAGCCTTTAATGTCAAATAACTCCTCATTCGGTTGAAAATTGTAGCTAGAATCCTCAAAATACCAAAAATCGGTACATAACGTGGGAACTTCAAATGTCATTAACAGCTTGTTCGGAGGTATGTGGGCTATACGAAAATATGAACTTAAATGAACAAATTTTGTTGGCTTTTAAATTTCAAATTACAGAAAGTTCGTCCAAAAAATAAAGCTAAGGTACGGAAAATCGGAAGGTTTGTTGTGGGGCTATACCAAAACATGGACCTACGTGCGGTTAAACATTTTAAGTAAAATCCTCAAAGTACCGAAAATCGGGAAGTATCGTTATATTGGGGGTATGTTGAAAATTGTTGATGCAGATGTGTGGTGACCACTACAACCTTCAAATGTCAAATTACAGTTAGTTCGGTTAAAAATTGTAGCTAAAATTGCCAATTACTGAAAATTGGGAGTTACCGTTATATGGGAACTATATCCAAACATGGACCTATGTTGACAATTTTTTATGGAGAGGTGTTGTGACCACTAAGAACTTCAAATGTCAAAGTACTGTTAGTTCGGTTTAATATTGTAGTTAAAATCATCAAATTACTGAAAATCGGGAAGTACTTTTATATGGGAGCTTTATCAATACATCGACCTTTCTTGACAATTTTTAGTGGAGAGATGTTCAAATTACAGATAATTCGGTTAAAACTTGTAGGTAAAATTCTCAAAATACCGAAACTCCGTTATATGGGGATACCGAAATCCGTTATACTGAGGTACCATTATGTGGGGTTGTACCAAAACATGGAAATACGTTCATAATTATTTCGAGTATAACCCAGCAAAAAGTTTGCCTCCAAAGAGGCAATTAAATGATATGTACAGGTGATCTGGAAGTGCATCAAATTATGCATTATCACTCATGATTTTTACAAGAGCGTGACTACTGAAAGAGGCACTCCATTGCACTGCATTTTAACTGACCCTTTGGCACTGCATTCTAACTGACCCTCTGGCACTGCATTTTAACTGACCCTTTGGCACTGCATTTTAACTGACCCTTTGGCACTGCATTTTAACTGACCCTCTGGCATTGCATTTTAACTAACCCTCTGCGAAAATTGTGCAAGCCATTACAAAATATGCCAGAACAAATAAAATGCATTTATTATTTGTGTAAAACAAAAATATTAAGAACTTTATTACATAATCACACATTATGAAAATTCTCCATTGAATTCAATCGCAAACATGCGTGTTTCCTCCGCTCTCCATTTGTTCCCAGCTGAACTGTTTTTACTTCATTTGCTAAATGCGTTGTCTTCCAATCACCAGTTAAGATTTCGACATGTACTCCAACAGCACTCCACTCGGAATTTTCTTCTCGTGAGTTACCGGAAAAATGTTCACAAATTAAATATTATTTAGTTTGTATTAACAAATGTTTGGATATGTTAACACGCTTATCTCTTTTTGGAAAATTTATGCCGCTGCCTGTAGAGATGTACAAACTGATTTATGTACATGTAGGGATCTCTAACAACTGCTAATAAAATGTAGCGAACGGAGTGCCTTTTTCACGACTCCGTTTGGACTGCATCCGGATGCTGTTAAATTGTGAGGAATTGGAGTGCCTTTTACACGACTCCGCTGAACTGCATCCGGATGTTGTTAAAATGTGACAAGTGGATGTGATTCTTTGGATTGCATCCAAATGCGGTTAAAATGTGAGGACTGGAGTGACTTTTTCACGACTCCGGTTGAACTGCATCAAAACATGCCGTGACAGAACTAGTCCACATTGCACTACTTCCAATTTATTTTGCTGGGAAGTTTTTTGGTCACTAAGAACCCTAAATATCAAATAGCTAATTCGGTCTAGAAATGTGAATTTAAACGTCAAAATACATGACATCGTTTGGTAACGTTATATGGGGGCTATTCCAAAACATGGACCTATGTCCACTAGTTATATTAGTTTATTGACATTTAAGAACCCTAAATGTCAATTTATAGCTAAATCGGTCTATAAATGTAACTAAAAACGTAAAAATGCCATAAAACGGGGGGCACCGTTATATGGGGGCTATACCAAAACCTGGACCTATGTCCACAACTTTTGTTATATAAGTTTATTGACACTTAAGAACCCTAAATGTCAAATTATAGCTACATCGGTCTGAAAATGTAGCTAAAAACGACAAAATACCGTAAATCGGGGGGTACCGTTATATGGGGGCTATACCAAAACGTGGACCTATGTCCACAAGTTTTGTTATATAAGTTTATTGACACTTTAGAACCCTAAATGTCAAATTATAGCTAAATCGATCTGAAAATGTAGCTAAAAACGTCAAAATACCGTAAATCGGGGGGTACCGTTATATGGGGCTATATCAAAACGTGTACCTATATAGCCCATCATCGAACTTGACCTGCCTGCAAACAAAATACGCATTTTCCCAAAATTTCAGCGTCCTATCTCCATTTTTGTGGATGCTAGAGTGATTACCACAGACGGACGGACGGACGTGCAAAGATCGACTCAGAATTTTACCCTGATCAAGAATATATATAGTTTATAGGGTCGCAAATGGGTATTTCAATGCGTTACAAACGGAAAAACAAACTTAATATACCCTCCATACTATGGTGGATTTTCAAACAAGCATAATTCCTGGATAGATAAGACAAATGTATTGTAAACTTTATATATTTTTAGTATTTTAATAAATAAAAAACCTATATAATCATATGCACATTTATTGTTTTACTTATTACTAGAAGGAATCTTACAATGTCAAGAACGTTTACTTTGACGGGTAAATCATCAATTTTACACTCAAACTATTCACCTCCTATTGAATTGAGAAAGGGGTTGTTATGAGTGTTTTTTAAGTGATTTTCAATCATACAACTCAATACCAAATGATAACAATCTCTTCCATATCGGAGACAAAAATTATAAAGATATCCATAGGTTCATATGAACTACAAGATATTGCTCACTACTTGGAAACACAGTATAGAGCAATTCACAATAATTGATCAATTGAAATTAAAGCCAACAATAATACGCTACAAATAGAGATCTTAACCTCTCATGATCCCATATACTTTGATAAAGAAAAATCCATAGCAAAACTCTTTGATTTTACCGACAAAAATCGGTCAAATTAAAAAAAAAGAAAAATCAGTATCCTGAAAACAAGTATGGAAAAACTTTACCGATAGCTTTCCGCAGCTGGGATTGCTACTTTAATCCACCTTTTGCTGGTGGAAGACAACACAGCTGGAGTGTTAAATTGTCTGCCAATCATGAAAGACCTCGATATGTTGCTTTAATATTTGAAAGAGACAACAAGCAACAACATTGTGAACTTCAAAACATTAAAGTTCACTTGAACTCTGAAACGTATCCCTATGATGATTTGAATCTAAAGTTTGGGGAAAATCGTTATGCAGTACTCTATGACATATATGCCAAGATTCAACAATCGTATTATATGAAGGAACCACAACCACTTCTCACATATTCAAGCTTTAAAGACAACCCAATTGCTGTTATTGATATCAGCAATCACAACGGAACTGCGAAGAATGGACCCATCGATTTAAAAATTCAATTTGAAATCAATACACCAATTCCTCATTATACCTTAGCATATTGCTTAATTATCCATGATCGTCCATTCATTGACGGGAATCGTTTGAAAAATAGTATAAGTTCTTTGTATACTTGCCTTTATATCATGTAAACTCAATAATGAAATAAAACACATAGTTTTGTTATTTCAAATATAGAAAGTATTGGCTTTGCCGTGGAATACCCTTACTAGAAGCCGATATATTCACAAAGAATAAAACTTTGAATTTGTCTCCACATGAGTTTTTCCCCATTCCGACCCCTAACTATTATCCGACTATCACCAAAATTAATAGACTTCTTCCTCAGAGGGACCCGCATCAACTCCCAAATTCGTGACGATCCGATCAAAATTGCGACCTGTAGCGTGATTACAAAAAAATCGGAATGTGGCATGCATTATCGACTATTGCGATATCTCTGTTGTTTTACCACCTACCACAACCTACTTTACATCGTTGTAAAAGTGATATTTTCTACTTTCCTTGACAGGTTTTGCTTTTGATATACCTCTTAAAGAAACAGAGATATTGGCATTAAAATAAAATGTTGACATTTCTCAAAATAAGTTTTTGCCCATTCCGACCCCTGAATATTATAAGACCATCATCAAATAGGCTTCTCCCTCTGTGGGACTCCCATTAACCCCCAAAAATTTCGTGACAATCCGATCAAATGGGATAATCCGAAAAATGGGATGTATTACCGACTATTGCTATATCTCCGATGTTTGGCCACCTACGCTTCCTTTGCATTATTGTAAAGGTGGGATATTCTACCTTCATAGTCAGGATTTATTTTGGAAGTTCCTCATCCAAAGCTGTGAGATTCGTCATTATAATTAAAATCGCAAAAATGAATAGTTGGGTTGTATTAGCGACTATTGTATTGTAAAGCTGATATTTTCTACTTTCATTAGCAGGTTTTGCTTTTGATATACCCTTTATAGATGCGGAGACATGAGCTTTGAAATAAAACGTCGACAATCCCCTCCGGACCCTCATCAACGCCCAAAATTTGGTGATCCGATCAAAATTGCGACCTGTAGCGTGACTACAAGGTTTAGATGAACAGACGGACGGACACACATGCCAGATCGACTCATTCATTTTGGTATATATAACTATGCGTCTACGACCATTATTTCGATACGTTACAAACTTTTTGGCCAAAACCAACTTATAATACCCTCTCCACATAGTGGTGTCGGGTATAAATAGGACATGGATATATAAAGTTCCTTATTTTGAGGAATAACTTTTATATCTCTACCAAAATTACATAATTGTTTAATAAAAAGTGGCAGTCATAAGATGAACAAGTAAAAAAGCATTAAGTTCGGCCGGGCCGAACTTTTCATACCCTCCACCATAATATATTCATTCCTGTCCCCAACTTTAAGTGAGTACGTTAATAGTCAGATAATGTACATAAAATGCTTCATTCGGGAGGTCCTTTTTTATGGTGCCTATATCTAACTCTTGACAATTTTTGGTGGGCTAGAAATTGGGAGGTACTGTTATATAGGGGTTATAATAAAACATGGGCCTATGTTGACAGTTTTTGATGGGAGCCTTTAATGTCAAATACCTCCTAATTCGGTTAAAAATTTAGCTAGAATCCTCAAAATATCGAAAATCGGTACATAACGTGGAAACTTCAAATGTCATTAACAGCTAGTTCGGAGGTATCTGGGCTATACGAAAATATGAACTTAAATGAACAAATTACAGAAAGTTGGTCCAAAAAATAAAGCTAAGGTACGGAAAATCGGGAGGTTTGTTTTGTGGCTATACAAAAACATGGACCTACGTTCGGTTAAACATTTTAAGTAAAATCCTCAAAGTACCGAAAATCGGGAAGTATCTTTATATTGAGGCTATGTTGAAAATTGTTGATGCAGATGTGTGGTGACCACTACAACCTTCAAATGTCAAATTACAGTTAGTTCTGTTAAAAATTGTAGCTAAAATTGCCAAATTACTGAAAATTGGGAGGTACCGTTACATGGGGGCTTTCTTGACAATTTTTGGTGGAGAGGTGTGGTGACCACTAAGGATTTCAAATGTCAAATGTTCAAATTACAGATAATTCGGTTAAAACTTGTAGGTAAAATTCTCAAAATACCTGAAATCGGGCGGTAACGTTATATGGGGGCTATTCCAAAACATGGACCTATGTCCACTAGTTATAAAGGTTTATTAACATTTAAGAACCCTAAATGTCAATTGATAGGTAAATCGGTCTGAAAATGTAGATAAAAACGTCAAAATGCCGTAAATCGGGGGTACCGTTATATGGGGGCTATACCAAAACGTGGACCTATGTCCACAAGTTTTGTCACATAAGTTTATTAACATTTAAGAACTTCAAATGTCAAATTATAGCTTCATCGGTCTGAAAATGTAGCTAAAAACGTCAAAATACCGTAAATCGGGGGGTACCGTTATATGGGGGCTATACCAAAACGTGGACCTATGTCCACAAGTTTTGTCACATAAGTTTATTGACATTTAAGAACTTCAAATGTCAAATTATAGCTTCATCGGTCTGAAAATGTAGCTAAAAACGTCAAAATGCCGTAAATCGGGGGTACCGTTATAAGGGGGCTATACCAAAACGTGGACTTAGGTCCACAACTTTTGTTATATAAGTTTAGTTACACTTGAGAACCCTAAATGTCAAATTATAGCTATATCGGTCTGAAAATGTAGCTAAAAACGTCAAAATACCGTAAATCAGGGGGTACCGTTATATGGGGGCTATACCAAAACGTGGACCTATGTCCACAAGTTTTGTCACATAAGTTTATTGACATTTAAGAACTTCAAATGTCAAATTATAGCTTCATCGGTCTGAAAATGTAGCTAAAAACGTCAAAATACCGTAAATCGGGGGGTACCGTTATATGGGGGCTATACCAAAACGTGGACCTATGTCCACAACTTTTGTTATATAAGTTTATTGATACTTAGGAACCCTAAATGTCAAATTATAGCTACATCGGTCTGAAAATGCAGCTAAAAACGTCAAAATACCGCAAATCGGGGGGTACCGTTATATGGGGGCTATACCAAAACGTGGACCTATGTCCACAAGTTTTGTTATATATGTTTATTGACACTTAAGAACCCTAAATGTCAAATTATAGCCAAATCGGTCTGAAAATGTAGCTAAAAACGTCAAAATACCGTAAATCGGGGGGTACCGTTATATGGGGGCTATACCAAAACGTGGACCGATATAGCCCATCATCGAACTTGACCTGCCTGCAAACAAAAGACGCATTTTCCCAAAATTTCAGCGTCCTATCTCCATTTTTGTGGATGCTAGAGTGATTACCACAGACGGACGGACGGACGGACGTGCTCAGATCGACTTAGAATTTTACCCTGATCAAGAATATATATACTTTATAGGGTCGCAAATGAGTATTTCAATGCGTTACAAACGGAAAAACAAACTTAATATACCCTCCATACTATGGTGGAGGGTATAAAAATTATGGAAAAAACAAGTAAAAAAGCATTAAGTTCGGCCGGGCCGAACTTTTCATACCCTCCACCATAAAATATTCATTCCTGTCCCCAACTTTAAGTGAGTACGTTAAAATGTCAGATAATGTACATAAAATGCTTCATTCGGGAGGCCCTTTTTTATGGTGCCTATATCTAACTGTTGACAATTTTTGGTGGGCTAGAAATTGGGGAGTACTGTTATATAGGGGTTATAATAAACCATGGGCCTATGTTGACAGTTTTTGATGGGAGCCTTTAATGTCAAATAACTCCTAATTCGGTTAAAAAATTTAGCTAGAATCCTCAAAATATCGAAAATCGGTACATAACGTGGGAACTTCAAATGCCATTAACAGCTAGTTCGGAGGTATCTGGGCTATACGAAAATATGAACTCAAATGAACAATTTTTGTTGCAGAATTTAAATTTCAAATTACAGAAAGTTCGTCCAAAAAATAAAGCTAAGGTACGGAAAATCGGAAGGTTTGTTTTGGGGCTATACAAAAACATGGACCTACGTTCGGTTAAACATTTTAAGTAAAATCCTCAAAGTACCGAAAATCGGGAAGTAACGTTATATTTGGGCTATGTTGAAAATTGTTGATGCAGATGTGTGGTGACCACTACAACCTTCAAATGTCAAATTACAGTTAGTTCTGTTAAAAATTGTAGCTAAAATTGCCAAATTACTGAAAATTGGGAGGTACCGTTACATGGGAGCTTTGTTGACAATTTTTGATGGAGAGGTATTGTCACCACTAAGAACTTCAAATGTCAAATTACTGCTAGTTCGGTTTAATATTGTAGCTAAAATCATCAAATTACTGAAAATCGGGAGGTACCGTTATATGGGGGGTTTCTTGACAATTTTTGGTGGAGAGGTGTGGTGACCACTAAGAATTTCAAATGTCAAATGTTCAAATTACAGATAATTCGGTTAAAATTTGTTGGTAAAATTCTCAAAATACCTGAAATCGGGCGGTAACGTTATATGGGGGCTATTCCAAAACATGGACCTATGTCCACTAGTTATATAAGTTTATTGACATTTAGACATGTAAATCTAAATGTCAATTGATAGCTAAATCGGTCTTAAAATGTAGATAAAAACGTCAAAATGCCGTAAATCGGGGATACCGTTATATGGGGGCTATACCAAAACGTGGACCTATGTCCACAACTTCTAATATATAAGTTTATTAACACTTAAGAACCCTAAATGTCAAATTATAGCTAAATCGGTCTAAAAATGTAGCTAAAAACGTCAAAATACCGTATATCGGGGGGTACCGTTATGTGGGGCTATACCAAAACGTGGACCTATGTCCACAAGTGTTGTTATATTTTTTTATTGACACTTAAGAACCCTAAATGTCAAATTATAGCCAAATCGGTCTGAAAATGTAGCTAAAACCGTCAAAATACCGTAAATCGGGGGGTACCGTTATATGGGGGCTATACCAAAACGTGGACCTATGTCCACAACTTTTGTTATATAAGTTTATTGACATTTAAGAACCCTAAATGTCAAATTATAGCTACATTGGTCTGAAAATGTAGCTACAAACGTCAAAATACTGCAAATCGGGGGGTACCGTTATATGGGGGCTATAACAAAACGTGGACCTATGTCCACAACTTCTAATATATAAGTTTACTAACACTTAAGAACCCTAAATGTCAAATTATAGCTACATCGGTCTGATAATGTAGCTAAAAACGTCAAAATACCGTATATTGGGGGGTACCGTTATGTGGGGCTATACCAAAACGTGGACCTATGTCCACAACTTTTGTTATATATGTTTATTGATACTTAAGAACCCTAAATGTCAAATTATAGCTACATCGGTCTGAAAATGTAGCTACAAACGTCAAAATACTGCAAATCGGGGGGTACCGTTATATGGGGGCTATAACAAAACGTGGACCTATGTCCACAACTTTTGTTATATATGTTTTTTTATACTTAAGAACCCTAAATGTCAAATTATAGCCAAATCGGTCTGAAAATTTAGCTAAAACCGTAAAAATACCGTAAATCGGGGGGTACCGTTATATGGGGGCTATACCAAAACGTGGACCTATGTCCACAACTTTTTTATATAAGTTTATTGACATTTAAGAACCCTAAATGTCGAATTATAGCTACATCGGTCTGAAAATGTAGCTACAAACGTCAAAATACTGCAAATCGGGGGGGTACCGTTATATGGGGGCTATACCAAAACGTGGACCTATGTCCACAACTTCTAATATATAAGTTTATTAACACCTAAGAACCCTAAATGTCAAATTATAGCTACATCGGTCTGATAATGTAGCTAAAAACGTCAAAATACCGTATAGCGGGGGGTACCGTTATATGGGGGCTATACCAAAACGTGGACCTATGTCCACAACTTTTGTTATATAAGTTTAGTGATACTTAAGAACCCTAAATGTCAAATTATAGCCAAATCGGTCTGAAAATGTAGCTGAAAACGTCAAAATACCGTAAATCGGGGGGAACCGTTATATGGGGGCTATACCAAAACGTGGACCGATATAGCCCATCATCGAACTTGACCTGCCTGCAAACAAAATACGCATTTTCCCAAAATTTCAGCGTCCTATCTCCATTTTTGTAGATGCTAGAGTGATTACCACAGACGGACGGACGGACGGACGGACGGACGGACGGACGGACGGACGTGCTCAGATCGACTTAGAATTTTACCCTGATCAAGAATATATATACTTTATAGGGTCGCAAATGAGTATTTCAATGCGTTACAAACGGAAAAACAAACTTAATATACCCTCCATACTATGGTGGAGGGTATAAAAATGAGTATGAATTTAGGCAGTTGGTACTGCAGATTGCAGCGGTTATGTGCAGGGCCGCGATATTTACCAGTTAGGTGGCAATGATCACGAACTCTATCACCACCTAACGGTTCATCGCATATGTGGCATCTGACACTTGTTTTAAATTGTGATTCTTCTTCGGGTGTTAAAGCGATCATTGGTTTAACTTTTGACAAGTAGTTATTATAAAAAAAACTTGATGTTTATGCAAGCATGTTTTAAACTTAATGCTGCCGGTGTTTAGATGAATTGGGCTCCCCGAGTAAAATTGACTTTATATTGACGTCAATGTTTAAAAGTTTTTCCAAGGCCCGTCCAGAACCTCTTTCTTGAGACTGATCTGATTTGTCGACAAGCTCATTCTCATGTTTTTTAAAGATTTCCTCTAGATCATCACCTAAGGATACAATTACCGCCTTGGATATGTGATTAAACACTTGTTCTGTTGTTGTCGACTCGGTAGATTTTGACGGATTCTCTTTTACAGCGGTGGGCTTCACATATTGTCCCTGATTTTCTAAAAGACGCTAAAGACTCAATAATAAAATGTTTAAAATTTTTTCACACAATTCAAATTTTAAACATTTTATTATTGAGTCTTTAGCGTCTTTTAGAAAATCACGGGGTAATATAATGTCTTTAGTATTTTAAACTTCATACCATGTAACGTTTTGATTGAATTCACTTTTTATCATTTTTATATTTTTTTCTACATTTTTTGATTCTCACTTCGAATATGAGATATCATATATGAGATATCACATATGAGATATCACATAATTCATCGGCACGATTAATTATGTATATTTTATTTGCATGCTTATGCGACACAGTTGGTTGTTCTTGTTCTTGTTATACCCTCCACCATAGTATGGAGGGTATATTAAGTTTGTTTTTCCGTTTGTAACGCATTGAAATACTCATTTGCGACCCTATAAAGTATATATATTCTTGATCAGGGTAAAATTCTAAGTCGATCTGAGCACGTCCGTCCGTCCGTCCGTCCGTCCGTCTGTGGTAATCACTCTAGCATCCACAAAAATGGAGATAGGACGCTGAAATTTTGGGAAAATGCGTCTTTTGTTTGCAGGCAGGTCAAGTTCGATGATGGGCTATATCGGTCCACGTTTTGGTATAGCCCCCATATAACGGTACCCCCGATTTACGGTATTTTGACGTTTTTAGCTACATTTTCAGACCGATTTGGCTATAATTTGACATTTAGGGTTCTTAAGTGTCAATAAACATATATAACAAAACTTGTGGACATAGGTCCACGTTTTGGTATAGCCCCCATATAACGGTACCCCCCGATTTGCGGTATTTTGACGTTTTTAGCTGCATTTTCAGACCGATGTAGCTATAATTTGACATTTAGGGTTCCTAAGTATCAATAAACTTATATAACAAAAGTTGTGGACATAGGTCCACGTTTTGGTATAGCCCCCATATAACGGTACCCCCCGATTTACGGTATTTTGACGTTTTTAGCTACATTTTCAGACCGATGAAGCTATAATTTGACATTTAAAGTTCTTAAATGTCAATAAACTTATGTGACAAAACTTGTGGACATAGGTCCACGTTTTGGTATAGCCCCCATATAACGGTACCCCCTGATTTACGGTATTTTGACGTTTTTAGCTACATTTTCAGACCGATATAGCTATAATTTGACATTTAGGGTTCTCAAGTGTAACTAAACTGATATAACAAAAGTTGTGGACCTAAGTCCACGTTTTGGTATAGCCCCCTTATAACGGTACCCCCGATTTACGGCATTTTGACGTTTTTAGCTACATTTTCAGACCGATGAAGCTATAATTTGACATTTGAAGTTCTTAAATGTCAATAAACTTATGTGACAAAACTTGTGGACATAGGTCCACGTTTTGGTATAGCCCCCATATAACGGTACCCCCCGATTTACGGTATTTTGACGTTTTTAGCTACATTTTCAGACCGATGAAGCTATAATTTGACATTTGAAGTTCTTAAATGTTAATAAACTTATGTGACAAAACTTGTGGACATAGGTCCACGTTTTGGTATAGCCCCCATATAACGGTACCCCCGATTTACGGCATTTTGACGTTTTTATCTACATTTTCAGACCGATTTACCTATCAATTGACATTTAGGGTTCTTAAATGTTAATAAACCTTTATAACTAGTGGACATAGGTCCATGTTTTGGAATAGCCCCCATATAACGTTACCGCCCGATTTCAGGTATTTTGAGAATTTTACCTACAAGTTTTAACCGAATTATCTGTAATTTGAACATTTGACATTTGAAATCCTTAGTGGTCACCACACCTCTCCACCAAAAATTGTCAAGAAAGCCCCCATGTAACGGTACCTCCCAATTTTCAGTAATTTGGCAATTTTAGCTACAATTTTTAACAGAACTAACTGTAATTTGACATTTGAAGGTTGTAGTGGTCACCACACATCTGCATCAACAATTTTCAACATAGCCTCAATATAAAGATACTTCCCGATTTTCGGTACTTTGAGGATTTTACTTAAAATGTTTAACCGAACGTAGGTCCATGTTTTTGTATAGCCACAAAACAAACCTCCCGATTTTCCGTACCTTAGCTTTATTTTTTGGACCAACTTTCTGTAATTTGTTCATTTAAGTTCATATTTTCGTATAGCCCAGATACCTCCGAACTAGCTGTTAATGACATTTGAAGTTTCCACGTTATGTACCGATTTTCGATATTTTGAGGATTCTAGCTAAATTTTTAACCGAATTAGGAGGTATTTGACATTAAAGGCTCCCATCAAAAACTGTCAACATAGGCCCATGTTTTATTATAACCCCTATATAACAGTACCTCCCAATTTCTAGCCCACCAAAAATTGTCAAGAGTTAGATATAGGCACCATAAAAAAGGACCTCCCGAATGAAGCATTTTATGTACATTATCTGACTATTAACGTACTCACTTAAAGTTGGGGACAGGAATGAATATATTATGGTGGAGGGTATGAAAAGTTCGGCCCGGCCGAACTTAATGCTTTTTTACTTGTTTTCATTTAATGAACTTTTAGTTGGTTAGAATCGCCAAACAGTTGTTCAGAATTTTCACAATGCAATTTTACGCGTTTAAAAAACTCACGTCTGAACTTGAAAGTAGTAGCACAATAATGCAAGTATATATCGACGCCTCCAAACAATAGTATGCTAAGTCGACTTAGCATGTTTTCAAGTTCTTTACATTTTTACATTTTACGTCCTTTAACTTAAATTATGTCAAATTTTGGTAATGATCGGTCAATCCGAACAGAAGTTATAAACAAATGTTTACTCAGAATAGTAGTGAACGTCAAAGAAAAATTTAAAGTTTGAGAGCTTCTCCTGCAAAACTCATTTTTCAGACTTAGCATACTATTATTTGGATGTGTCGATATATATAAGTAGAAGCGATGCTTATTAATCTGTGATTTGATAAGTACTGATGATGGTCTCAACAAATCCCTTCAATATATAATTATTTAGATGAATCAAAGTATTCATTGTATTTCAACATCAAGATCCTCCTCAACCATACCCCCACCTCATACTTGAACTCCCTCTCCCATCATTTGATGTTCAACATACATAACATACACAAATACTCACATTCCTAAGAACAAAGAAATATTCTTGTAGCATTGAATACTGCAGATTTGTTTACATTTGTTAAATGTAAACAAATTTCCTAAATGCTCGTTGACAAAAATCAAATTTTTGGTCAATGTATCAATCACCAGTCCGCTAACATAGATTAAAATAATGGAAAGAATTTGTAGGAATCATTTCATGGTCACTTAATGTTTACTCCTGGGTTTTTGTTGCAATATGAGAAACTCTGACATTCATCTCAACTCATAGCGGCGTTATGAAATTCAAAAGACGAACGAACCTGAACCTCATCAATAATTTCACAATCTTGTGAAATTAATTGGGCATATATTGAATCTTATTTTCAAATTTTTGCTTTTAATACGAAAATTGTAGTGTGCTAAAACATGATTTTCAGAATATTGCGAAATTCATTAAGTCCTAGAGTGATTTCATTGGAAAAATTGCATGAAATTATTTGTTTCTATATCGACCTCCATAGTAGAGTAAAATCATAAAATTGCTGTAGTGGGGATTCGATTTAAGAACACCTAATTTCATGAAACTTTTTAATGAAATTCACGTTAGTGTGGACCGGGGCTAAGCATACAAATTTTAAAACATGAGCGTGAATAGACATGCTCACAGACAGACTGGCGGACGGATAGAAAAATCCTCTTTGATTTTGTGCATGATTAGGCATGCTTACAGACAGACATAGCAGCAAAAATGTCTAAAATCGTCTTTTCCATTTCAAAAAAATCAAAAAAAAATTTTGATACTACATCTATGATTTTTGGTACATAGATGAAGAAAAAAATCCTCATTCCAAATCTGTTTTCCTTACCAACTTTGATCGTTGCGCGCAAAAGATATGACCGTTTTAATTATGCTAATTAGAAAAAAATCTAAAAAAATCGCGGCTTAATATAATAAGCAGTTATATCCTATTATCGTTAACTGAATTTGCACCCTTTGCGATGATGCAAAAAAAATCGAAAAGCTTCAATGGATTCGCGAAAAATAAAATTTGTTAAATAATTTCACGTATTTACAAACATATTTTTGAAACAATAGCGCTTATACTTACAAAAAATATATATAAAAAAATTATAACAGCATCCACACATTGTGAGGAATAAAATGAAATATAAGTCGTGAAGTTTGGAGCTATTGTATTCATGTTATTTGCAAAAATACAAAGAAAATATGACGAAAAAATAAAAATATGTTCTTCTAATTTTATTATACCCTATACCACAATCAAAGACGTAAAGCAATAAAGACTCGAACAAATGCATTTTCCAAAAACATATGACAATAGTTCCACATTTTAGTTTCAGATGGCTACACAACTCACTGGAATTGATAACAGCAATGTCAATCGTTTTTGATTCTTATTTCTCGCGGCAGAAAACATTAACGTCGTGTTTTGTGGCTGAAATTTATTTCTTCACTATTTTTTATTTTTTTTAATAAAAAAACAAAAGTCAACGCCGTAAAATTTGAGTTTTAATGTTTTTCTTGTCAATATTCCAATGAATAACAGTTTTCGTTTAACAGAATGTTGCTATGATGTCGTAGCAACAGAGGTTAACTCCCTCTACAGTTAATTTTTCACAATTGACTTTTCCTATCTTATAATATTGACATCTTTGCCACAATGTGGAAAAGGGTATTATAAGTTTGTTTTGGTAAAAATTCATGTAACACCGCGAAATATTCGTCGGAGACCCCCAATGTGGTATACCAATCTTCATATCTCGACGAGATAAAGCGATTTTGAGATGTGTGTCTGTCCGTCCGTCCGTCCGTCCGTCCGTCCGTCTGTCCATTATAAATTGTAAACACGCTCCAGGCCGCAATTATGGACCGATCGTCACGAAATTTTGTGTGGAGGTCGGGTCCAGATCAGATTAGATCCCTATTCTTATTGGTGATGATCGAGAAATATTAAGCGGGTGAAATGGACCAAAAACAAAATTTTTATCCGATTTTGTAGCGGCTCTGTAGGTCTCAATTATAGTCCGATCGCCTCGAAATTTTAAATAATGTAAGATTATATGACAAAGAAGAAGCTTGCAATTTGAAATGGTGATCGGATGATGTTTAGAGGGTTAAATGGACCAAAACTTTTGTGTGAAAATTGTAAAAATTTTTAATATACCGCTAATATCTTTATTCCTGGACAACACATTCCGCCCACATAAATAATATTTGGAAGGGCAACTCTTGCCCTTTCAATTAATGCCAATTATGTTGATTTATGTGGTCAGATAACAGAGTAACAGCCTAATATACCGAGTGTTTTGCTTGTAATGTAATCAAAAGCATACTAGAGGTCGCAATTATAGATCAATACTCACGAAATTTTGCACGAGGTAGGGGTTTAGGTCGAAGAAGATGCCTACAATTTTTGATGATGATCTGATATTATTTAGCGGGACCATTATTTTTGTATGCTAAATAAAAACATTTTATTTTTGGTCCATATTTGAATCCCTGGAGGCCATATACCGGCAAAGTCCCCTATATATGAAAGATTAACTACCGATCTTTCCTCTGATGAAAATTGCAATAATATGTGTGCTTGGTAACGGACCTATTACCTAAGATATAATGAGTTTTGTGAAGAGAACCACATCTTCCTCCCATGCTACAAATTTTCTCTATCATGACAGACAAATTCCCAGTTCCTACAAATTGCGTGGAACCCTATCATATTACCTGCCAATTGTTCAAAATTTAAAGATGTAGCAGAAATTGCTAAACAACGCCAATTTTCAAATTTAAGAATATTTCTTAAAATGTACTGTATATAATTGTTCCACAAACATCCCAGTTGGGACAAGGGAGCCTTCTCTCATATCAATGAGAGCACCCGATTAATATCAGCTCAATGATATGTAGACAGCGGAATTTTATGCAACACCTATTTTTGTAAAATTTGCATATTTTTGGCTTCTAATTAAATTCCAATCAAAATATATCACATATGCAAAAATATGCGAAATATATAAATTAAGCATATGCAAATATTATTTTTGCATATGGAAAATTTCTGTATTTCACATATTTTCGTATGCTACATATAGTTCAATAATATCTTCTAAAATGTTTACGTGTACATTTTTCTGTTTGAAATTCACTTCAGACAAGTCAATAAAATAGAGAAATCTGTAACCAGAGCCACAATCTTCAAAATGTCGAAAATGGGGAGCTTTCGTTGTATGGGAGCTATATGAAAGCCTAGACCTATACCGACAAATTTCAGATGGAAAGTTTAATACCCCCAATGAAGACTTAATACCAAATTTTAGCCAATTCGTAGGGATATTGAGACCATAACCTTCAAAGTACAGAAAATCGGTGGGTTCTGGTCATGGGAGCTATATGAAGACGTTGACATATAACGACAAATTTCAGGTGGAAAGTTTTTTTACCTCCAACGAAAACTGAATACAAAATGTCAGCCACTTCAGTTTGATATTGAGGCCACAACCTTCAAAATACCGGGTATCGGGAGGTACGGTTCTATGGGAGCTATATGAAGACCTGGACTTATACCGATAAATTTCAGGTCGAAAATTGTGATGAACTAATACTTAATACAAACGTTCAGCCACTTCGATGGGATATTTAGGGCACAAAGGCATGCATATGGTTTAGCAAATATGTCAAAATATGCAAAAAATTAGGTCCAGACTAAATTTCCGTTCTAAAATTACTTATTGGTGCCACCATAGTACAATTGTTTGCACACCCGCCTTGCACGCTGAACGTCGGGCGTTCGATTCCCGGCCAGCAAACATCAAATTTCCAACGATGGCAAAATACTCCTCAGTAAAGTTGGCGACATTTTCTGAGTATTTCAACCATGTACAACTTCTCTACAGGTGGTGTTTTAAGACATGCCTTTCGGACTCGGCGATAAACAGTAGGCCCCATACTATTGCTGTAATATGAATCGTGGTGCACGCCCTGTCCCTTCTGTGATCTTTGTGGTACAATTATTATATTGTTATTTAAACTTAATGTGATAAGGTTGCAGACTCCAAAAATTTATTTCTTACAATTAGATTATTTGTCCAAAAGAAACTTTGATTTGCTGAAAGCTAACTCGCAGGGTAGTGGTGTAGGGTATCGTATGGTCGGCCCTGTCCGACTATAGCCTTTGCTTACTTGTTTTTTTATGGTTTTATAGGATAGGTTGAAGAAAAAATTTTTGAGTTCTTCGTCTTTTTTCGTCAAAATTTCGCCCAATAGTGAAGATATTCCATTTCAAACATTTTTTCGCTTATAGTTTTCCTATTGGCGAATATTTTTAGAACATTTTATTAAATCACAAGGAACTCCAATTGTGGCATAACATTAAAATAATGTAATATTGAATATTACAACATTTGAAACGCATATAAACCGCGTAGTAGTGAAAATGACATGATGCGCATCCGATTTTCCAAAACAGCGAATCAATCCCTCTTATTTGGTGTACAGTTTGTGAAATTCCATTTGGCGACCACGATGTAGCATCAGTTGCATGTTAGGGTGCAAAAAACAGTAAAATTCCCATAATTTCCACGAAGTACATTTGCATTTTATGCGCATCCGATTTCAATGATCACCATTAAAAAATACATCATCCTATGTCATTTCAATGCGATCCATCAAGAACCGTGGATGTAGCATCGCACTCAGTTTTTAGAAGAAATCTATTATATCTCCGGATTCGCGAACGTTTTTCAATATCTGTTTTCGCACATTTTAAATATGCGTTTCGCTCTATTTATCTAAGTAGGAATAACACATCTAAAACGCGTCTTAATAAGCGATATTTTCAAAAATATTTTTTGCAGATTTTCGAAGTTTGAGGGGTATCATATCCGCCGATCTAGTGGATGGATTTAGACGCGCAAAGGCTTGTTAGATTCAGAACGTAAAAAAACTAAATTCACACGGGTTTCCACTGAAACCGAATGGCATTTGTAAATTTTGAATCCAAAAAACTGTTTTTTTAGAAAAAATTACGCACAAAAATTTCGACTTTAAGCTGAGATTGTTGTGAACCTTTGAAGGCTACACTCCCGAGTTATACATCAAAAAATGCGTAATCGCGAGTACTAAAATCTCATAATCAGTTTTTAAACGAGTACAGTTGCGCGTCCCGATTAGAGCAAATATTCAAAAAACCCAATTTTTCAGTCTTCAAAATGTCAGCATCCGTTTGAGATTGATGCATTGGTTATATTAAAAAATCATACATTAGAAACTTCATCTCTGAAGTGTATTCTTTAACTTCTTCTTTGAATATTATACTCTACATTGTATTGTAAAGCCACTAATTGAAAATTGACTTAAAAAACTCGTCTCCTTCAACGATTTTTTCCTATTTTTTACATTAAAACGACCACAGCTTCCGCTCAAATTACAATTTTAAGAAACCCGTCGGTGAATCGGGCTAAAACAGTATATTTTACCGAAATGCGTTCAAAAGTTATGGTATAGTACAACTGTTCGCGAGTTACAGTACCCCATACCTCAGTTTCAACATAAGTTAATTTTCTACAAAAAGGTCGATATGTATATTGAAATGTATTTTGTTTACATTAGCGATCAAATCTGGTTCTCTCTCAACTTCTCGGTCTGGCTCCCTCCCACACATAAACAGGTTAAATGTGGCTCTCTAGATAACTCAATCATTTGTTTGACTCCAACTGGTTCAAATCGACAAAAATTGCCTGTCGTGTCAGGGACGCGCTTCTTTGCAAAGACAGTAAATTGATGGCGCCCACTGGGTTGTTTTTGCATTTGCTTCTCTCTCTCACTAACAGTGTAAGTGAATGAAAACAAACAATAAGAATCATGTGGTTGTTTTTTTTTTCACTCATACATACACATACAGTCAACCAAAAAAGTCTACATACACCCTATAAATCTCGAGTTTTAAGGGTAAGGAAACATTTTTATGAAAATCCAAATACATAGATCTATTTCATATCCCTAATGAACAATATTACATACAACAAAAATATATTCCATAATACAAATAACGGTAAATTCTATAAACATTAAAAAATTAATAGAGAAAAAGTGTACATACACCCAATGAAATATTAAGATTACCGTAAAATTTATGGAATAAGCAATACAAATTTTACATTTTATTGCTTTATCGAATGTCTCTGGTTGTCTATGATATATTTTTGACTAAATAGGAACATATTTGTGCTTCAATTGACGTTATTTAAGGTCAGACTTCGCGTATAGCTCGTTAAGGCGGACCCTTGCAGATTTCTTTGAGTTTTTCAGTCTGATAGTTTATGAAACCCCAGGAAATACAGTGGGACTAATTATTTTGAGATCCTAGAGCACTTTGAAGTTGTTCTTTTGGATAATTTATGCTCCTGAGCTTCGCTAAATATGCGAATCCCTGAGTTTTTTTATAAATTTTATAGTTTTCACAGCATTCCAAGGGTCAAATTACAAGCAAGAACCTTGGAATTACTTTGTAATACATTTTTGGACCTTAACTCAATCAGAAATGTACAACATTATTCTCCAAACCCGCTCCTAAAGTTTCCAAAGCATCAAAATAAAAGCACCACCAAAGAATGCATGCAATTTGTATGAAATTTACACTGTTAACTAGTATGCCCTCGTATTATGACCGTTAGGGTCACTTGAAGCGCAACAAATGTCGGATACTTTTACATTGCTGATTCAAGGCATGCTCGACGATTGTACCAGACCTTATTACAAGGTAATTCGAAGGCTTCTGCATGTAATTTGACCTTGGAATGTTGTGAAATCTTTAAAATTTATAAAAAAACTCAGGAATTCACATATATATCGAAGCTCAGGAGCATATATTATCCATAAGAACAACTTCAAAGCGCTTAGGGTCTCAGAATAATTAGTCCCACTGTATTTCCTAGGGTTTCATAAACTACCAGTCTGAAAAACTCAAAGAAATCTGCAAGGGTCCACCTTAACGAGCTATACGCGAAGTCTGGCATTAAATAACGGCAATTAATCCACAAATATGTTCCTATTTTGTCTAAAATATATCATAGACAACCTGAGACATTCGATAAAACAATAAAATGTAAGATTTGTATTGCTTATTCCATAAATTTTACGGTAATCTTAATATTTCATTGGGTGTATGTACACTTTTTCCCTATTAATTTTTTTGTTTTTATAGAATTTACCGTTATTCGTATTATCTATATTAATAAAAGAGTAAAGTGATTGACTGACTGACTGACTGACTTAATGATTCATCAACGCCCAGACCAAACGGCTGAAGCTAGAATCTTGAAATTTTGGGTAAGGGTCAGTCTTGGTCCGAAGGTGTCAGATAAGGCTGGGTTTTTGGAAATTCGAACTAGAAGGGTACGAAAAGTACTAAAAGGTACTAAATACGGTACCATTTGTATTTGGCGAACCGGTAGAGCTAGAACTTTGAAATTTGGAATGAAGGTCACTGATGGAGTGTAGGAAAGATGTGCTAAAGGGTTTTTAGAAATTCCAACTATAAGTGTACGAAAAGTACTAAAGTGTACTAAATTTGGTACCAATTCGAATTTTGTGAACGGATAAAGGTTAAAGGTTGAAATTTGGTGTGAGAATCAAGGTGAAAAGGTACGCTTGACATAAGGAGGTGGTTTACACATGTGTACGAAAAGTACTAAATGGTACTAAATTTGGTACAATTATGATTTGGGCGAACGAATAGAGCTGGAATCATGAAATTTTGAATTAAGGCTACTGTTGGAGAGTAGAATGAACGTAGTTTTAAAAATTCGTACTTATGGGTACGAAAAGTACTAAATGGTACTAAATTTGGTACAATTTGGATTTAGGTTCAACGGATAGAGCTGGAATCCTGAAATTTTGAATTAAGGCTACAGTTGGAGGGTAGAATGAAAGTAGTTTTGAAAATTCGTACTTATGGGTACGAAAAGTACTAAATGGTACTAAATTTGGTACAATTACGATTTGGTCGAACGGATAGAGCTGGAATCCTGAAATTTTGAATTAAGGCTACAGTTGGAGGGTAGAATGGAAGTAGTTTTGAAAATTCGTACTTATGGTTACGAAAAGTACTAAATGGTACTAAATTTGGTACAATTACGATTTGGGCGAACGGATAGAGCTGGAATCATGAAATTTTGAACTAAGTTTACTGCTGGAGAGTAAAATGGATGTAGTTTTAAAAATTCGTACTTTTGTGTACGGAAAGTACTAAATGGTACTAAATTTGGTACAATTTGGATTTAGGTTGAACGGATAGAGCTGGAATCCGGAAATTTTGAACTAAGGCTACAGTTGGAAGGTAGAATGGAAGTAGTTTTGAAAATTCGTACTTATGGGTACGAAAAGTACTAAATGACGCTAAATTTGGTACAATTATGATTTAGGCGAACGGATAGAGCTAGAATCCTGAAATTTGAATTAAGGCTGATGTTAAAGAGTAAAATGGAAGTAGTTTTGAAAATTCGTACTTATGCGTACGAAAAGTAATAAATGGTACTAAATTTGGTACAATTACGATTTGGGCGAACGGATAGAGCTGGAATCCTGAAATTTGAGTTAAGGCTGCTGTTAGAGAGTAGAATGGAGGTAGTTTTGAAAATTCGTACTTATGGGTACGACAAGTACTAAATTCGGTACAATTACGATTTGGGCGAACGGATGGAGCTGGAATCCTGAAATTTTGAACTAAGGCGAACAGAGCTGGAATAATGAAATTTAAAATTTAGCTTGCTGTTGGGGTGTAAGATGAAGTTAGTTTTGCAAATTCTTACTTACAGGTAAGAAAAATACTAAATTTGGTACAGTTTAGATTTGGGTGAACGAATAGAGCTGGAAACCTTAAATTCGTAATTGAGAATAATGTTGAAGTGTAGGATTGAGGTAGTTTTGGAAATTCGTACTTAGGGATATGAAAAGCACTAAATTTGGTATAGTTTGGATTTGGGTCAACGGATAGACCTAGAAGCCTGAAATGTGGAATTGAGATTTCTGTTGGAGTGTGGGATTGCGGTAGTTTTGGAAATTCGTACTTATGGGAACGAAAAGTACTAAATTTGGTACAATTGGGATTTGGAATCTGGAATCCTGAAATTTGGAATTGAGATTGGAGTATAGGATTGTGGTAGTTTGGGAAATTCGTACTTATGGGTACGAAAAGTACTAAATTTGGTACAGTGGGTATTTGGGGGAACGGATAGAGCTGGAATCCTGGAATTTGGTAAGCCTACGGTTGGAGTGTAGGATTGAGACATGGAGGTAGTTTTTGAAATTCTTACTTATGGTCACGAAATATACTGGTACAATTTGAATTTGAGTGCACCGATAGCGCTGGAATCCTGTTTTTAGAATTAAGATTACTGATGAAGTGAAGGATTGAGGTAGTTTTGGAAAATCGTACTATTGGGTGTAGGGACAGTGCTGGAATCTGTATTTTTTGGATTTAGTGTGGCTATTGGTGTGCAATGTTGGTCTCGCTGTTAATTTTCAGTGTTCGCCATTTCCATATTATACAAGTATATTGTTTATTTGTTTTTTATATCCTTTCCGCATACGAAGTAGCGGGCACTTTGCTAGTAGAATATATTTTTGTTGTATGTAATATTGTTTATTAGGGATATGAGATAAAACTATGTACTTGGATTTTCATAAAAATGATCCCTTACCCATAAAACCCGAGATTTATAGGGTGTATGTAGACTTTTTTGGTTGACTGTATACTAAAACATTGATGGAAATTCTTGGGCGACGCTGGTCTAACTAAATGGGGATACATATATGTAAGTTGGTAAATGTATACCCGTTCATTGTTTTACTCTCTCTCTCTCTCTCTCTCTCTGATTGTAGTTGTCTCATATGTTCTCTAATTCATTCATTTGTTTGAATACGACTCTCTCGCACAATAGGTCTTTTAAGATAAAAAATTGTCTCTTATGGCTGGTGTTTATCCTAACTCTCACATTGGGGAACTAATATTTCACGATTCAACGTAATATTTTTTAACTTAATCGATAAATGTGGTAACCCTAATATTTTGACTATATTTAAGCTATGTTTACATTTAAGCTCTGCTCTCCAAATACTCTCTCTCTCTCACACACACACTCTCTTTCTTTCTCACACACACTCTCTCTCACACACACACACATGGCCTGCACAGTGGGTCGAATAGGCGTTATTAATTTAGAACCGGCATTACCCCTCTACTGACACACATAGCCTGATCGACTCTATTATGTCTATTATGCGTTTCAAAGTTTTTGGCCAAGACCAACATATAATACCCTGCCCACATAGTGATGTTGGGTACGAGGGCTGCACGTTAAATATCTGGCCGAACAATAAAAACGCGAGTATTTACCATCAAAAATAGTTTTATTGTTTCCTTAAATAGTCTCCTGGATGATTTATACAGTTTTTCATGCGCTCAAACCAATTACTGAAGCACTTTTTCCACTCCGATTGAGACTCCTCCAAAACATGGATTTTGAACGTTTCAACAGCATCTTCAGGCAAGAAAATCGTTGACCACGCCTTTTTTCTTGACATGCTTGAATCAAATGAAGTCATTGGATCCCCAGTCAGGGCTGTACGGCGGATGACCCATCAATTCCACGTTTTGTCCGGTCAAACAGGCGCGGGTTTGAATCGATGTGTGAGAGCTCGCATTGTCATGATGCAGAATGGTTAGTTTTTCGAATTTTTCAGGAGACATCAGGCAAACAAATTGTAGTGTACCACTCAGAATTAACCGTCCTACATTTCTCTAGGCGTTCAGTCGCTACATAGGTCGATTCCCGTTTTGTTTCGGGCTGCTAAGCACATATTCAAGATTCGTCATCTGTGACGATCCTATAAAAGTCGTTTGAAGAACCGCGATCGTTTTTATTCACAATTTCTTTGCACCAATATACAAGAGCCCTTTTTTAGCGATTAACCAATTTTGCCGGATCTAATGAGAAAAATCAAATTTTCCGGTCTGGTGTTCATGCAATATCAAATGTTGGTTGGTGGAAGCTATGCCCAAAGATGTCTCTACGTCACGGTATATAACATGGCGATCTTGCACTAACGCTTCACGCAGGGCTTATTTTTTTCTGGCACAACGAGTGCGAGTGTTGGTCCCGAATGAATTCATTAAACCAGTTTTCACGGTGCTATAGGATGGCCTTTTATCGCCATACAAAAATTTAATTTGATCGATGCACTCTTGCCTTGATTATCTTTCAACGATCATCGGACGAAAATTTTCACAAGTAAATTCCAAGAAAACTCATGGTCGTATGGCAAAATCTATCAAACTTACCAAAAAAAAAAAATCAAATGACGCCTCGCAACACGCTCTGTTGCCTACGCCAGATAGTTTTCGTTCAGCCCTCGTAAAAAAACACATACCGACTTCAGGGATTTGACAGTTTATATCTACGTTTTCGACTCAATTTGCTTCTTGCTTGGAGTTTAAAATTGTGGACATAAGTCCACGGAGTAGCCCCCATGTAAGAGCACCGGCCGATTCTAAGTCATAGCACCCCATGTGATGTTCTGCAAAAGTCTCCACCAGAGTTTTTGTAGTTTTGGGTTGAAAATTTTGTTGGATGTTGGCGATTAGGATTTCCAATGGCCAAAACACTTTTCCGCAAAAAAGTGGTCCACCTATTTGTACCCCCATATATCCCCATAGAAGGGTTCCACCCGATTTGAGGTATTTTGAAGATAAAATCCTCAAAATACCTATAATCGTGTTGTACCGCTATATGGGGGCTGTAGGAAAAAATTTGCCCACATCCATGTATTGTCATCCAAATCTGAAAAGTGTGCACAGTTTCAGTTCGATTGGTCAACTGTAACTGTGTGGAAAATTAGTTACCAGAGTTTAAATGCAAGTTAAATAAAACACCGTTAAAACACTGTAAAATGGACCAATATTTGTTTTAATTTCATATTCATGTATTGTCATCCAAATCTGAAAAGTTTGCAAAGTTTTAGTCCGATTGGTCAACTGCAACTGTGTCAAAATCAATGAATGTAAACAAAAAACGATTCCCGTACCAATCACATAAAGCCTAAACTTTTCAGCTTCTCTGAATCGTTTCATTCTCATAACCAAAACAAAACCACAAACTTTTCAATGTAAAAAGATGGAAACCGTACGATTGCTGAAATGTAACTTCGGCTATGCTTTGCCGAGTTGTTTCATTCACCAGCCAAACAAAAATATTCTTTGGGAAACGTTTGCCGTGCATTATGGTCAATGACACACTCAGGCACACACACACATGTGATTACTTAACAACCCTATAAACCAGGGACGAGCTTCTTTGCTTAGATCGTATAGTGAGGGCGCCCACTGGGTTGTTTTTGCATTTGCTTCTCTCTCTCACGTACAGTGTAAATGAATGAAAACAAACAAAAACATAATGTGGTTGTTGCTTTTTTCACTCATACGTGTCTTCGCTTTGGTTGTATTTCTGTGGTCATCGCTGCTATAAACCAGAGTGAGGCAGAAAACATTTTTGGGTCTCTCTTGTGCTCTCAATGAGCGTAAATTTGTTGTTGTTAACAACGTGTTAGCATCTACACAGGCTGTGAGCGATAACAAATTTACGCTCACTTAGAGCACATGGGCTCTCTTGTGAGTCACAATGCCTCCTCCTGCTATAAACTAACATCAACATACCACAGTGAATATTTTATCAACCCTCAAACTTTTTTGATTTATTTACATGTCTTTAGTACTATTTAGTTTTCTATCTGCTCTTGTGGAGTTGAGTACTTTTCGCTTATCGTTTTGTTCGCACTCACGAATGTAAACAAGACGTTCCTATGAAAATACGAAACAAAACGATTGGAAATGTTATTTAAAGTATTTTTACGTACGCTGGTCAAAATTGAGTTACCAGATTTGAATGCAATTTAAATAAAACACCGTAAAAACACTGTTAAAATGGTAAAAATGGACCAATATTGGTTTTAATTTCATATTCATGGTTTGTCATCCAAATCTGAAAAGTGGGCAAAGTTTCAGTTCGATTGGTCAACTGCAACTGTGTTAAACATGAGTTACGAGATTTGAACTAAACGGAGCAAAGCAAGTTAAATAAAACACCGTGAAAACGTCAACACTTAATATTGTGGACAGAAGTATAGCCCACGATTTCACGAATTTTGTAGTTTTTAACTACGTATACTGAATTTGCTATAATTTGTCGTCATAGAATATAGCCCCTAGATAAGGGTAGCGCCCGATTTCGGGAATGTATTTTTAAGTTCTTATCTTATTTTCGTTCTAAATTAGCAGTAATGTGTAGTTATGATTCCCAGCTGTAAGAAAACCTCCCCAACACAAATTGTGGACATTGTAACGTTCGTAACATAAAGAAAATTAATTATTTCACTTTAGTACAGAATATTTCATGCTGCAGGTTAAAAAAATTTGGCTCGACCGAACAACTGTTAAGCTTCGAATATAACCCTAAGTGGACAAATAGTTTTAATCACTACAAAACATGCCACATACATAATAAACACTTTTTCAAAAACTTTGTATTTTATTTTTTCGTTATTCAATCAATCCGAATCAATAAAATAAGAAATAAGAAATCAACAAAAATAACTTATATTCATGTAACTGGATGTATGTATATGCTAGAATTTACAGAGCCCATCCTCATAGAAATAACCCCAAATCCATATT
The DNA here is from genome assembly GCF_047663935.1 of Musca autumnalis. NCBI lineage: Eukaryota > Metazoa > Arthropoda > Insecta > Diptera > Muscidae > Musca > Musca autumnalis. Next base: position 130,297,169 of record NW_027411755.1, on the reverse strand, counting down.
TTCTCTATTAAATGGGGATCAAGTGGTTTATAATCAATTTTTGCAAAGATCCAAATACAATAGAGAAAACTACAAAGAGGTTAAGTGGAAAAGAGGATAGGAATATGACAAATGTTTTCTTCACTGGTGGTTCTTCGGCCAAAAAAAATCAAAAAGGTCAAAAAGTATAGTTAAATTTGTTTACCGAACGTGACCAAGTTTAAATGTCCCAGACAGGCTGTTTGAAGAAGAAAACAAAATACATCCATATGTATGTTTGTTTAATGGTCATTTTGTTTGTAACCTTCTCTTATCCCTAAGACATCGTTCTGCGAATGGTTGTGCTATACGAGTGGACAACATTAAGATAAGAATTAGGTTGAACAAGGACCAATAGTAAACAAATGCGTGGGCGCTTGACACATTCTTTATTCCTTTTTGGTTTGGAGAAAAACAATTTGAACATGACATCAAATATTTATACAAATATTAACAGCAAATGTGTTGATACACATGTTACAACTTAGCATCTTATAAAATGTCATTTCATTGCCCCGGGATATGGTCAGGGTGGGGGAATAGTGTTAGCTGATAGTGTTATGTATTCTCCACGCCGTTACCCCCTTCAGAATAGATTAGTGGCTGTGTTGTAAGTGGTTGTGAGTTAAGTATGTGTATTTTGCGTGTGGGTTTCATAGTTTATAAACGAATTTGATTGGAAAATCTGGAATTACGCTTGTGAGTGGGGGATTAAGTAATTGAATATAGATTAAATCACTGATGGCATGTAGAACTTTGGGATTTACTTGATTTGAAAAACTAATGATGTGTTGGCACAATTGGCTAAGGGAAAATTAGTCTTTTATTTTGGGTTACATCGAGTGATTAGGGGTTTATTGTAGGGGAAAAACAAAAGGGTCGAAGAAAATGTTATTTGCAGTTAATATCACTTTAGGAAATCCAATTACAATTGTATTCCTATATTGAATTAATACGACTAAGGTAAAAGCAATTACGATATTATTTTGGCTTAAACTATGACCATTTTCAGTAGCGTGTAAGAGTATATTGTTAGTTCTTGTGGTATTAGGTTTGAGTTGGGTGTTGCATGATGATACCAACAAAATGTTCTTGGATGTATTAATCTACTTACATACTTAGCTGGCCCAATACAGAACATTTGTTCCATAGGCCGAACTAAGAAAAGATCTCCAATTCTCTCTGTTTAGTGCTTTGCTATTTGGAATACCGCGCCTTGTCATCTCTTCATCCACTTGTTTGCGCCATCTATTCTTTGGCCTGCCAATTCTGCGTGCACCGCTATGTGGCACGAATTTTTACGCCTTTTTAGCGGGTTCATCGTCGCTCTTTCTTATTATATGGCCTAGCAAACGCAATCGCTGCATCTCGATACGATTAATTATATTGATGTCGTTATATAGCAGATACAGCACGTGGTTCATACGACGTCGATATTCACCGTCAACGCAGATCGGTCCGTACATTTTTCGAAGAATTTTTCTCTCAAACACGCCAAGCACTGCCTTATCTGCTTGTACCCAGTACAAGTACCCAGGCTTCAGAACAATACATCAGCACGGGTAGTATTAGTGTTTTGTAAAGCGTTATTTTTGTTTGACGAGTTGTGGCTTTGTTTTTAAAGTGCTTGGCCAATACAATTATTTTTTTATTTCACAACTGATGTCGTTTGTTGTGTTTACGGCGGGCCGAGGTATACGAAGTCTTTTACTACCTCAAAATTATAGGAACCAACTTCAACAGTTGGTCCGATCTCAATGGACGCATTGCGCGTCGACACCATCAGCTTGGTCTTCTCGCCGTTTACCGCCAGACCCTCCATAAAGGTATCGGTTACTTCTTTTACTGATCGTCCCATGATGTCTATATCATCAGCATAACGTCAACTTAAATGCCCAAAGATGTAGCCCTCAACGTAACCCTTTGAGGGTTACGTCTCTGGGCATTTGGGGTGACGATAAGCAAGTAACATGTGGCTACTGGTGTAGATTGTGCCACTTCTTTTGACGGGTGCCTCTCGTATAACCTTTTCTAGCAGGATGTTGAAAAGACCACACGAAAGGCTGTCTCCTTGCCTGAAACCTCTTTTGGTACAAAACTCTTCGGAGAGATTCTTTCCTATTTTAACTGATGATCTTGTGTCAGTTAGAGGGGGATACCAAATTCAGACATTGCTTGGAATACCTTTGAACGTAGCGGGCTGTCGAAGGCTGCTTTATAATCGACAAAAAGGTGTCGATCTGCATCTCTTGGGTCTTCTCCAGGATTTGCCGCAGGGCAAATATCTGGTCAATGGTGGACTTGCCAGGTCTAAAGCCGCATTGGTATGGTCCAATTATTTCGTTGACCATGGGCTTTAGTCGTTCGCACAATATCCCTGACACTATCTTGTAGGCGATAGGGAGAAGACTTATGCCCCTATAGTTGGAGCATACAGTCTTATCTCCCTTCTTGTGGACGGGGCACAGGGTACTCAGGTTCCAACCGTCTGGTACGCGTTCTTCCTGCCAGATGGAGCTAACTAGCTGATGAATACACCTTATCAGCATGTCGCCTCCCGTTTTAAACAGCTCGGCTGGTGGCCTACTACCAGTTCCTGGCGCCTTATTATTCTTCAGCCGGTTTATTTCTGTCATTACCTCATCTTGGCCGGGTGGTTACATTCAATACCATCTTCTGGGATTGGATCTGTGGTATCTTCGTCGACTTCGATACTATTGGATACCAACAGTTTGGAAAAATGCTCTTTCCATATCCTTAGCACACTATCTGTATTACTTACCAGATTACCTAGCTGGTGTCTACAGGAGGATGTGCCAGTTCCAAAGCCATTAGTTTCATGTTTCACTCTATGGTAGAATTTTCGGCCTTCTGTACATCTCGATTTGTTCACACTCCCGCTTCTCCATCTCTCTCATTTTCCTGTGGAAAATACGTATCTCCTCTTTCCTTTTCTCCCGATACTTCTCTCGTGTGCTACGCGTTGCTACGAATTGTAAAGTAGCCCTATATGCCGCATTTTTCTCTTCGGTAGCAGCACGACACTCCTGTTTATATCATGGATTCCTTCGTGGAGGTCTCTGGTATCCAAGAACTAATTTTGCGGCTGTTTGCATGGAGTGGGCTATGTTTTGCCATTGTCCTAATATGTTATTGGGACGAGGAGTGCTTTGATTAAGCAGTTGAGCCAGTTGAGTGGAATATGCTGTGGCTATCTGTTGTGATTGCAGCTTACCGATGTCCAACTTCCGTGTTGTGTCTGTTCGCACTTTGTTTGCTACCTTTGCTGCAACAAGGTAGTGGTCCGAGTATATGTTTGCTCCTCGGAACGATCATACATCCAACACGCTTGATGCATGTCTTCCATCTATCACAACGTGATCAATTTTATCTTTTGTTCTTTGATCTGGCGACAGCCAGTTGCCTTTTTAAATATCGAGCTGCTTAAATCTGGTACTGCTAACTACCGTTTTTCTTGCAGCTGCAAAGTCTATCAGCCTCATACCATTGTCAGATGTTTCACTGTGGAGATTGAATTTCCCGATTTTGGGGCAAAGATATTCTCCTTTCCAATTTTGGCATTAAAATCGCCTAGAACAGTTTTAATGTCATGGGCAGGGCAACGGTCATATGTTTCTTCTAAGCGCTCGTAAAATATATCTTTGGTCTGTTCGTCCTTGTCTTTAGTGGGAGCATGCGCGCAAAAAAAGCTGATGTTGAAGAATTTTGCTTTTAATCGAATTGCAGCGAGTCTTTCATTCACTAGGGTGAAGCTGGAGACCAGATGTTTTTACCTCCGACCAACTACAAATCTGCAAACAAACTCATACTTTGTGTCATGGCAGCTATAATACAGTGCGTCATCTTTAGGTGTTGTTGTGATGCCTTTCCCGTTCCATCGTATGTCCTTTATGGCAAAAATGTCGCCCTTGTACTATTCAAGTACATCTGCCAATGCGTAAACTGCACCTTCTCTATAAAGAGTGCGAACATTCCAGGTGCATATTCGCAGATCATGGTCCTTTGGGTTTGGGTGAACGGATATAGCTGAAATTCCGAGATTTGGAATAAGGAGTACTATTGGAGTGTAGGATTGATTAAGTTTTGGAAATTTTTAGTTATGGGTAGGAAAAGTACTAAATAGTACTAAATTTGGTACAATTTAGATTTCAATGTTGGGATACATTTGGAATCGTGAAATTCGGAATTAAAATTGCTGTTGGAGTGTTGATAGAGGTAGGTTTGGAAATTCGTGCTTTGGATACGAATAGTACTAAATGGTACCAAATTTGGATTTGAGTTATCGGATGTATCTGGAATTCTGAAATTCGGAATTAAGCTTATTGCTTGAACATAGCACTGAGGTAGTTTTGAAAATTGGTACTTATGTGTACGAAAAGTACTAAATGGTACCAAATCTGTTACAATTTGGATTTGGGTGAACGGATATAGCTAGAATCCCGAGATTCGGAATAAGGATTACTGTTGGTAAGTAGGTTTTATGAAGTTTTTGAAATTTTTAGTTATGGGTACGAAAAGTACTAAATGGTACCAAATTTTAATTTATGTGATCGGACACATTTGGAATCCTGAAATTCGGAATTATTGTTGGAGTGTTGAAAGAGGAAGGTTTGGAAATTCGTACTTTGGATACGAAAAGTACTAAATGGTATCAAATTTTGTACAATTTGGATTACGGTGATCGGATGCAGCTGTAATCCTGAAATTTGGAATTAAGATTACTGTTGGCGTGTAGGATTGAGGTAGTTGTAGAAATTCGTACTCATGGGTACAAAAGTACTAAATGGTACCAAATTTGATACAGTTTGCATTTGGGTGAACAGATATTTTATTTTAATTTATGTGATGTTGATGTTGGAGTGTTGATAGATGTATGTTTAGAAATTCGTACTATGGATACGAATAGTACTAAATGGTACCAAATTTGGATTTAAGTTATAGGATATATCTAGAATCCTGAAATTCGGAATTAAGCTTATTGTTTGAACATAGCACTGAGGTAGTTTTGAAAATTTGTACTTATGGGTACGAAAAGTACTAAATGGTACTAAATTTGGTACAATTTGGATTTCGGTGATCTGATGTAGCTGCCATACTCAAGTTTGGAATTAAAATACCTGTTGAATTGTAGAATTGATAAAATTTGGAAAATTTTTAGTTGTGGGTAGGAAATATACTAAATAGTACTAAATTTGGTACAATTTGGATTTGAGCGAACGGATAGAGTTGGAATCAAGAAATTTGGAATTAAGATTACTGTTGGAGTGTAGGATTGAAATATGGAAGTAGTTTTTGAAATTCGTACTTATGAGTACGAAAAGAACTACATTTTGTACAATTAGGATTTGGGTGAAATTATAGCGCTCGAATTCTTAAATGTGGAATTAGGTACACTTAGGTGTACGAAATGGTTCCATGTGTGGTACAATTTTGTATTGGTTGAACGGATAGATCTGGATTCGTGTGATTTGGAATTAAGATTACTGTTATCATTTGCTTATAACGTCCGATTTACACAGGATTTGGTACAATTTGTTATTGTGTGAAGGGAATTTAGGAGGAGGTTCGTATTTATGCATTTACATGTAAAGTACTAAATAGTTCTATAATTGGTTTTGGGGGAACAGATAGAGCTGGAAATGAGGATGGCCGTTGTTGGGTTAGGCCGTATTTACGCTGAGAACCTCAATTAAAATATCTCAAAAAATGTGGACTGCTCTTGATGTGTAGGCGTGACGAAAATCGGACTAAAGTGGTACGTATTAGTACACAAAATGTTTCCACCATTCTATATTAGATATTGTTTATTTGTTTTGTATATTTAACGCATACGAAGTAGCGGGCACTTTGCTAGTATGCTATAAAAGTTAGCGATACAACATTATTGATATTTCGAGGTGCTGATATTAAGTTCGCGATTGGAATTTGACTTCCTAATGTAAAAAGATTATTACACAAAAACTAAAATAACTACTTGGACCATATTTTGCAAACAGCTAGCCAGATATCTGTGCTGTATTTCTGTACAAGATCAAGCATGATTTGAATTGTTTTAGTGCTTCATAAACTCAAAAAACTGTTGTGTTGAATTATGCGAAGCTCGAAGTAAATGAGCTGTAACTCGTTGAGTTTTAGAGATATCGGCATGAAAATTTGACACAAGATAAAGTAGAAGTTGTAGAAAAAATAGAAGTTGCTATCTCAGAAATCGCATTTTTTGATTTATGCCATTCTTTAAGTAAATGAGCGATATGTAAATACCGACAGGATGGCCAGGATTTTATCGTCTTGGATTAACTGTGATTGTTTGCAATTGTTTTGATAAAGCATTCCCAGAGTAATAACTATAAACCTTGGCAAAGCGAAAAGAAACGGGTCAATGCCGTTTTGAATCAATTCAAAATAAGCTGCTGATATCACTGGGTGCAGGAGAATGATTTTCAAAAGTTGGCACATTCAAAAAAATGTTTTCAATACAATACAAAACAAATTTTATATGGGTATTTCAGAGTGAAATCGGATACTTTTGGAAAAAGTGGTTTTTGATGTCCTTTATTTTTCGCTGTGTCGATGCTGCTCCTCAGCAAAATATTTCAGTATACTTTCCGATTTTTTATACCGTACACCACTATGTGGAAAGTGTATTATAAACTTGTTTTGGCAAAAATTCATGTAACACCGCGAAATGTTGGTCCTAGACCCCCAATGTGGTATACCAATCTTAATATCTCGTCGAGATAAAGCGATTTTGAGATGTGTCCGTCTGTCCATTATAAATTTTAATCAAACTCCAGACCGCAATTATAGGCCGATTGAGGTCAGGTTCATACCAGAATAGAATCCTATTTACATTGGTGATGATCGCGAAATATTTGGCTGGTGAAATTGAACAAACACATAATTTTTATCCGATTTTGTAGCTGCTCTGTAGGTCGCAATAACAGACTGATCGTCTCGAAATTTTAAATCTGTTCATAGTATGGTAACATGGGGCGCCTTCGCCACGTTTTTGTTCAAAATGTTCTCATACCGACACCGTTAAAGTTTTTTCAAATATTATTTTTGGTACGAATATTAGCGTATCTTGGCTATAAATTTTGATATTCAAGTGGTTATAATTTTGTTTTTAAAATATTATTTTTGAGAATTTACAAAATGTCTAAAAAGTGGCGAAGCCTCCCCACCCATGGGGCAGCTTCGCCATCGAAATTGAAAATTTTCCAACTGACTTTAAAACTGTTATTTACCATACTTTTTCTTTAAATATCAACATTATGCGAAAAAGGAACATGTTTTCTATTGAATAATCAAAAATAATTCTAAAATTCATAAATAGTAACCGATTCTAGCGGTTAATTGAAATAGGTTCTTTGAATTTAAGTACAAAAATCATAATATAATCAAATAAGTTACGTTTATGATACTATTTGATTTTAACCTCACATTATAGTGTGGTATATCTATGGCATAAAGAATTGAAGTTGAATATGACAAATTTCTGACATTAACCCACCCAACCCTATAATGGCGTAGGCGCCCCACCCCCAACATATCTCATAATATCAATATATTGAAATTTGTTATTGTTTTTTTCATGCAAATGATTGGGATTTCTATTCTTCAGTAGTTGTCTTCTAACGGTATAAAATATGTTTTTGATATCACAAAAGGTAAAGAAGATATCACAAAAATCATCTACCATAATTATTTTTCCCAATACCCTCAAAACACAAAACCGCCTGCGTCCGCTGTCATACTTATGACACAACTGCCAACTTTTGGGAGATGATAGATCTTCATTAAACTCACAATTTTGCCTTTAACGGATTTTTTCTAGCACTTGTATTTTGCGAGAAAATCGGCGATGGCGTACCCGCCCCAGTGGCGAAGGCGCCCCATGTTACCATATATGGCAAAGAAGAAGCTTGCAGTTTGAGATGGTGATCAGATAATATTTAGAGGGTTAAATAGACCACAACTTTTGTGTGAAAATTGTGAATTTTTTTAATATACACACGTGAGTTATATGTGGAAGACGATATCTCGACCTTTCCATTGATGCCAATTATGTTGATATAGCAACAGCCTAATACATACAGTTATTTGTTTGTAGTGTAATCATAAAGACGCTCAATTTTGCACGAGGTAAGAGTTTAGGTCCAAAAAGATGACTACAATATTGGACGATGATCTGATATTTTTTAGCGCGTTACTTTTGTATGAAAGGTATAAACATTTTATTTTTGGTCCATATTTTAATTCCTGAAGGGTATACCGGCAAAGTAGTCTACATATCAAACAAGAGCTACTGACGCTTCCCCTACTCCCTATATATTAGGATTATGTGTAGAGAACAACAATTTCCTCCCGTGCTACACTTTGTCTCTATCATTACAGAGAAATTCCAAGTTCTGGCATTATTGCAAATTATGTGGAGCCACAGCGTATTAATTGTCCAATTGGATTTTTATAACCCACTTTTTGCAAAATGTACTTGCTGTCGCTATCGTTAAAGTTTTTTTTAATATTAACTTGAAGGGGAAGCACCCACAGCCTCCTGACATATAATTGAATATGAATTTTTCCGGCCAGGCAACATAAAATGGTGGCAAAATACCTCTCAGTAATGTTGGCGACATTTGCTGAGTATTTCAGCCATGAACAACTTCTTTACAAGTGGAGTCTTCGGCCGATTAGGCGCGGCGAATAATTACAATTTTTTCTTAATTTTTTAAAATGTATCTGTAACATCTTTTCCTTTATACCATTTGCTATTTTACAAAAAAAAAAAAAAAAATAAAAAAAAAATAATAATTAAATTTGTTTAGTTGTTTTATTTTAAAATTTATCTAAAACGTCTTAAATCCTTTTATGATTTTTCATATGGTTTGCAATTGATTTAGTAAATTAAGTTTTTGTTTGCATCATTGTAATGATGAGATTTTTGATGCAGATATTCGAGTAAGAATAAAAAGTTGAATATTTCCCAACAGATTTTTTTTTATTCCGACCACTGAATCAGAGTCACCCATCACAACAATCACCAATCCCCCTGGGATCGCCAACAAAAAATTTCATGAATTTTCAATAACAATTGGACAAAATTGTTTTAAATGGACAGAGAAATGGATGGACGCACAAACCCAGATCGACTAATCTCTTTGAGACATTAATTAAATATATATACATTAGCGTGATCCCTGTATCATATTCTTATGAACCCTTATTTAAGATTATGTAAAATCTTACGTATAAGGTGATTAGATAGGAAAACTGTCACTCCACAAATGGTTTTAACATTTCTATTTATCAACATTTTTAATAGAGCACATGCTTTAAAACCTCATATAAACAAAAAATATCAATATTAAAACATATAATCATCATCGCCTTAACAGGTAAACATAAATGAAGCAAGCCGAGCCTGGCTTAACAAAACGTTCCAACACAAAAATTGCAACCAAATGGTTGTTGTTGTTGCGTTCTAAAAATAAACACATCCCAAAAACTAGTACAGCAGCATGTGACTACATGTGGGAGACAATTGCAGCTGTGTGGAAATAAAGTCCGCCCTGCAAAAAACTCGTAAATGAATAAGATTGTTAGAGTTGGCAATGCCATCTGCCTTAAAAAAATCCTGTGCATTGAATTCCTAATTGCAAATTTGCAATAAATTCAGCATATATAGAAGGAAAAATTTAGGGTAGAGACATAGTCAGATTGCCGCACATAATACACCTGATGAGCGCTTCTCACCAAAGTGCGAAACATGTAGTGTAGTGGTTTGTGATGACAATTTCTCTGACATTCTTTTTCATTTACAAAAAAACCTTCTGATGAATTAGCTCGTCTCGAAAGAGAAAAATAACAAAATTAAAACATATAATCATCATCGCCTTAACAGGTAAACATAAAAATATCACGCCGGTACCATTTACTAACGAAAATGCATTTTTTACCCTACAACACAATTTGGAAAGGGTATTATGTGTTTGTTTTTCCAAAAATACATGTAACACCCACCATGTGGTATACCAAAGTTCATATGTAGTAATGACCTAAGAGGTACGTTGATAAGCTAGGAGTCTACCGAAGTCCCACACATCATCCAACCATTATGCTCGCGGGTAGTTAAGTCCGATCATCAGGCATATTAGGATGTTGTTTTTGTGGCAGACGATGACTAAGCTTGGTAAATAGTATATATACTAGGGTTATAACTTTTATGCAATTTGAGAATAGTATTTGTTTTCTATAAATATTTATTCAGACAAAGCAAATAACATTTTTGGAATAGAAAAATAATACAAGGCTTTAGTAATCGCAGTCGGTGCGGAAACTTTTTTCGCCGAATCGAACTAAAACACGCGTTTTCGTTATCAGTACAATATTCCGCATATGGTACTGGCGTGGTATTTTTTTTTTTGTTATTTCATTCGATAAATGTAAATGCGAAATTGTGCTAGTTAATTGAAAATCCAAACTTTTCCTACAGTCCAACTTGATAATCCCATTTTTTCAATGTTCACAAATGCTATGGTAAGTTTTATTCCTACGTCATTTGTATTTTTTCGAATCGCAACCTGGCTCAAGCTGAAATTATTTTATTTTTGCCTTATTAAGGCGAATGTCATTTATAGTGATTTTATTTAATTAATTCTCTTATGAGTTGAGCTGTTATGACCTATGTGATACATTGAAAAATTAGTAGTCTACCAAAGTCCCACTCATCATCCGACCATTATGCAACGTTTCACGGGTGGTTAGGATGTTGATTTTGTGGCAGACGAAGGCTAAGCCTGGTAACTAATATAAATACACATTTCATTCGATAAATGCAAATGCGAAATTATGTTAGATAATTGAAAATCCATACTTTTCCTATAGTCCAACTTGGTAATCCTATTTTTCAATGTTCACAAATACTATGGCAAGTCTTATTCCAACGTCATTTATATTTGCTTTTCTATATCAGAAGATTTTGATCATCAATTATTGTCTACTAAAGTTTTGACAAGTTGATGGTGGCTTAGAACGCTAAGACGCCGGCAACCTTGATACTCGGTTGTCGTGGACCCAGGTGGAAAAGTATTTGACCAGTGGGAACTCCAAATACCTAATGTTAGTTAGCTTAAAACTTGAAACAACCTGAAATCGGGCGGTACCGTTATATGTGAGTTATTCCAAACCATGGACCTTTGTCCACAGTTTTTAGTACATATGTTTCTTGACCAATAGGATCTCTAAATATCAAATTATAGCTAAGTCGGTTGGAAAATGTAGCTAAAAACATCATCGGGGGTGCCGTTATATGAGCGGATATTCCAAAACATGGACCTGTGCTCACCATTTCTGTAGATAAGTTTCCTGGCGTTTATGAACTCTAAATATCAAATTATAGTTAATTTGGTCTGAAGATGTAGCCGTACCGTAATATGAGGGCTATTCCAAAGATAGTGTGATTACAACAGACGGACGCACATGGCTAAATCGACTTGGAATTTTACACTGATCACGAATTAGAAAGTAGCCATATTCCTTTTAGAAGAACGCGTTCGAATGAAGCAAAACCTAATATATTTTTAACAACTAAGAACGGCGTTAAGTTTGGCCCTACCCTACATCATGAGTTTTAAGTAAAATTTAGCGATTAGTTTCCTTTCGTTAATGATATTACCAAGCTCCTCCGTCACGCTAACAGAAAAATATCCTATTCTTTCAAACACGGTTTAATACCGATAAGACATCAATGTTTAATTCCCATTCAAAACCCAAAATACCACGTTACAGTCATTCAATTGGACTGGTGCGTGTAGAACAAATCGCTTATTTACACAAAGAGTGGCATAACTCAAAAAATGCATTTTAAGTTAGCAATTTATATTTTTTTCACGACCTCTGCATTATCGTGTGTCAAATTTTCATGTTGATATCTACAAAACTCAACGAGTTACAGCTTATTTTCTAGGAGTATGGCATAAATCAACAAAAAAGTTTTTTTTTGTTTACTAGGCACTAAAACACTTAAAATCGTGCCTGATATTGCACAGAGATATAGATCTGATATTTGGCTAGAGCTTTACAAAATAGGGTCCAAGTAGTTACTTTGTTTCTTGTTTAGAGATCTTTCTAAGTTGGGATGTCAAATTTCAATCGGCAACTTAAAACGGGTGTTTCTCGAAACTTGATTTATTGAGATGTGTCACTATTTGAGTAACTGTAATACACTTATAATCTGGAGGTACCTTCTTATTGGGAGTATATAAAAACATAAACATATATGATCATTTTTTGTGGACCTTTTCTACCCATTGAGAATCTGAAATACTAGGTAAGACTCTTTTAAAAGATTTCACATTAAGCAGTTACTACAAAATTTAAGACATTCCGGTAAGACAATGTGGATAAACCATCAAAATAGCGAAAATCGTCATGTTCTGTTCTATGAGAGCTATTTGAAGACGTGGACCTAACCGACAAATTTCAGGTGGAAAGTTTTATATCCCCAACGAAGACTAAATACCAAATGTCAGCCTTTCGGTGGTTGTTGAGGCCACAACTTCCAAAATACCGAAAATCGGGAGGTATCGTTATATGGGGCTTTATGTAGACGTGGACCTATATCGACAAATTTCAGATGGAAGTTTTATACCCAAAATGAAGGCTAGGTGCCAAATTTCAGCCATTTCGGTGGGATGTTGAGGTCACAACCTACAAAATTCCGAAAATCGGAAGGTACCGTTTTATTGGGGCTATATGAAGACTTGGACCTATACCGACAAATTTAGAGGGGAGTTAATACCACTGGCGAAGACTAAGTAACAATTTTCCGTCATTTCAGTGGAATATTGAGGCCACAATGAATACTAAATACCAAATTTCAGCCATTTCGGTGGAATATTGAAGCCACAATCTTCAAAATACCGAAAATTGCGAGATACCTTTCTATGGGGCTATATTAAGGCGTTAACCTATACCGACAAAATTCTGGAGGAACGTTGTATACCCCTGACGAAGACTAAGTACCAATTTTCAGTCATTTCAGTGAAATATTGAGCCCACAACCATCAAAATGCCGCAAATTCGGACTTACCGTTCTATATGGCTATATAAAAGCGTGGGCATATAGCGACAAAATTCTGGGGTAAAATTTTATACCCCCATCAAAGACTAAGTACCAAATTTTAGCCATTTCGGTGTGATACCTATACTATATCAAAGGTGGACCGATATACCCCACATGCAACACCAAACATCCTTGGAATACTAGAAACTTCTACACCAAATTACAAAGCTCTATCTTAACGAGTAAGAAAGTATCAGTCAGCTGAGCCGACAGAGATATACCCTCAGCCACGTACCCGAAGAAAAAAAGTTAACACAATACTTCTTTAGGTTTTTTAGCTGTTGGGAAAATTTTCCAGAATGGAAAGGGCCGCAAAAACTACATGTTGCAACAAAATTCAGAATGATCCAAGACGAGTTCATTTTTTCCAAACTTTGGGTAGGGTGTACCCATAGAAGTGATCGGATGTAGTACATATTCGGATCTAATACAAATCTGTAGGAAATATTTTTTTCTTTATTTGTCTATGGATATTTTCCTTACAGTTTTCCTTACAATTTTACTTTTCAATTTACAAAGTTTGAGCTAAATCGATTTCTCTCTTAAAGGGTTATTTTACACATTAGCCAGTTTAGGTGGTGCCGGCAGGATTTTCTGGACCTTTTTGGGTCATTATCTCAGAAAGTATGGACTTTCCCACGAAAAAATTACAACGTCGTTACAGGGGCCGCAAGTACAACCTGCTGCGTCACAAATTAATAAGATCAGAGAGGAGTTGTTAAACTATACTTTTTCCAAATTTTGTGTGGGAGGTACTCAAATGAGTGGACCGATATAACCCACACTAGAACTCGATCTATGCCTGAAAGTAATATTACCAATAGCAAAGTTTGGCTCAATTCGGTTATTTCCTCCTAGAGTTATCATGCCCACAATCTTGGCGAACAATTTTGAACCTTTGTGGGGGAGGTACCGGAAGGAGTGGACCGATATGGTCTATCTTCGAATTTAAACCAAGTTTGGACAAAATATTGAAAGACCCAAAATTTTAACCAAATATGTTGATCCATTCGAGAGTTATCGTGCACTCCAACTACGACACATGGTATTATATGGGTTGTTTGCAGTTTTCGTGCTGATTTCTGAGGATATATGGACTTGCTCCTGAAAAAAAATTATATCGTCGTAATGGGGGTAGTGAATACAAGTGGCTGCAACAAAAATCAAAGCGATTCGAGAGTAGTCCTTAAACTGCACATAAGCAAAATTTTGTGTGGGAGGTACCCGAAAGAGTGAACCAATAGGGTCCATATTGGAACCTCATCTATGTCTGGTAGAAATGTCACGATGTGCAAAGTATGGACTAAGTCGGTTACTCCCTTCAAGAGTTATCGTGCGGACAATTTTTCCGAACATTTTTAAACTTTTGTGGGGGACGTGCCTGAAGGAGCGGACCGATATGGCCCATCTTCGAACTTAAATCAAATCTGGACAAAATATTTCGATACCTAAAATTTGAACCGAATCGATTGATCCGTTCGAGAGTTATCGTGCGCACCAGCCAGCCAGACAGACGGACAGACAGACAGACGGACGGACATTGCTAGATCGACTCAAAATTGTCTGAAACGGATATCGTACAAATATACTTGGGGTCTAAAACCATTATTTCGATGATACACATTTTTGGCCGTATCAAAGTTTAAATACCCTCTTTAGCCTAAAGGCTGAGGGTATAAAAATTGCTAGCTGTATCTTGATTCCAACAGACTTACGGACAGATGGACATGGTTATATCGACTTAGAATTTTACCCTGATTAAGTCATCCCTGACTGATAAGACTAATGTTAAAGAATTTAGCTTTTATCCGAATTTAATCTGGAGACGAGATACGTTAGCATCCGGATAACTGTAAACCCACAGTCAAACTTATGTCTTGTTTCATGGCGGCTATTGTATATTACGTCACCTTAACAACACCATTCCCGTTCCATCGCACTTCCTGTTAACCGATGATATTATTATTTTACTTCTTGCCTACATCTGCCAGTACTTCAGTTCTTTGCGTTGTCAACATTAAAGGGTTCTATTTTTGTTTTTTATAACTGTATGCTTTTTATACATAATGTGAAACTTAGGATTAAATTTAAAACACTTTAAAGTTTAAAAATCTTTTTTGACATGTCATGCTTCAAAGTCTTTTCGTCGTTATTGTATTTAAGACTTCAACAAAACAAACGTCTTGTTGTATATCCAAAGTAACGAAAAACATTACTAAATCTTGACAAAAACATGAGGGGTTAACACCTGGTACATCGGATAGCAACCAGCTTTGACATACTCGTATTGTGTGGTAACAATAAGCATGCTGTCGCTAATACCCCAAATAAAACATTATTGCCGACGCCTATCTTAAACTTTTGTTCGACTGAACGTGTATGTTCTCTGTGGCTGTCCCATTTATATTTAGAAGTACGTAGTAATCGTTATGAGAACGTTTCTAATGGCACTGACAATGAACGATGCTTATGTTGATGATGCTCATTTCCTTTCAAGGTCTCCTGTGTATTTTTGTAACAGTTGATATACCATGGCATTATGCCAGACATTGTCATCTCTGCGGCAGATTGAATTTTTGGGGTTTGTAAATAAAAATGTAACTTGCTTTGCATAAGAAGAAACCATAAGGTTGGTGGCAAATTTAAGCTCTAACAAACATTGTGATGTACTTCAACATAATTTCTTAATACTTATATACAATAGAAAAATTACAAAGAAATAACGAGTAACACTGTGCTCCTGAACCAAACTCAGTTGGAAGGTGCTTACACCTCGGAAGTGCAAAGTTCACATTTTTAGGGTTCCACGATTTTGCTTGGAACCCGCAAGTCCTATCGAAATAGGATTAGAGGGAATATTGTTGCTGTGAAAATACTCTACACGATTGACCTTTCTGATAATTTTCCTATGTTTTACCATTTTTGAGATATAGAAGTTGAAATTGGGACGATGAAGTGACTGTAACGCCTCCTTATAAAACAATGTCATGCACGGTGTGCTTTAACTAGCTTTTAATGGAAACCGCTATAACATGGGAAGTTTTTGCGGATTCTGAAACAGCAATGCTCATTGATGAGAAAAATCCAAAAATTAAAACATCGCTAGAGGGATTTTTAAATAACTCGCGGCCAAAGTTCGCATTTTTTAGGTTTATTTTAGACTAGCAGACCCCGGTCCGCGTTGCTGGCCCGTCGTAATGAGTTTTAATGACAACTTTTTATCGACTTTATGCTTGAAAATTCAAAAATAGGTATTTTCTACCTCACTTCTTCGGTCTGTTGTCAAACCGAGAAGGATTTTTTGTCTGTAACCTTTCTTTTCTCTTACGGACTTTGTCGGATTTTTTCGCCAATTTATGCTTTTTAGGATTTATTATCGTCCATGTCCCTGTCTTTATCCTAAATCGATCTAATTTTAAAGGTTAAAAAGTGGTTAAATCGAATTCTTCCGCTTATTGAGACTTTTCATGGCTGATGGACCGTTGAACCTCACCATTCAAGTAAATTTGTAAATATATGGTTTTTCTTGATCGGGGGCGCAACCACCGTTGTCTCGAAAACTAATTTGCAACCCGATGCATCCATAAGTTTAGCAAATATAGCGATTATAAAATAATAGGCCCCGAAATTCGTCTACAAATATATAGTATGGCTCCAAATATGTACCTAGGGTGCACACAACTTCATTGCCTACCAAAATGTATGCTGAAACCGATATAATCATACATTTATTTGGCTTATATATAGCGTTTAACAGAAAGGCATGGGGAAGGTACCCCACCTCTTCCGAAATTCATAATATATACATAACAACGGCAAACATTGAGCGTTTGTCGCAAAAAATAGGCGTGGTCGGACCTATAGGCCCTAAAGAAGTACCTAGATTGTAGATTAATCCGTAAATTTTTAATCCGATACATGCATAATTTTTGCAAATAAAACTTTTTTTTTAAATATCGCATAGGGAGGTACCCCGCTCCCTCTGGAATTCAATAAAATATGTAACCTGTTTTCGGGGGGCATGGTAAACTTTTCTTTCCAAAAAACCTAAGTTGGGTTATGACAGCATTTGATTTTTATTCATAAAGGTAAGGCGTTTTTTTCAAATATGCCCCCTTTAAAATTCAAGAAAATATGCCCGTACATTCCCTGACATTTTCAGGAAAATCGGTTCAGTAGTTTTGTAGATGTAACATATTTCAAAAAGTGGGTGTGGTCAAGTCATTGTGTCCTAAAAAAGTGGGAAAGGTCTTCCGAAATAGATACATTCGTAATTATTGTAAATATAACATTTTTAAAAAAGTAGGGTATAGGGGAAGTACCCCGCCCCTTCCGAAATTCAACTGAATTTGTAGCCTATTTTAAGCGGGGGCCATCCTTGTACATTCCCTGGCAATTTCAGGAAAATCGGTTCAGTAGTTTTTGTAGAAATGATAAAAATTAAAAATTGAAAAAAGTGGGCGTACATTTTCTTTGCATAAAAAAATATTGAAATCGGTCCAGCCGTTCTCAACTGATGCCATGACCAACGAACGACATTTGATTTTTATTTTTAAAGATTTAAAAGTTTAGACAAATTTCGATTTCCTTGAAAATCCCTTCAGTAGTTTTTTAGATAAAACCTAATTAGAAAGTGAGCGTGGTCGAATCTTAAGTCCCAAAATAAGTACGTAAGGTTGGAGACACAATCGCCATTGACTCGCAAATAAGTTCCGAAACCGGTACATTCGTATTTGTTGCTAATATATCATTTTTACAAAAATAGGGTATAGGGGAAGTACCCGTCCGATCCGAAAGTCAAAAATATGTATCCTATTTTTATCGGGGACCAGCCCTGTACATTCGCTGAAAGTTTCAGGAAAATCGATTCAGTAGTTTCGTAGATATAACATATTTAAAAAAGTGGGCGTTGTCCAGTCTTAATGTCCCAAATAAGCACGTAAGGTCGGAGACACAATCGCCACCGACTCGGAAATTAATTTTCAAAGCGATACATTTGTAATTGTTGCAAATATTGCATTTTTACAAAAATAGGACATAGGGGAGGTACCCCGCCCGATCCGAAATTCAACCAAATGTGTAGCCTATTTCAACAGGGGGCCATCACTCTACGTTCCCTGAAAATTGCAGGAAAATCTCTTGAGTAGTTTCGTAGATATAACATATTTATAAAAGTGGGCGGAAAAGTGGGCGTGGCCAATTTTTCTTTGTATAAAAACCTAAACTGGACTATGACTAACATTTCCACAAAAAATTATCCAAATCGCTCCAGCCGTTTTCAACTGATTCAATTACCAACAAACGACAATTGAGTTTTATATATAAAGATATAACATTTTTTAAAAAAGTAGGGTATAGGGGAAGTTCCCCGCCCTTTCCGAAATTCAACTGAATTTGTAGCCTATTTTAAGCGGGAACCATCTCTGTACATTCCCTGGCAATTTCAAGAAAATCGGTTCAGTAGTTTTTTTAGAAATGATAAAAATAGAAAATTGAAAAAAGTGGGCGTAAAAGTGGGCATGGTCAAATTTTCTTTGCATAAAAACCCAAGTCGAAAATCGGTCCAGCCGTTCTCAACTGATGCCATTACCAACGAACGATATTTGATTTTTATTTATAAAGATTTAAAAGTTTAGACAAATCGCGATTTTCTTGAAAATCCCCTGTAGATATAACCTAATTAGAAAGTGAGCGTGGATCTTAAGTCACAAAATAAGTACGTAAGGTTGGAGACACAATCGCCATTGACTCGCAAATAAATTCCCAAACCGATACATTCGTATTTGTTGCAAATATTGCATTTTTACAAAAATAGGGCATAGGGGAGGTACCCGCCCGATCCGAAAGTCAAAAAATATGTAGCCTATTTTTATCGGGGACCAACCCTGTACATTCGCTGAAAGTTTCAGGAAAATCGATTTAGTAGTTTCGAAGATATAACATATTTAAAGAAGTGGGCGTTGTCCAGTCTTAATGCCCCAAATAACCACGTAAGGTCGGAGACACAATCGCCATTGACTCGGAAATTAATTTTCAAGGCGATACATTTGTAATTGTTGCAAATATTGCATTTTTACAAAAATAGGGCATAGGGGAGGTACCCCGCCCGATACGAAATTCAACCAAATATGTAGCCTATTTCAACCGGGAGCCATCACTCTACGTTTCCTGCAAATTTCAGGAAAATCTATTGAGTAGTTCCGTAGATATAACATATTTATAAAAGTGGGCGGAAAAGTGGGCGTGGCCAATTTTTCTTTGCATAAAAACCTAAACTGGACTATGACTAACATTTCCACAAAAAATTATCCAAATCGCTCTAGCCGTTTTCAACTGATTCAATTACCAACAAACGACAATTGAGTTTTATATATAAAGATTTTCGGGATTTTGCTTGGAAGCGACAAGTGCTTTCGAAATGATACTAAAGAAAATGTTGTACCAGTGAAAATCCACTACAACATTTTGTTAGTCCCAATTCGATAAGACTTGCGGTTTCCAAGCAAAATCGTAAAACCCTAAAATAAACCTAAAAATGTGAACTTTGCCCGCGATTTATTTAAAAATACCTCTAGAGATTTTTTCTTGTTTTTGGATTTCTCTTATCTATGAACATTGCTGTTTCAGAAACAGCAAAAATCTTCTCAGGTGTAAGCGGTTTTCATTTAACGTCAGTTAAGGGCACCGTCCATGACACTGTTTTATAAGGCGATACAATTAGAGCATTGTCCCAATTTGAACTTCTACATCTCAAAAATGCTAAAGCCTAAGAAATTTTATAAAGGCCAATTTAGTAGAAAATGTTTACTGCTACAACTTTTATTTAGTCCCATTACGATAGGACCTGCGGTCTCCATGCAAACCCGTGAAACCTTAAAATAACCCTAAAAATGTGAACTTTGACCGCCATTTATTTGAAAATCCCTCGGTTTTTTTTTTTTGATTTTTCTAATCTATGAACATTGTAGTTTCAGAATCCGCAAAAGCTTGCCAGGTGTAAGTACCTTCCATTTAAAGTTGGTTCAAGAGCACCGTGGTAATGTTATACCAACAGAAATTTTTATTTATTTTTGGAAAATGTAAAGAAAATAGAAATGCTAATATTATCCTATTCCAAATCTGAAAAGCTACATGCAATCCATTTGGAAGATGTGTATATTGGGTTACGACCTTATATCGTATATCATATATCATATATGTATCATATTTTGATTAAATTTTACCTAAAATTACATAAAATCTAAATTACAAAGTGATTTGATAGAAAACCTAAAATAACCCTAAAAATGTGAACTTTGACCGCCATTTATTTGAAAATCCCTCGTTTTTTTTTTTTTTTTTTTGATTTTTCTAATCTATGAACATTGTAGTTTCAGAATCCGCAAAAGCTTCCCAGGTGTAAGTACCTTCCATTTAAAGTTGGTTCAAGAGCACCGTGGTAATGTTATACCAACAGAAATTTTTATTTATTTTTGGAAAATGTAAAGAAAATAGAAATGCTAATATTATCCTATTCCAAATCTGAAAAGCTACATGCAATCCATTTGGAAGATGTGTATATTGGGTTATGACCTTATATCGTATATCATATATCATATATGTATCATATTTTGATTAAATTTTACCTAAAATTACATAAAATCTAAATTACAAAGTGATTTGATAGAAAACCTAAAATAACCCTAAAAATGTGAACTTTGACCGCCATTTATTTGAAAATCCCTCGTTTTTTTTTTGATTTTTCTAATGTTCATGTTCATAGGAACATTGCAGTTTCAGAATCCGCAAAAGCTTCCCAGGTGTAAGTACCTTCCATTTAAAGTTGGTTCAAGAGCACCGTGGTAATGTTATACCAACAGAAATTTTTATTTATATTTGGTGTTAAGGTTCCACCCAAACCGATGCAATCCGACCTAATGGAGATAGAGAAGGGGCTAATCGATATCGATTTATAATCGATAGTCACTCATCCCTAATCACTTTGCCGCTTTTACTTTCTTTACTTTTCGAATAGTCGTGAAAGTGATAAGATCGCCCCGATCGCCAAATTATAAAACTCTCTTTTTCAAACCCCATTTATTAAGTAAATAAACCCTGTCGTCGGGCAGTGCCTTTATTTATTGAAATTAAAAGTGTTTTTTCTTTATTGTGCCAAATAAACATCACGTAAGTATTCATATACTTGTGGTGTCCAAATTTGCTGTGTTGTAGTTGTTGCATTTGCCGGCAACAAATAGTACAAATATTTCAAAGCTCTAAATTACGTCGGTAATTTAGAACTATAATTACAGATTCCTCGTCCTTTTGGGGAAATCTGTACATGTACAAAAGTACAATTTCGAAGAATTCAGCACTGTTCTAGTTAGAATAGAAAGTGTCTTGAATTCCCGTCCCCTTTCTCCTTTGTCCGAAGATCCTGAAGAGCTAGAAGCATTGACTCCTGCTCATTTTCTTAGAGGGGGTCCTTTATTGTTTTCACCAGAATTACCCTTAGATAATATTTCTGACATCAATTGATGGGAAAAGCTCAAGGTCTTGCATCATGAATTCAGTAGGAGGTGGAAAACTGAATATTTGCAAGAATTACATAAGCGATATAAATGGCAATATCCTGAACGGGATTTAGAAAAGTGCGATTTCGTTCTCATAAAAGAGGACAACTTGCCCCCAAACGATTGGAAAATGGGACGCATAATAACGACATACATAGGTAACGATGAACACGTAAGGGTAGCAGATATAAAGACTGTTGATGGCATAATAACGAGGCCAATTTCTAAACTATGCGTACTACCCGTAGAGAAAAATAAGTAGTCCTATGTGTCGTCTTTGTGTTTGGAAAGATAGATCATTTTATTAACGGGCCATATGTCTTATGGTCAAAATTTTGTTGGTTTGTTCTACATCTTTCTTTCCAGAACATGAATGGTCAAAGGGAGATGTCCACTAAGTGCCTCGTGTGCTACAGGCATCACCAACTCAACTCATGCGCCATGTTTAAACGAATGATTCCGGAGGACAGGGAATATGCGGTGAGAGTGCACAAATATTGGATGAATTGCCTGTCCCGGGACCATTTCGTGAGGGCTTGCGATTCCCCCGGAAAGTGCCTAATATGCAGGGAAATTCATCATACCCTATTGCATCCCGACAATCGAGTGGCCATGCCGGCAGTTTTCCGACAAAAAAGGCAGACCAAACCCTATTACACATCGGCCAATCGCCCGCCAAATAACGGCAGTTAACAGCGGGGAAAGAGCCAAAACACAACCAACCGCCCGCCAAAAAACAAGACTCAACAGCGGGGCACCAACCAAAACCAACAAACCACGAACCGCCCGCCAACTAACAAAAGTTAACATCGAGGCAACAATCAACAAACCACCAACCGCCCGCCAACTAACAAAACCCAAGAGCGGGGCAACAACAACAGGCAACGCATGTCATGTCCTCCCGACAACAACACCAAAACCAACCCCAACGCCAACAACAATATCAAACCCAATAACAGCACCAAACCGCAACAGGGTAACCCAAGAGGAAACCACAAAAAAGATCTTAAAGGAAATCGCAGATCAAATGAAGGTGCTGGCGTCGGTAGTAAAGGTTGCACCAGTGCAAGGGGGGGGGGGGGGGGGGGGAGGGAGAATGTTAAGGTTCCACCCAAACCGATGCAATCCCACCTAATGGAGATAGAGAAGGGGCTAATCGATATCGATTTATAATCGATAGTCACTCATCCCTAATCACTTTGCCGCTTTTACTTTCTTTACTTTTCGAATAGTCGTGAAAGTGATAAGATCGCCCCGATCGCCCCGATCTCCAAATTATAAAACACTCTTTTTCAAACCCCATTTTTTAAGTAAATAAACCCTGTCGTCGGGCAGTGCCTTTATTTATTGAAATTAAAAGTGTTTTTTTCTTTATTGTGCCAAATAAACATCACGTAAGTATTCATATACTTGTGGTGTCCATATTTGCTGTGTTGTAGTTGTTGCATTTGCCGGCAACAAATAGTACAAATATTTCAAAGCTCTAAATTACGTCGGTAATTTAGAAATTTTACCTAAAATTACATAAAATCTAAATTACAAAGTGATTTGATAGAAAACCTTCCACACATAATAATGTAAACATTTTTATTTATGAGCATTTTCGACAATTTGGTGGAGTCAATGTAAGCAGACATATAACTGAAAACTGTAGTGCCACAAGAAAAAAGGTTATGCCATTCTAGTCATAACCTTTTGCTTCTCACTAATTATAGCCTCCACCATAATATGGAGGGTATAATTAAATTTGTCATTCCATTTGTAACACATAGAAATATTCGTCGGAGACCCTATAGGTAAATATTTATAATCAGGGTAAAATTCTAAGTCGTTATTACCATGTCCGTCTATCCAATGATTTTTCTACTCTTCAACCATCGATGTCTAACTATAATAAACAACAGAGTTATCAACCCAGTGTTGGGTAACCTAGTTACCTTAAAAATCGATGTTGGGTGTTCCTTTCCTCTAAGGGAATTTGTTCTTTAGGCCTCCGTTGTAACTCTGTAATGTATTCCAATGATGTTTTATCTAGAAATGTTAAAAACATTTAAAGCGTTGGAATTAATAGCTTAGTTTTTAGATTTTTTAGATTCTCAAACTCATATTTTGAGTTACCGACAAAAATCGTTAAATTAAAACGCAAAATTATGAATGAAAAGTTTAAATAAAAGTTAAGGTACTCTTGCTATAGGAAGAACATAACTACTATTTTTTGGTAACTAACTTACTGAAAAATATCGTTAATTACCGAAAATATAAACAATTTAATTTTGCCAATATTTTCGGTACCGCAAAATATGAGTTGGAGAATAGCACTTCTTGTATAGAAATTGAAATAGATTATTTAAAAACGTATGACTCCTTTTATTTTCATTTGTTGATATACAAAATCACCGGCAACTACGGATTGTTGTATTTATTGTATTCTCGCAATTATTAAATCAATAGATTTAAATTCCATTGTCTTGTCTTAAACCTCAAGGGAAGATCAAAGCTCCGCTAGAAAAATCAAGTTGAAGACGATATTCCACAACATGTCATCCAAAATTGGAGAAGCAGGGCAGAAAATCGATGCATTTAGAAATTTATTCTCAGTTAGACTTATGGAACAAAACGTTCTGTTATGTACAAAATCCATCTAAGTATGTATTATAATACCAATATTTAAACTTCATATGCAAAGGTGGCGGAATAATATGAAGGGTATAATTATATTTGTCATTCTGTTTCTAATACATCGAAATATTCGTCGGAGACTCTTTAAAGTATATATTCCAAGTCGATATAACCATGTCCGTCCGTCTGTCTATCTGTTGAAATCAAGATACAGCTCGAAATTTTTAGGATATAACTTTGTAACTTGGTACAGAAGTTTATATTACTCCTGGGATGTTTGGTATTGAAAATGGTTCTACGTTTTAATGTAGCCTCCCTATTTTCCGTATTTTGAAGGTTTTAGCCTCATCATAAAACCGAAGTAGCTGAAAGTTGATATTTAGTCTTCATTGAAATTTGTCGGTATAGGTTCACGATTTTCGGTATTTTAAAGCATGTGACCTCACTATGGCACCGAAATGGCTAAAATTTGGTATTTAGTCTTCGTTGGGAGTATAAAACTTTCCATCTGAATTTTGTCGGTATAGATCCACGCCTTCATATAGCCCCCAAAGGAGCGTACCTCCCGGTTTTCCATATTTTTAAAAATGTGCCCTCAATATCCCACCGAAATGGCTGAAATTTAGTACTTAGTCTTCGTTGGGGGTATAAAACATTGTGGCTTCAATATCCCACCGAAATGGCACAAATTTGCTATTTAGACTTCACTCATATAACCCCTATAGGGGCGTACCTCCCGATTTTCGATATTTTTAAAGTTGTGTCCTCAATATCCCACCCAATTGACTGAAATTTTGTATTTAGTCGTCTGAACACTCCAGATGTGGGTCCACGTCTTCATATAGCCCCCACTGCAGCGTACCTCCCGATTTTCGGTATTTTGAAGGTTGTGTCCTCAATACCTAATTTGGTATTTAGTCGTCGTTGGGGGAATAAAAAATTTCTCTAGAGTTGTATGAAAGTTGTATGGACCTATGTCTTCATATAGCCCCCATAGTTGAGTTAAGATATTCTGTTCTTGCAAGGATTAAGATCAAGTGTTCAGTGCTTTATTCAATAATTTACTTTAATACAGCTTGTGATGTAGGGTATAAAAAGCTCGGCCCGGCCGAAGTTAACGCTGTTCTTACTTATTGTACAATAAATTTATTTGCCACATAACTGAATTTTGATCCGCGGAAAGCAAATTCCCTTTATAGCAGGAAATAAGGGCTGACTCACGAAAAAGCCCTCCAACTGTACTTAAACGCATATTTGCTTAAAGTTTTGTGACGTCCTTTCCTCAAAAGGAGTTGAGCGCACTAGGACTTAAGTTTCAAAATGATTCTAAACACACACTTTAAACTACACTTAATCGAAAATGTGTGAACTTTTGCGGGTTAGGTACCCGAAGGAGTGGATGATGTTATTCAACTTCGAATTTGATCTTAATCGATGCAAAAAGTTTGGACCAATTCAGTTAGTGCGTTCTAGAGTTGTGCCAAAGGAACTATATGGAACTATCTCGTTCACTTCGCAGTTCCAATGGCACATATTTTTTCTTTGAACAAACTGCGTATACTTAATATCACACTCTATATTTCATGATGTTACTCATACGTTTTGGAACTAGTACAAGGAACTAGGAACTAGATTACCCAAGTCTAGTGCGTTCGAGAGTTATCGGGCACATTCACATATAATGTGGGATCTGTGAGCATTATTTCAATAAGGCACATTTTTTGTTTTATCGAAACTTAGGGTTCATAAGAATAAGGTATTAGCCATAAGGCAGAGTGTGTAACAACACTTGTTCTATAAATAGAACCACCGAAGTTTGTTTGTAATATTGTATCGACACCTATGGCTCCGTTTGCGGTGGCCAGGACACGTCCCAGAAATGTATTGATTCCAGTGACGGAGAGTACTTACTTACTTAGCTTGCCTATTACAGAACATTTGTTCCATAGACCGAACTAAGAAAAGATCTCAAATTATCTCTGTTTAGTGCTTCGCGTTTTGGAATACCGCGCCTTGCCATCTCTTCATCCACTTGTTTTCGCCATCTATTCTTTGGCCTGTCAATTCTGCGTGCAATGGACGCATGGCACGTCGCTACATCAGCTTGGTCTTCTCGCCGTTTCTCGCCAGACCCACTTTAGCAGATTCTCCTCCGACCTTTATAAAGGTATCGGTTACTTATTTTACTGATCGTCCCATGATGTCTATATCATATATCGTATAAGGTAGTAACATGTGACTATTGGTGTAGATTGTGCCACTTCTTTTGACGTTTGCCTCTCGTATTACCTTTTCTAGCAGGATGTTGAAAAGACCACTCGAAAGGCTGCCTCCTTGCCTGAAATCTGTTTTGGTACAAAACTCTTCGGAGAGGTTCTTTCCTATTTTAACTGAAGATCTAGTTTCAGTTAGAGTCATCTTACAAAGCCGAATGAGCTTTTGCGGGGATACCAAATTCAGACATTGCTTGGAATACCTTTGAAGGTAGCGGACTGTCGAAGGCAGCTTTATAATCGACAAAAAGGTGGTAGGGGTCGATCTGCATCTCTTGGGTCTTCTCAAGGATTTGCCGCAGGGTAATTATCTGCTCAATGGTGGACTTGCCAGGTCTAAAGCCGCATTGGTATGGTCCAATTATTACGTTGACCATGGGCTTTAGTCGTTCGCACAATATCCCTGACACTTGCAGGCGATAGGGAGAAGACTTATGTCCATATAGTTGGAGTATAAAGTCTTATCTCCTTTCTTATGGACGGGACACAGGATGCTCAGGTTCCAATCGTCGGATACGCGTTCTTCCTTCCAGATGGAGCTAACTAGCTGATGCATACACCTTATCAGCGTGTCGCCTCCGGTTTTTAACAGCTCCTGCTGCCTTATTATTCTTCAGCCGGTTTATTGCTGTCTTTGCCTCATCTTGGCCGGGTGGTATACATTCAATACCATCTTCTGGGATTGGATCTGTGGTATCTTCGTCGATTTTACTACTATTGGACACCAACACTATCTGTATAAGTTACCAGATTACCTTGCTCGTCGCTACAGGAGGATGTACCAGTTCCAAAGCCATCAGCTTGATGTTTCACTCTTTGGTAGAATTTTCGGACTTCATTCTGTCTCCTGTACATCTCGATTTGTTCACACTCCCGCTTTTCCATCTCTCTCTTTTTTCTGCGGAAAAGACGTTTCTCCTCTCTCCTTTTCTTCCGATACCTTTCTCGTGCGCTACGCGTTGCTACGGATTGTAGAGTAGCCCTATATGCCGCATTTTTCCCTTCGGAGCAGCACGACACTCTTGGTCATATCATGGATTCCTTGGTGGAGGTCTCTGGTATCCAGGTACTGATTTTGCGGCTGTTTGCATGGAGTGGGCAATGTTCTGTCATTGTCCTGATATGTTATCGGGATGAGGAGTACTTTGATTAAGCAGTTGGGCCAGTTGAGTGGAAAATGCTGTGGCTATCTGTTGTGATTGCAGCTTACCGATGTCCAACTTCCGTGTTGAGTCTTCGTTTGTACCTCGGAACGATGGTACATCCAACACGCTTGATGCATGTCTTTCATCTATCACAACGTGATCAATTTTATTTCTTGTTCTTTGATCTGGCGACAGCCAGGTGCCCTTTTGAATATCAAGATCCTTAAATTTTGTACTGCTAACTACCATGTTTCTTGCAGTTGCAAAGTCTATCAGCCTCATACCATTGTCAGATGTTTCACTGTGGAGACTGAATTCTCCTTTCCAATTTTGGTATTAAAATCGCCTAGTATAATTTTAATGTCATGAGCAGGGCAACGGTGATAAGTTTCTTCTAAGCGCTCGTAAAATATAGAGCTGATGTTGAAGAATTTTGCAAATAAAGCTGATGTTGAAGAATGTTGCTTTTAATCGAATTGCAGCGAGTCTTTCACTCACTGGGGTAAAGCTGGAGACCAGATGTTTTAAACTCCGACCAACTACAAATCCGCAACCAAACTCATGCTTTGTGTCGTGGCAGATATAATACAGTGCGTCACCTTTATGTGTTGTTGTGACGCCTTTCCCGTTCCATTGTATTTCCTGTATGGCAGTAATGTCGGCCTTGTACTTTTTAAGTACATCTGCCAATGCGTAAACTGCACCTTCTCTATAAAGAGTGCGAACATTCCAGGTGCAGATTCGCAGATCATGGTCCTTAAAACGTTTTCGGGGTTCGTCAACTTTAGAGGGGTTTGTTTTTCTTTTCGTTCGTTTTTTCATAGAAGGCTGTTTTTTCTAGGGGAGGGTTAATAACCCGACGCCCAAACCCAAGTTTTTAAGGTTCTTATGGGTGAACGCGCGGCACATGTTTGCTCACTAACTTTAACGGGTGTTAAAGGCAATTCCCCAGGTGACACCACGGGGAGGTCAGTGTCCACTTGAGATAAAAGGGAGACCAAGATAAATCCTGGGCTTTGCCATGTTAAAGCCGGTCAGGACCGTTCCTTGGTACCTTCCATCCCCTACCTCTCCCAGTGACGGAGAGTAAGGAAAGGATATTTTTTGGCTGTTAAGAATAGTTTTGGTTTTATTGTACATAAGACAAGATGCTCGGGGCTGTGTCCGGGAGTTGTACCTATGGTTGCGCTACCGTAGACGAGTCCCTCTAGTTCTAGTGGCGCTTGGGTGTCCACACTTCGGGCTGCCGATGCGAGACCTGGGACGGTTCTCGGGCGTAGCACTGTGCTGAGGTGGCGGTAGGAAGCCTTCCTTCAGGGTAATTGCGTTTGGCCTGTAGAAACTCAATTACCTCACGCCAGGCTTCCTCGGTTCGTTCGAGGATATGTGAATGGCTTGAGAAACTCACACACAATGGCACTTGGATGTTTGCGGTGTCAGGAGGAGGATGCAAGACCTGGGACAGTTCTCGTCGCGATCGTAGATATGTGGGTGGCTTGGGGAAACTAACACATACAATGACATTTGTACACTAGGCTTTGTTGAAACTCTACTCACCTCAGGGTTTTTTTATTAGGTGGGTACTTTCACACTTGCACTGGGATACTCTGTTCGCGTACACTTAGTTAGTTTCACTTTCACTGACTTTCCCCGCTGCCAGTTTTCCGCGTCCTTTTATAGTGTCCTTGACTGCCGTCGGCGCCGCCTCCAAAACCATCCCTTGCCATGTTGTTATTGGTTGTTTACGAACTAGGCGGAACAATTCCTGGGCTTTTTTTGTTGTTGGTGATTTACCATCGGCCAACATTAGATTTTCTAAGGTCCCCTCTTAGGTTGTTTAGTCACAGTGCCCCAATCCCTTGCTTGTTGTTGCTTTTTGTTTACATCCAAGCGGAGCGTTGTTTACGAACTCCAATTGAAGTGGTTGTTAATGAACTCTAATTGCTAAAGACAAACGAAAACAATTTATAACAATACCTGCTGGTAACCCGCTGGCGAAGCATACAAATATGTGTGGCCAGAAATAAGAGTCGACATCCAGCGTCACAATATAGAGCGAGAAATCCAAAAGCATGGATTTATGTTTGAAAAATTGTCGTCCTCATTTCAAAGTAGAATTGTCCAATGGAAATCCAAAATTATTTCCACTCATAAATTTGTTGAACTTTTATACTATGCATTTCCCATATAATACTGTGCATTTCCCATATAATATTCATTTCCCATATAATATTTTCAACTAATATGTGATAAGTTGTAGCTGCAGTGTTTCTCATAAAATCAATTTTAATTATTTACATTGTTTTGAATGGTTATGCGATTTGTATAGTCAACAAATAAAATTGTGAAAATAAAATTCCCTTATCAGCCATATTTAATTTGATGTAATACACAAATTCGTAGTTTTGGGAATAAATACAATGAAATCCCATATCAATTAAATTGGCTAATGCTGAAAAGTGATAAATAAAAATTGGTTGTTAAAATATTAGAAATGTAATTGGATGTTTGTAGAAGCATATCAATGATATATAAAATATTATACATGAAATGTAATATGGTCGCTAACATTCGAATATCGAATATGCAATAAAGAAGAAGAAGAAGCATATGAGGTATTTGTGTACTCTCCAAATACTTTACATTTTTAAACATTTAAATAATGTTGTTGTATCTGAAATTTAAGTTGTAAATAATTTAAACGGAATTCTTTTTCGATAATTCTCTATTTCAAATCAAACTGCAACACAACTTTTCAAGTACTCATTTAGTTTTTTATTCAGATTGTGATTGTAATTTTTAATACCCTCTACTGTTTCATATTTAAACTAAAATAAAAAAATATATGTTTTCATATTTAATTCTGGTATATACCTTGTTGAAACCACCCAAACTAGTTTATTCATATCAAATAAGTTCAACTAAACAAACGAAAGGAATGAAACAAAAAAAGTTATGTCATAAAAAACTAGGCTTAAGCCGAGTAATCCAGTGAAAATATATTCATTCGTTTTATTTGAGTCTTTTGTTTGGCGTATACAACATCAACTTGTTTGAACAAACTATTTAATTAAAAACGAACTGTTCAAAGATTATCATTAGTGTTTTAGTCAGGGATGGATATAATTAAAATCTAAAATTGGAAATACAATAATAAAGTGTGTGCTTGTGGGGTTGTGGCAATGATAGCAAAACGTTCTATGCACAAAACGTTCTATGCATCATTTGATATTTGATTGGCGGTACGCCATTAACCGGAAATTTAACTTGCTACGTAAGAAAAGCTTACTTAGCCTAAATTAGCATCTGTTGGTCGATACGATTCTTCTTATTCTTCCACAACTGAAGTTGTTTGTTTTGTTATGACGGTGCCGAGACTGACGAAGTCTTTAACTACCTCAGCTACCAGCTTTCACAGTTGGTCAAAATTCTGTGGACGCATTGAGCTTCAATACCATAAGCTTGGTCTTATCGCAGTTTAGTTTTAGGGTCACTTTAACACCATATTTAGTACTTAGTTTATTACTTTTGTGAATTAAATTTTGAAATTAGTGGAGTGCAAAAAATTTTGTATAAAAGAGTATATCGATATTATTTGTTGTTTGAATTGTGAAAAGTGAGTACTTCAAATCATGTTTGCAAAGAACATTTTATTTGTCTTTTTCAGTGACCACCTCATTAGGGAGTTAACAAGATTTATATATGGTAAATAACAAAAATGTTTTGCAATCGATGAATCCTAGTTTCACCCTTTCAGAATTCGCGAACTGTTAACATATTCTATAAAATATGACTACAATTCTTTAAAATGAAGTGTTTTAGGAGGGATCCCATAATGTCGACCATTAAAATTAATTTTCGTGGAAGCTGTGTTGGTTGGTGCATATCTCATGAGTGTGCTTCTTACAGCATCCTAGTAATTGGAGTCGAAAAGACAAAATTTCATGCGTGAATTTTCTTACAAAACATATTTTTTGCGTGTAAAATTTACAACTGTCATTCAATTTCCTTTGTACCCCACGTGAATTTAGTTTTTTTACGCGACGGATCTAATGAGCCCATCGGCGATCGAATCCATCCACTAAAACCGCGGATATAGATACCCTGAAAATAGGAAAATCAGCAAAAATTTATTTTGACAAATCCGCGTACTAAACCGCGATTTTCTTTAAAATTTTTTACATAAATGGAATCCTTTACTCGCGATTATAATATTTGCGAAAACACGTGTCATAAAAAACAGAGATACGCGAGTAATATGGGTATTTCGCCAAAAATTGAATGTGGAGCAGCGTTGCCGACAGTTTTTGGTCGGAAATCGTCAAAAAAATCGTCAAATCGTCAACGAAATTTGGAAAATCGTCAAAAAATCGTCATCACGATCCAAAACTAGGTTTGGTTACCGTTTAATGCGATTTTTTAGCCGATAGGTTTGTCAATGAGACTGACAACATAAAATGTACAACCCACAGCAATAAATATAACCCAATCTCACATAAAGGGTTGTCCGTAGTTGGGCAGACCAAAAAAACTCATTTTCTTGAATTGTTTTAAAATAAATTACCAATTTTTTTAAGTTCTTTTATCAAGAAAAAAATAGCATATCTTATACTACTTTTGGTATTTTTGTTGTTGAAAAATATTTCAAAGTCTTGTGGTAAATGGCTATCTGCGAAACCCTTTTTTGTAAAAGCGTTTTGCGATGCCAACGATGACTCGAAAACTGATGAGTCGATTATCGTACATGTTGAAAGCATTTTAAGGACCTATTAATCTTGTCTTAAGGCGGAACAGAATTTTAAACAAACTTTTTTATAAAAAAAATTAACTGCCAAAGTCAAAATTTCGATTTTAACGAAAAAAATTGACTGTTTTTTTGTCAGGCAAAATTTTTTTAAAAACTGTCTCGCTTAAGTGCAAGCCTTTTATTTATTAAATAAGCTCACCATGTGAAGATCGGTCAATTCGGTTTCGAGCTATCGTTGGCACCGACTTCAAAAATGCCATTTCGAGAAAAACGCATTTAAAGTATCTATGGTACATACAAATCTCAAGAAATTTTTCCCATCTTGAATTTTTTTGCGGCATACTCCACACTACCTGTACTTCAAAATAAGCCAATATATATATATTTTTTTTTGAAAGTGACAAGTAGAGGTAGTCCCTTAGGTACCGCTATAAAACAGCATTCAGAAGATGATAGTTTTCCCTGTGGTTTTCTAGTTTGCATTAATGCAGCAGGGTACACATTGCCAGTTTTGAATGACAGATTAGCTCAAACATCGCTTGCTTGACAGTGTGACCGCCCATTTTTGTCGGTACACGTACATTTGGTTGATGGGCAGTCGAAAATCGACAAAAAAAAATCATTAAAGAGGACATGGGTCGGAAGTATTATATCTCGAAAAATTTTCACGGAAGATTTTCATTCATTAACAATCCTACATGAAAATTTTCAGCAGATGTAAATCCAAGATGACAATACCTATGAAAATACCTCTATTCCAGATATGTCTCCGTCTCGAAATTGTTTAAAAACATTAAAAAAGCTCATGAAACCGAGTTTGGAATATTGTTTTCCTTAAAGACTTTCGTGAAGTTCTGGTCAAAATATAGTTATCGTGTTTTATTTCATGCAATTCGGGATTACGTGAAAAATCGTCATTTAGGACCATAAAATCGTCAAATCGTCATTTTTCAATTTTAGGCCAAAAAATCGTCAAAATGACGATAAATCGTCAAATTCGGCAACACTGATGTGGAGGCACATCCGCGGTTTTTGAAGAATCTATTTGAAATAGGTGTATATTGACGTATTTTTGATGGGCGCTGATGAAACCGGATGCGCATCAAAATCGTATGCACATTGCGCGACTTTTATCAACTTTAAGGTTTTTTGCAGTGTATGATGCAACTGGCGGCACACAATGGCCGCTGAGTGAAACATCGAAATATGCCTAAATATTGAAAGAGATTGATTCGCTTAATCCAAAATCGGATGCGCATCAAACGACTTTAACTAATACGCGAATTACAGGCGTTTTAATTTTCATATCTTTTAAATGATAGTAATTTCAATATTACTCTTAATTTCCTATCCTTATAAGTTATCGCAGTAAGCAGTTAAGCTTTCACGATGGTAAACCATATATTTTGATAAAGTTTTAGCAGAATACTTTAATTTATGTATTAGATTTTAGCGAAATAGTTGGATAACTCTGAAATATTGTTTTCTAATTTTTCGAAACAAACCAAAAAATATATTTGTAACAATATTTTCCAACAATGAGTTGTTTCTCTTTTGTTGTTGTTATAATATGCAATTTATAAAGCCAATGTTTATAATTTTGGTTTCACATTTTTTTACGCGTTGTCTAGTCCCTGTACGTATTTTTAATCTAGTTTTTAGAGGTTTATACGGACTCTGAGTTAGTATAATTTAAATTTATTTCCAAAATGGTAAAGTGGGATGTATGCCGACCATCAATAGGCTTCTTTCTGTGTTAGACCCCCATCAACCCCCAAAATTTCGTAGTGTGATTGCACAAAAATGGAAAAAGGGATGTATTATCGACTATTGCGATATCTCTGTTGTTTGACCACCTATGACAACCTACTTCAATCACGGCAGCGGGTTCTTTCGTACCGGATTGACCCGGGACCATAGTGTTTCGGCCAGCGGCTGCCAACCCAGCGTTAAACTTATGCTTCTACGTAGGTTTAAATGCTGCTACAACAACAACAACAACTTCACATCGTTGTAAAGGTGATATTTTCTACTTTCCTTGCCAGGTTTTGCTTTCGATATACCTCCTACAGAAGGGAGATATTAACTTTGAAATAAAACGTTGGCCTTTTTTCCAAATATTTTTTTTTTTTTTGTCACATTCCACCCCTGAATAATATCCGACCATTATGAAAAATCAAAAGGTTTTTTCCTCTGTGGGACCCCCAATAACACTCAAAATTTCGTGACGATCCAATTAAAATTGCGACCTGTAGCGTGATTTCCAAAAAAGTGGAAAAATGGGATGTATTACCGACTATTGCGATATCTCCGTTATTTGGATACCTACGCCAACCTGCTTTACATCATTGTAATGATGGGATTTTTTACTTTAATTTTCAGACTTTGCTTTTGGAAGGTCCGGAACAAAAGCTGTGATATTCGTCATTATTATTAAAATCGCAAAAATGAAAAGTTGTGTTCGTGTTCTATTAGCGGCTTTTGCGATATCTTCGTTGTTTGACCACCTACGACAACCTACGTAACATCGTTGCAAAGGTGATATTTTCTACTTTTTGTGTATTTATTTCAGCTAAAGTCCATTTTTTTGTTCCTTCAAAATTTGAAGAAACAAAATGTTTTACAGTGGGTAATGAAATTGATTACTACGAGCGGAGGCAGAGAATACTATAGTTTCGGAAGCAGCCAAACTTCCTCATCAGTTCTCTTAACCGCTGACTCTGTATCGATAAACAGGTCAATAAGAGTGACCAGAAAATTAAACAGAACGAGAAATTTTCTGTATCCTCCTAAATCTGTTGACCGCACAATTGAGTCAGACTCTGTATCGATACTCTGACTCTGTATCGATAAACAGGTCAATAAGAGTGACCAGAAAATTAAACAGAACGAGAAATTTTCTGTATCCTCCTAAATCTGTTGACCGCACAATTGAGTCAGAATAATCAAAATCATATACCCACTACTGTTTTTTTTCTACTTTTATCAGCAGGTTTTGCTTTTGATACACCCCTTTTAGAAGCAGAGATATTCGCTTTGAAATAAAACTTTGACTTTTTCTCCAATTAAGTTTTTTGCCCATTCCGACCTCTGAATATTATCCGACCATCACCAAAATCAATAGGCTTCTTTCTCTGTAGGATCCCCATTAGCCCCCAAAATTTAGTGATCCGATTA
The DNA here is from genome assembly GCF_047663935.1 of Musca autumnalis. Classification (NCBI taxonomy): domain Eukaryota; kingdom Metazoa; phylum Arthropoda; class Insecta; order Diptera; family Muscidae; genus Musca; species Musca autumnalis. Next base: position 130,261,491 of record NW_027411755.1, on the reverse strand, counting down.
AAATTGCGATCTGTAGCGTGATTACAAAAAAATGAAAAAATTGGATGTATTGCCGACTATTGTGATATCTCCGTTATGTGGCCACCTACGCCAACCTACTTTGCATCACTGTAAAGATGGGATTTTCTACTTTCATAGTCAGACTTTGTTTTTGGAAGATCCCCAACCGAAGCTGTGATATTCGTCATTATTATTAAAATCGCAAAAATAAAAAGTTGGGTTCTATTAGCGGCTATTGCGATATATTCGTTGTTTGATCACCTACGAGATCCTACTTTACATCATTAGAAAGGCGATATTTTCTACTTTCATGGCCAGGTTCTGCTGTTGGTATACCCCATATTGAAGCTGAGATATTCGCTTTGGAAAAAAACGTTGTCTTTTTCTCCAAATAAGTTTTTTGCCCATTACGACCCCTAAATATTATCCGACCATCACCAAAATCAATAGGCTTCTTCCCCTCCGGGAATCCCATCAACATCTAAAATTTCGTGACGATCCGATCAAAATTGCGATCTGTAGCGTGATTACAAAGTTTAGATGGACAGACGGACGGACGGACGGACACACATAGCCAGATCGACTCAGCTCGTCGAGACATTCATTTTGGTATATGTAAGTATGGGTCTACGACCATTATTTCGATGCGTTACAAACTTTTTGGCCAAAACCAACTTATAATACCCTCCCCACATAGTGGTGTAGGGTATAATAAGAAATTGTAAAATATTTTTTCTTTATAAGAGGATAAAAACCGCTATAACTTTTGCGCGCATCGGCCAATTTCGTGAACGCGAGCAGATTTGAAACCAGATCTTTTTCCTTTGACTCTATACCAAAAATCGTAGATGTGCTCGCTAATTTTTTTTTTTAAATTTTTTCAAATGGAATTGCTGAGGAATTTTGTTATTTGCCATATATCCCAGCACAAAAAAAAAAATTGGAAGTTGTGCAATTCTTCTTCTTTATTTGCCATTCCGTATTCGGGTTTTAGCGATCATACAATTACATAATGATAATTTGGTATATTTAACAAATCAGTTTATTAATTTATATATAAGTTTCTGTTTTTGGCGGTATTCAGAAGAGTTCTTTCATTATGGTGTCCAGTCCAGTCTTGAATGTTTTTGAGCCATGATGTTTCCCGTCGCCCTCTCGGTCTTCTCCCATCGATTTTTGTTTGGATAATTGTTTGCAGAAGCTTATATTTTTCATGCCTCATAATGTGACCAAGATATGCGGTTTTTTTTGTGTTTTTATAATTTTTATATTAATTGGCGTTCGACTTGCATGCGTTCTAACACTTCGTCGTTTGTAATGCGCTCGGTCCATGGGATCTTTAAAATTCGACAATATATCCATATTTCGAACTAGTTCAGTCTTTTTTCATCTACAGCTTTCAAAGTCCATGTTTCCGCAGAGTACAATAAAACGGACCATATGTAACATTTTACAAATCGTATTTTTGTAGTAAGACTTATGTCGTGGCTAAGTAAAACTTTGTTACGTTTGAAAAAATTGCTTCTTGCCATTTCTATTCGGCATTTAATTTTTCTTGATATGTCCCATTTATCGTTGATTTGAATTCCGAGGTATTTGTAGGTTGTCACTCGCTCTATTTCATCGTTATTTATCTTTAGTGGCGTATTATTGTCGGCATGATTCCTGCTTACTACCATATATTTTGTTTTCTTAACGTTGATTTTTAATCCGTATATTTCGCTATTTTGTGTTACTGCGTCTATTAATTTTTGTAGTCCAGCTATGCTGCTTGCTACTAATACGGTGTCATCGGCATAGCGTATGTTATTTATTAAGGTGTTGTTTAGTTGGATACTAACATTCTTTCCACGTACAGATTCTTCAAATATTTTCTCGGAATATATGTTAAATAAAAGAGGGGACAATATGCAGCCTTGTCTTACGCCTCTTGAAATTGGAACATCGTCAGTTAATTCATTAGCTACTTGAATGTTTGCTATCTGTTTCCAGTATAGGTTTTTAATGCAGTTTATGTCACTGTCTTCTAATCCGATTGAAAGTAGGATCTCTATCAATTTATCATGATTTACCGTATCGAACGCTTTTTCGTAGTCTACGAAACATAAAAATACATCTTTTCGTACCTCTCGACAATTTTGTATTAATACTTGTACAGCTAGTAACGCTTCTCGTGTCCCCATGCCTTCCTTGAATCCAAATTTTGTTTGTCCCATGTGTGCTTCGCAGATCGGATAGATTCGTCTATGTATTATTTTCAAAAATATTTTAAGAGCGTGGCTCATTAGACTTATTAGTCTATAGTCGCTGCAGGTCTTCGCATTATTTTTCTTGGGTATTGTGATAAATGTTGATTTGAGCCAATCTCGGGGATATTGTCCTGTTTTATATATATTGTTGAATAGTTTTAAAAGAAGCTTGGTGTTATTTCCGTCTATTAACTTAAGTACCTCGGCAGGTATTTCGTCTGGACCCATTGCCTTTTTATCTTTCATTAACATAATAGCTAGTTGTAATTCATTCTCAGTAATGGGTGTCCATGTAAAATTAATTTCATCCACAGAGTTGGATAAGGATGTCCGTTGGTGATCGATAAATAATTGCTTAATATATTCTTCCCATAGTTTTTTCTTTTCTGCAGTTTCATAAATTGCTACTTTATTATCATTGTAGATAAATGTTGACGATCTCTTTGGATAAATACCAGATGTCTCTTTTAAGTTTTTGTGGAGATTGAAGTCGTCATGGAGTATTTTAAGTCGTTTAATTTCCTGACATTGCTTATTTATTTGCTCATTTTTGCAGCACGTGTTGCTATTTTAATTTCTTGGTTTATCTCCCAATATCTTTCATAGTTTACATTTTTGTGTTTACTTCTTTCTTTCCGAAGTGCTCGAATTTCATCCGTTATCCATGGATCTTCTTTTTTGCGCATGTTGGTTCCAATTATATTTTTTGTGACATCTTTTATGGATTTTTTCACTTGGTTCCATAGGTTATCAACATTACATATTGTTGCATTTATTTCAATGAGATCGGCATTTAATTGTTCCTTTATCGTTTGTTTCGTTAATGGGTCATTCAGTTTTTCAATATTGATTCTTGGTTCCGGCTTTTTCTTGCGAGTGGTAGCAAGTTTAATTCTTAAATTGCACATTAAAAGGTTATGGTCTGAGGGGACATAAGCACCAGGGTAGGTAGAACATTTTGACACACACGTACAGTACCTCTTATTTATCAAAATGTAGTCTATTTGGTTTCTTACTATGTTGCCATTATTATCCTGAGGTGATTTCCACGTATAAAGTCGCCTAGGGTGAAGAAAAAATAATGTGTTGGTGATTTTGTATTTATATTCTTGGCAAAACTGAATCAATTTCTCTCCTCTTTCATTCCGTTTTCCCAGTCCGAATTTGCCTGTAACTTCAGCTGTTACTTCTTGCCCGACTTTGGCATTAAAATCCCCTTGGATTATTGTGATGTCGTGCGGTTTTGTCATTTTCAACAATTTTTCCAAGTCGTTGTAGAACTGTTCTATTTCGTCGTTATTGCTATCAGAGGTGGGTGCATAAACTTGTATTATGTTTATATTAATTGGTTTTGCAGATATTTTCACCATCATGACCCTATCTGATATTGGAACCCATCCAGTGACGCTGGCAGCTATTTTGTTCTTGATCAGAATTGCGACACCTCTTCTATGAATTCCTTCAGGATTTCCGGAGTGATAAACTTTTATATCATGAGATACAAATTCTCCATATTCGGTCCACCAAGTTTCACTAATGCCCAGCACATCTATCTGTAACCTTTTCATCACGTTTATGGTATTGTCCAATTTCCCAAGTTCGTAAAGACTTCTGACATTCCACGTTCCTACGTTTAGTTGTGCAATTGGAGTTATGATTTCACAACATCTTTCGATGTAGTCCAACAGAGTTATGAACAAGTAAAAAGTCGTTAAGTTCGACCGGGCCGAACTTTTTATACCCTCCACCATAAAATAGTCTTAATTAAAATGGAATAATTTCACAATTTTAGGTGTAACAACTTTTCGACAATGGATAGACTCCTACTGCCTCCCACTATTGCTTAAATTACACTGTGTACACAAATGTTGGGGCAGAGATAATTCCTTTTGGAGATGAAAGCCCTTGGTGTGTATATATTAAAAACCCCGAAGGACAGATGAGCCGTGACACTGTAAGCCATCATCAATTTGCATTATATCTTTGTTTGTTATTTTTGTAGAGCATTTAAGCAACAGTGAACAAAGATATAACGCTAAATCCTGATGGCCCACAGGGTCTCTAACACAAATTTCATCACGCCATAACGCGGAAGTTTGACTCACGGCGCATATGTTCTTCGGGGCTCATAATATACTCACCAAGGCCTTTCTTCCCCATGAGGAATTTTCCGTGCCCCAGACTTTCACCTCCATTTTGTTGCACAGTGTTATCTAATCTAATCTAATCTAATCTAATCTAATCTAATCTAATCTAATCTAATCTAATCTAATCTAATCTAATCTAATCTAATCTAATCTAATCTAATCTAATCTAATCTAATCTAATCTAATCTAATCTAATCTAATCTAATCTAATCTAATCTAATCTAATCTAATCTAATCTAATCTAATCTAATCTAATCTAATCTAATCTAATCTAATCTAATCTAATCTAATCTAATCTAATCTAATCTAATCTAATCTAATCTAATCTAATCTAATCTAATCTAATCTAATCTAATCTAATCTAATCTAATCTAATCTAATCTAATCTAATCTAATCTAATCTAATCGAATCTAATCTAATCTAATCTAATCTAATCTAATCTAATCTAATCTAATCTAATCTAATCTAATCTAATCTAATCTAATCTAATCTAATCTAATCTAATCTAATCTAATCTAATCTAATCTAATCTAATCTAATCTAATCTAATCTAATCTAATCTAATCTAATCTAATCTAATCTAATCTAATCTAATCTAATCTAATCTAATCTAATCTAATCTAATCTAATCTAATCTAATCTAATCTAATCTAATCTAATCTAATCTAATCTAATCTAATCTAATCTAATCTAATCTAATCTAATCTAATCTAATCTAATCTAATCTAATCTAATCTAATCTAATCTAATCTAATCTAATCTAATCTAATCTAATCTAATCTAATCTAATCTAATCTAATCTAATCTAATCTAATCTAATCTAATCTAATCTAATCTAATCTAATCTAATCTAATCTAATCTAATCTAATCTAATCTAATCTAATCTAATCTAATCTAATCTAATCTAATCTAATCTAATCTAATCTAATCTAATCTAATCTAATCTAATCTAATCTAATCTAATCTAATCTAATCTAATCTAATCTAATCTAATCTAATCTAATCTAATCTAATCTAATCTAATCTAATCTAATCTAATCTAATCTAATCTAATCTAATCTAATCTAATCTAATCTAATCTAATCTAATCTAATCTAATCTAATCTAATCTAATCTAATCTAATCTAATCTAATCTAATCTAATCTAATCTAATCTAATTTTTTTTTTTTTTTTTTTTTTTTTTTTTTTTTTTTGACTCTTAGAGTCATTTTTCTTTATTTTCGAATATTAATTATATGTTACATTTCATTCATTAACCCACGAAGCCTTATAGGCTTGTCTGTGGAGTATATTAATAAATATAATGTATAAATACAATAATAAAATAAAGATTTCAACAATTTTTTATATATTAATTTTAGTTTGAGATGTAATATTTTTTCATATGTTTCGCTTTGATACGTTTATTTCTTATGTCTAGAATGGTGTTTGGCAACTCGTTTAATATATTTGGCAGTGCAACCGATAAAGACAATTTCCCATACTCGTTTTTAAAGTTTGGAATAGTGTAGCGTCCTTGTATTCGTCTTCTTGTATTTTGCTCGTGTTGTATTTTCTTCGCCATATTTGGATCATCCCCGAATTCGCTTACGATGGTTATGGCGTATATCTCCTTTATATTCAGTATGTATTGCTCTTTGTATATCTGTTTCGTGCAATTGTTCGACATATGCTGTTGTATATAGTGGGATTTTTTATATATTGATTTAACGATCCTATCTTGAACCTCCTGCAATTTCCTGCAGTACCGAGCGTTACCCCAGGCTGTGACACCATGTCTCAATATAGATTCCACTAAGGAGTGATATACTTGCTTCAGTACACTGTAGGGGGCGCAGTTTCCAAGATGATAAAGCGCAAATGCAGATTTGCGTAGTTTTTTCATTAACTCGTCGATATGTACTTTCCATTTGAAATTGTGGTCGAGATGGACTCCTAAGTATTTGTAGCTCTCAACAAATTCTAAATGTGTTGTACATTTTTCTGTGGTGTTTACGTATGTTTGACATAGGGATGAATGGAGACAATCGTAATTGTGGAAAGTTATCGGAGCATTGCATTTTGGTACACTTCTTGGCCTTATGTGCATTACTTTAGTTTTACTCGGGTTAATTATAAGACCGTTATCGTGGCACCATCTAGAAATTAAGTTCAGCTCATTTTGCATCGTGTTGGCTGCATCATTAATATTTTTATCGCAAACAATTATGGCTGTATCGTCTGCATACGTGAAGGATGTGCTGTGATATAAATTTTGTGTCATCTCATTTGTGTAAATGAGGTATAAAATTGGGCCTAATTTTGATCCCTGTGGTACTCCGTACTTTATGGACATGTTGTTGCTATCTATTTTATCGATGCGCACTCTATATGATCTGTATGTTAGGTATTCTTTAAACCAGCGTAGACAATGTCCTCTTATACCACTTCTTTCTAGGACATGTATTATCTTTTCATGTGATAGAGTATCAAACGCCTTACTAAAATCAATGAATAGTGCAAGGCATTGTTTTTGTTCATTTAGGTTTTGATTTATATGGTTTGTAAAATGACCCAGTAATTGGTTTATATTTTTGTTTTTTTGAAAACCATATTGGTTTTTGTTAATGATTTTGTATTTTGTTAAGAAACTAGTCAGTCTTCTAACGACAATTTCTTCCAGTACTTTTTCGAGAACGGGTAAAATAGAGATCGGCCTATAGTTACCATATTCAGATTTGTTTCCTCCTTTAAAAATGGGTCTTATTATTGATGTTTTAAGTGCTTGCGGGACTGATGATTCGCGTAGGCTATCATTTACAAGTTTTGTTATTATTGGCGTGATAATATTTGCATTGCATTTAAGGTCTATGGCTCTTATGTTATCCGTTCCTGGACTCTTGCTTGTATTTAGCGTTCTGAGAATTTCATTTATTTCGTGTTCTGTGGCGTATTCAATAAATATTGAGTTTGGTACGATTCGTTCAACACTCGTGTTTAAAGTTGTTATATCACATTTGTGGAGTATATTCATTACATTTTGGTTGAAGTTAATGGCGAAGTTATCAGCTATGTCTTTGATATTCTCACTGTTAAAGCTTGATTTTATTTGCTCATCTATATTACTGACTTTCTTTCCAATAATTTTGTTTATTACTTGCCATGTTCCACGTATGTTGAATCTGTTTTTTAAGAGCTCATTATAGAAATGATCATTTTTGGCTTTCATTATTTGTTTGTTTAGTTTGTTGTTAAAGGTTTTATATATAGTTTCGTTAGTTTTATTTAGTTTGTTTTTGGACCACTTTTTATAAAGTTTATCTCTTGTATCACATAGCTTTAGTATATTTTCCGAGAGCCATGGATATGGGTTCCGTTTCTTATATTTTGGCCGAGTAATTTTTGAGTTTTCATATATGTCTGAGAACGTATCGTTAATGTTATTGAAAAGATCATTTGTATTTTTGGATCTAATGATTATATCTTCCCATTTAACTTTTGAAATTTGAAAGTTTACTTTTCGACTGCTAATTGTGTGTGTTAGATCAGTCTGCGTATTTTCCTTTATAATGGATTTTGATTCATTTATACATCCCAGTAGAGCATGATGATCAGATATTTCAGATGTTACTACAGCAGCGTAGGCTTCTTCAAGTTTTCTATCCCATCTAATAAAAAGGTGGTCAATACAAGTTTTGGATACCGAATTTTCATCTTCACGAGTTGCTTTTGATATCATGCAACGTAACCCATTGGATGTCGTTAGGCTTAAGTAGTTTGACGTCTTTGTATTTTGTTTGGTAATGTCGATGTTTATGTCACCTATCATCATGATTTTCTTTTTGGGTGCAATATTGTTTAATATTTGTTCCAACTCATTTAGGAAAAGTGAGATACTTTTGCTAGGAGGACGATATATTGCCAAAATTGTAACACCTTTATTCGCAAATTCAATTTCGATTTTCAATACTTCAGCGGATTGCGCCTCTATAGACATATTAGTGAATTTAATTTTTTCATTTATATATATGGCAACTCCTCCGCCTTTTCCTTCTCTGTTGAGAAATATAGAGTTAAATCCATCAATTGAATAAAATGAGTTTTCATCATCCTTAATATTGGTTTCACAGAATATTATTAATTGTATCTTATCTATTATTTTTATTGTTTTCGCCAAAAAAGTTTGAAAATTTTTTCTTAGTGATCGAATATTCAGGTGGATCACTGACAAAGCATTATTTAAACGATGTTTTTGAAGCTCATTAAAATTGCTAAGTTTTTCTTCGGTATATTCCATTCTTTTATCTTAGAGTTTATGAAAATGTAATAGTTCAGTTTTTGAATTCAGTAATTCAATTTTTTTTTTTATTTATAAAAAAGTTTAAATAATTTTTTTTTTGGTTGAACCAATTTATTGATATATCTGATCTAATCTAATCTAATCTAATCTAATCTAATCTAATCTAATCTAATCTAATCTAATCTAATCTAATCTAATCTAATCTAATCTAATCTAATCTAATCTAATCTAATCTAATCTAATCTAATCTAATCTAATCTAATCTAATCTAATCTAATCTAATCTAATCTAATCTAATCTAATCTAATCTAATCGAATCTAATCGAATCTAATCGAATCTAATCGAATCTAATCGAATCGAATCGAATCGAATCGAATCGAATCGAATCGAATCTAATCGAATCGAATCGAATCGAATCTAATCTAAAAAAATGTGTTCAGCTAGGGGGCTGTTCAGTTACGGGGCTATATCAAAGAGTCAACCGATCTTTAAATTTTTTGGCGGAAAAGTTTTATAGCTGCAGGGAACTTCAAGAGTCAAATTGAGGGTAGTTTCATCAAAACAATGTAGACCCCCAAAAATGGACCCATGCACAGTGGTCCCACTTGTATGGAAAAGAGTGCCAAAAATAGTTCTAATCGAGCTACCGCCTCCAAATTTTAAACATAGGTTTATAACAAGCCAAAAAGATAGAAAACCATTTTTAGTGGATGTAGGTCCACATTTGGATATAGCTCCCATATAAAGGTACCGCCCGATTTGTGGTATTTTGACGATTTTGGCCAAATTAAACAACCGATTTGGATGTTATTTTGCATTTTGAGTTCTGAGTGAATAAACTACCTCCTTGCAAAAAATATTCAATATAGGTACACGTTTAGGTATAGCCGCCATATAACGGTACCCTCAGATTTTCGGTATTTTGACAATTTTAGCGAAATTTTCCAACTGATTTGGCTGTAATTTGGCATTTTGAGTTCTGAGTGAACCGAATACCTCTATCCAAAAAATGGTCAATATGGATCTACGTTTAGGTATAGCCCCCATATAAACGTACCTCCCGATTTTCGGAATTTTGACGATTGTACCCACATTTTCCAACCGATTTGGCTGTAATTTTGCATTTTGAGTTCTGAGTGAACAAAATACCTCCTTGTCAAAAATGTTTAGTATAGGTCCATGTTTAGGAATAGCTCCCATATAAACATACCACCCGATTTTCGGAATTTTGACGATTTTACGGGCGTGGTATAAGAGGTATAACATAGCGGGTGGCAGATGGGGGCAGCTGGACTTTTTTTAGTTGTAAACTAGAGACTTTTCCCTGCATTCTAAAAAAAATTTCGAAACTCACAAATGCTCACAACATTAGTAAAACTCAACCTAAATTAGTAGCAATTATATTAAAAATAGCAGAAAAAGTCATTTATTAAGAATTTATTTTTAATGAAAATAGAAAACGAATTATGAATTTGTTTTTTCGTAAAAATATTGCCAATGCCATCGCCTATAAGTTTCATTTTGAAAATGGCACATTTACCTCTCCAATTTTTTATAATTTTACTCATAACCTACGAATGCTTTGCGGATGTATTTTTCGTTTTTAAGGGCTCACATACAAATCACAACTTCTTCGACTTAACTTGGCGTATAACCGCTGTTAATTTACAAAAATAAGGCTGGATGTTAAAAATTTGATATGTTTAGAGAATATTTATTTCAATCGCAATAAAATTTGTCGCCATCAATTTTTCGATTTTTGTCCACGGGCGGAACCACTGTGCCATGTTGACGAATTTTAGTGAAAAAATTTCGTGACCATTGAAAATTCCCGAAAATCGGAAGGTACAGTTATATGGGGGATATACCAAAACATGAACCTATATTGACGATTATTTTTGAATAGACAAAATTGTAGCTAAAATTCTCAAAATACCGATCATTACAGCTAGTTCGGTTAAAAATTGCAGCTAAAATTCTCAAAATACCGAAAATCGGGAGGTACCGCTATATGGGGGCTATACCAAAACATGGACCTATGTTGACAATGTTTGGTGGAGATGTTTCATGACCACTGAGAACCTCAAATGGCAATTTACAGCTACTTCGGTTAAAAATTTTAGCTAAAATTCTCAAGATACCGAAAATCGGGAGGTACGGTTATAAGGGGGCCATACCAAAACATGGACCTATGTTCACGATGTTTGGTGGAGATGTTTCATGACCGCTGAGAACCTCAAATGTCAAACTGCAGATAGTTCGGTTACAAATTGTGGCTATAATTCTCAAAATACCGAAAATCGGGAGGTACCGTTATATGGGGGCTATACCAAAACATGAACCTATGTTGACAATGTTTGGTGGAGATGTTTCATGACCACTAAGAACCTCAAATGGCAAATTACAGCTAGTTCGGTTAAAAATTGTAGCTAAAATTCTCAAAATACCGAAAATCGGGAGGTACCGATATATGGGAGCTATACCAAAACATGGACCTATGTTGACGATGTTTGGTGGAGATGTTTCATGACCACTGAGAACCTCAAATGTCAAATTGCAGATAGTTCAGTTAAAAATTGTGGCTAAAATTCTCAAAATACCGAAAATCGGGAGGTACCGATATATGGGGGCTATACCAAAACATGGACCTATGTTGACGATGTTTGGTGGAGATGTTTCATGACAGCTGAGAACCTCAAATGTCAAATTGCAGATAGTTCGGTTACAAATCGTGGCTATAATTCTCAAAATACCGAAAATCGGGAGGTACCGTTATATGGGGGCTATACCAAAACATGAACCTATGTTGACAATGTTTGGTGGAGATGTTTCATGACCACTGAGAACCTCAAATGGCAAATTACAGCTAGTTCGGTTAAAAATTGTAGCTAAAATTCTCAAAATACCGAAAATCGGGAGGTACCGATATATGGGGGCTATACCAAAACATGAACCTATGTTGACGATGTTTGGTGGAGATGTTTCATGACCACTGAGAACCTCAAATGTCAAATTGCAGATAGTTCAGTTAAAAATTGTGGCTAAAATTCTCAAAATACCGAAAATCGGGAGGTACCGTTATATGGGGACTATACCAAAACATGGACCTATGCCCATATCCTTTGGGATATAAGTTTGTTGATCACTAGGAAGCCTAAGTGCCAAATTATAGCTAATTCGGTCTGAAAATGTGGCGAATAACGTCAAAATATCTCAAATCCGGAGGTACCGTTATGTGGGGGCTATACCAAAGAGTGGACCGATATAGCCCATCTTCGAACTTGACCTGCCTATCGAAAAAAGACCATCGGGTGCAAAATTTTAGCACTCTATCTCAATTATTGCGGACGCTAGAGTGATTACAACAGACGGACAGACGGACATGGCTAGATCGTCTTAGAATTTTATCCTGATCAAGAATATATATACTTTATAGGGTCGCAAATGATTAGTTCGATGTGTTACAAACGGAATGACAAACTTAATATACCCTCCATACTGTGGTATAGGGTATAAAAATGCACTCCGTTGGATACATTTTATAAGCAGTTGCTTTAGAGATCCCTACAAAACAGAAACAGTTGGTTGATCCATACCCCGCTGCCGAAATCATTTCTTCAAAAGAGAAACGAGAAACAAGAGTGTATATATTTCGAAGAATTTGTCATAAAATAAAAATATATAAACTAAAGTTGTGAACATTTTTGCGATAATTTACAAGACGGAAATTTCTATTGGAGTGGAGTTGGAGTTCATGTCGAAAGCTGAATTTGTGATGACAATGCAAAATCAGTTGCGATGATGAAGCAAAATCAGTTGCGTTTGGATTAAATGGAAAACAGAGGAATTACACTCAATTGCGATTTAAGTTAATGGAAACTTTTTAAAATTTGTGATTATATATAAGAAAGTTCTTTATATTCTTGTTTTACTCAAATAATAAATGCATTCTGGGATATTTCGCAATGGCTTGCATTTTTATTGCATCTTTAGACTGATTAAAAAACGTTTTTAAATAAAAATTCTCATTTTTAAAGACAAGAGTTTGACATATTCAATAAGCGCACAAAAAATATGAAGACTGAACACCAAATTTCATTCAATTCGGGTGGATATTGGGCCATAACCTTTAAAATACAGAAAGTAAGGAGGTAAGGTTCTATGGATGTGGAAAGTTATATACCCCCAACGAAGACTAAATACTAATTTTCAGCCATTTCGTTGTGATAATGAGGCTAAAACCCTCAAAGTACCAAAAGTCGGGAGGTACCTATACCGACAAATTTCAAGGAGAACATTTTATACTCACAACAAAGACTAAAACCAAATTTTAGCAGTTTCGGTGTGATAAAGAGGACAAACCTTTCAAAATACCGTTCTACGGGGCTATACCAAAACGTGGACCTACACTTAGAATTCTCTGTTAGAATGTTTCATACCTCTGCGAAGACTAAACACCAAATTTCAGTCATTTCGGATGGTCATTGCGATTAAGACTTTCAAAATACCGAAAATCGGGAGGTACGGTTCTATGGGTGCTACATCAAAACGTGAACCGATTTTCAAATTTTTTGTGGGATTACTTGTTTTGCGACAGAAATGAACTGGTAAAATTGTTTCAGCGATTGGACAATAAATGTGGTTTGTAGATCGATTTCGTTAAAATTCACCTTTGGCTCCATACAAATTACAACGGAAAATTTAAGGCTCCAGTTAACATACTCCGATTGAGCCCGCAGAAAAAACATCCGAAATCGATTTTTTTCCCTTTGAGTTAAAACCAGTCAATATATACATTATCGAACAATGTTGTGTTTCGAAACGTCATTTGGTTATTGCCTGCATTATTGTCATAACAAGGTTATTGTCTAAATTTTATAGAGCTTTTATAAACATTTCAAAAAATTTATACAAGCATAGAAAAAATTTCAATTTCAAATTTCATTATGTTATGCTCAGCACGTTCCCAGAGAATAATAAACAAAATAAGTAAAAACATTAAAAATGTTAAAAAAGTTATAAATTCCATTAAGACTACAAAACATTCTAGTTTCTGCAGAATAAAATAACTTGCATTGAACTACTATGAACCTCTGTTAAAAAGGAATGTACAAAATTTCAATTTCATGCATATTTATACGAATTCATACACAGTTATGCTTTCTCCATCAAATGATGTTACGAAAAATATAACAGCGATAACAATAACTTCATTGTTATTTGGGAATTTAAAAACGACTATCGTTCGCACTAAATGGTTTTACCATATTGATTTTGAGTTAGTGGTTGTTTGTGTTTTTTGTGTAGCTCAGTTGTTATATTCAGTCATGGCTTGACTGAATGGTTTGCAGTGCAAACTTTGCACTTCTGTGCAATGGTTTTGAGTCAATTTTGTCCATTAGAAGTTCACCAGTTAAATGTAATGCGTGAGTTGTACCACAAATTGTTGTTATATTTTCGTGTTATAATTTAAATTTAATATAGAATGAGATGATTACACTATAAATTTCTAATACGTGAAAATCTGAAATCGCGCAATTACCGCTACATAACCATTGATTCGGAACCTAACCCTTGGTTAGGTGCTTCGGTCAGATAGTTTGCAATGCATTAAAAGATTTGCCTTAATAACAGCACATCGATAGTTAGGCTCGTTTTAACTTTGCTGACAGAAATTCACACACTGCATATCCTCAGTCTTTGACTAACCAGGGTATATGGACAATATTTTTGAAAATTTTAGGTTAGGTTTACCCTTTTATAACCGCGAATTGTGGTTGTATATTATAAAAATTAACTGATTTTGGATAAAATGAAATGTTCTTAGAATTGGCAAAAAATATTGGCCTTAAAAGTTAATTTGCGTGGAAGCTGTGGCTATATTTATGTTACAAAAAAAAAATGGGTAAAAATGGGTTGAAACCAAGGTGCCTTTTTGTTTTCTCTCGATTTGTGATTAGACCACAATTTCCAACCAAATAAGTATCATCTCCCCAATGTATAACTTTTGAAAGTATGGTTTTTCTGAAAATGAAAATCACATGCGTACAAAAATACAAACAAGAACAGACTATAGTCGGACGGGGCCGACCATGTGATACCCTATACCACTAAACGCGTCTTCTTGGGATAAAGTTATAAGATGTGCATTAGAAATTTTACCAATTTTCACACAAAAGTTTTGATCAATTTAACCCGCTAAATATTATCCGATCATACCGTTGACTTGCACGCTACTTCTTCATCTCAAACCAAAACTACGTTTAAAATTTCGCGCCGATCGGACTATTATTGCGACCTACAGAGCGGCTACAAAATCGAGCAAAAATTTTGTTTTTGGTCCATTTCATCCCTTTAACATTTCACGATCATCGCCAAAAACTAATCAGTTCTATTCTGGTCCAAACCCGACCTCCATACTAAATTTCGTGACAATCGGTCCATAATTGCGGCCTCTAGCTTGATTACAATTTTTAATGGACGGACAGAGGGACGGACGGACGGACGGACACACATCGCTAAATCGCTTTATCTCGTCGAGATATGAAGTTTGGTATACCACATGAGGGGTCTACGACGAATATTTCGCGGCGTTACATGAATTTTTGGGAAAACAAACTTATTATACCCTTTTCCACATTGTGGTATAGGGTATAATAAATTAAAATGGTTTATTTAAACTCTATTTCCGTTTTATCTCAAAACCCGATAATTTTCCTTAATGGGAAACCTTCTATGTAAATATAGATAAAGCAATATCCGCCCATTTGCTTGCGAATTTCAAGAAAAAATAAAGGAAGTACTTCTACAGATTTTTTCCATTACCTTCAACTCTAGAATGCATGTAAAACAGGCCTAGGCAATGCAAAACCCTTTTGTAGTAGTGTGTGTAAACATTTTTCACACGACAATAAAAAAGAGAACATTTGTTTCTCAAATGAGAATTTTCAAAATATGTACATTTATCTATACTTATAAAAGAGTTCAGTAATGATGACTCACTGATTCACTGACTGACTGACTGATAATCAACGCCCAGACTAAACGGCTAAAGCTAGAATCTTGAAATTTTGGGTGAGGGTCACTCTTGGTCCAAAGGTGTCAGATAAGGCTGGATTTTTGGAAATTCGAACTAGAACTGTACTAAAAGTACTAAAAGGTACTAAATATGGTACACTTTGTATTAGGTAAACGCGAAGAGCTAGAATTCTGAAATTTGGAATGAGGTTCACTGATGGAGAGTTAGAAAGGTCTACCAAAGGGTTTTTGGAAATTCGAACTAGAAGTGTTCGAAAAGTACTAAATGTTACTAAATTTAGTACTATTTGGTATTACGTGAACGGATAGAGCTAAAATCTTGAAATTTGGAATGAAAATCAAGGTTTAGAAGATGAGTTGATATAAGGAGGTGGTTTTGAAAGTGTGTACTCATGTGTACGAATAGTACTAAATGGTACTAAATTTGGTACAATTTGAATTTAGGCGAACCGACAAAGTTGGAATTCCGAAATTTGGAATTACTATTACTGTTGGAGTGTAGGTTTGAGATATGGAGGTAGTTTTCGAAATTCGTATATATGGGTAAGAAAGGTACTAAATAGTACTAAATAAGGTACAATTTGGATTTGGGTGATCGGATACATTTGGAATCCTGAAATTCGAAATTAAGATTACTGTTGGAGTGTTGGATAGATGTAGGTTTGGAACTTAGGGTCTATGGAACAAAAAGTACTAAATGGTACTAAATTTGGTACAATTTGGATTACGGTGATCGGACGCAGCTGTAATCCTGAAATTCGAAATTAAGATTACTGTTGGAGTGTTGGATAGAGGTAGGTTTGGAACTTCGGACCTATGGGAACAAAAAGTACTAAATGGTACTAAATTTGGTACAATTAGGATTATGTTGATCGGATGCAGCTGTAATCCTGAAATTTGGAATTAAGATTACTGTTGGCGTGTAGGATTGAGGTAGTTGTGGAAATTCGTACTCAAGGTTACGAATAGTACTAAATAGTACACTGTTGGAGTGTAGGATTGATAAAGTTTATGAAATTTTTAGTTATGGGTAGGAAAAGTACTAAATGGTACTAAATTTGGTACAATTTTTCTTTCAGTGATGGGATACCTTTGGAATCGTGAGATTAAGAATTACGATTACTGTTGGAGTGTTGATAGAGGTAGGGTTGGAAATTCGTACTCTGGATACGAATAGTACTAAATGGTACCAAATTTGGATTTGAGTTATCGGATGTATCTGGAATCCTGAAATTCGGAATTAAGCTTAGTGTTTGAACATAGCCCTGAGGTAGTTTAGACAATTTGTACTTATGGATACGAAAAGTACTAAATGGTACCAAATCTGGTACAATTTGGATTTGGGTGAACGGATAGAGCTGGAACCCCGAGATTTGGAATAAGGAGTACTGTTGGAGTGTAGGATTTATAAAGTTTTTGAAATTTTAGTTATGGGTACGAAAGTACTAAATGGTACCAAATTTGGTACAATTTTAATTTGTGTGATCGGATACATGTGGGATCCTGAAATTCGGAATTACGATTACTGTTGGAGTGTTGATAGAGGTAGGTTTAGAAATTCGTACTTTGGATACGAAAAGTACTAAATGGTACCAAATTTGGTACAGTTTGGATTACGGTGATCGAATGCAGCTGTAATCCTGAAATTTGGAATTAAGATTACTGTTGGCGTGTAGGATTGAGGTAGTTGTGGAAATTCGTACTCATGGGTACGAATAGTACTAAATGGTACCAAATTTGGTACAGTTTGGATTTGGGTGAACGGATATAGCTGGAATCCCGAGATTTGGAATAAGGAGTACTGGAGTTGGAGTGTAGGATTGATAAAGTTTTGGAAATTGTTTGTTATGGGTAGGAAAAGTACTAAATTTGGTACAATTTGGATTTCAGTGATAGGATACATTTGGAATCGTGAAATTCGGAATTAAAATTGATAGTGGAGTGTTGATAGATGTAGGTTTAGAAATTCGTACTTTGGATACGAATAGTACTAAATGGTACCAAATTTGGATTTGAGTGATCGGATATATCTGGAATCCTGAAATTCGGAATTAAGCTTATTGTTTGAACATAGTACTGAGGTAGTTTTAAAAATTTGCACTTATGGGTACGAAAAATTCTGAATGGTACTAAATTTGGTACAATTTGGATTTGTATGAACGGATAGAGCTGGAATCCTGAAATGTCCTGACCTGACTTATGGGTACGAAGAGTACGAAATGGTACAATTTGGAATTGAATGAACGGATACACCTGGAATCTTGAGATTTGGAATTACGATCACTGTTTTTATTTTGTATTCAAGTCAGTGTAGGATTGATATATGTTGTCGAAAAACGTGCCATGAGTATACGAAAAGTACTTAATGGTACTCAATTTGTTGGGTGCAGGGACTGTGCTGGAATCTGTATGTTTTGGAGTTAGGTTGAGTATTGCTATTCAACGTTTGTCTCGCTGTTAATGTGTAAGGGTGAGATACGGCTGATCTTTTTGAAAATCGAATTAAAAAGAGACGAACAGTACTTAAATAAAAATTGATCAAAATTCGCCATTTTCATATTATATATTGTTTATTTGTTGTTATATCCTTTCCGCATACGAAGTAGCGGGTACTTTGCTAGTTAGAAATAAACAAGTAAAAAGCCGTTAAGTTCGGCCGGGCCGAACTTTTTATACCCTCCACCTCCTCCTTTCACAATTTTAGGTGAAACAGCTTTTCGACAATGGATAGACTCCTACTGCCTCCCAATATTGCTTAAATTACACTGTGAACACAAATGTTGGGGCAGAGATAGAAACCCCGAAGGACAGATGCGCCGTGAGTCGAACTTCCGCGTTATGGCGTGATGAAGTTTTTGCAAGAGACCCTGTAAGCCATCATGAATTAGCATTATATCTTTGTTTGTTGTTTTTGTAGATCACTTAAGCAACCGTGAACAAAGATATAACGCTAATTCTAATGGCCCACAGGGTCTCTAACAAAAATTTCATCACGCCATAATGCGGAAGTTCGACTCACGGCATATGGGTGGATATTCCAAAACATGGACATATGTATATTGACGATTATTTTTGAATAGACAAAATTGTAGCTAAAATTCTCAAAATACCGACCATTACATCTAGTTCGTTTAAAAATTGCATCAAAAATTCTCAAAATACCGAAAATCGGGAGATACCGTTATATGGGGCTATTCCAAAACATGGACCTATGTTGACGATGTTTCATTGGAGATGTTTTATGACCGCTGAGAAATTCAAATGTCCAATTACAGCTATTTTGGTTAAAAACTGTAGCTAAAATTCTCAAAACACCGAAAATCGGGAGGTACCGATATATGGGGGCTATACCAAAACATGGACCTATGTTGATGATGTTTCGTGGAGAACTTCAAATGTCCAATTACAGCTATGTTGGTTAAAAACTGTAGCTAAAATTCTCAAAATACCGAAAATCGGGAGGTACCGTTATATGGGGGCTATACCAAAACATGGACCTATGTTGACGATATTTGGTGGAGATGTTTCATGACCACTGGGAACCTCAAATTGCAAATTACAGCTAGTTCGGTTAAAAATTTTAGCTAAAATTCTCAAAACACCGAAAATCGGGAGGTACCGATATATGGGGGCTATACCAAAACATGGACCTATGTTGACGATGTTTGGTGGAGATGTTTCATGACCTTTGAGAACCTCAAATTGCAAATTACAGCTAGTTCAGTTAAAAATTGTAGCTAAAATTCTCAAAATACCGAAAATCGGGAGGTACCGATATATGGGGGCTATACCAAAACATGGACCTATGTTGACGATGTTTCGTGGAGATGTTTCATGACCACTGAGAACCTCAAATGTCAAATTGCAGCTAGTTCCGTTAAAAATTGTAACTAAAATGCTCAAAATACCAAAAATCGGGAGGTACGGTTATAAGGGGGCCATACTAAAACATGGACCTATGCCCATATCCTTTGGGATATAAGTTTGTTGATCACTAGGAACCCTAAGTGCCAAATTATAGCTAATTCGGTCTGCAAATGTGGCGAAGAACGTCAAAATATCTCAAAACCGGAGGTACCGTTATATGGGGCTATACCAAAGAGTGGACCGATATAGCCCATCTTCGAACTTGACCTGCCTATGGTAAAAAGACCCTCGGGTGCAAAATTTCAGCGCTCTATCTCAATTATTGCGGACGCTAGAGTGATTACAACAGACGGACATGGCCTGATCGTCTTAGAATTTTATCCTGATCAAGAATATATATACTTTATAGGGTCGCAAATGATTAGTTCGATGTGTTACAAACGGAATGACAAACTTAATATACCCTCCATACTATGGTGGAGGGTATAAAAATATTATAAAAGAATTGTAAATGATTGCGCCGCAACTGGAGAATAAACAAAGCTGGATTCTCTTAAAAATATATGAATGTGTATTCTAACAAGTAAGCAAAGGCTATAGTCGGACGGGGCCGACCATGTGATACCCTACACCACAACCTGTAGGAATTAGCTATGTGCAACCGTCATTGGGATGTTTCTGGAAAATTATATAAATTATGCATTTCCAAATAATATTCGAAAATTGGAAAATTCACATTGATTAGCCCCTCCTGCTACATCTTCAAATTGTCTTTGAATATCAGGTTCCTTTATGGAATACACCTAAAATAAATAAATATATATACCACGCAATTTGGTATATTTGATAATTGGGAAATTGCGAGTTTATTGAAGATCTATCGTCCAAAAATTGTGCACTTGTACCTCACATATGCTTCGAAAATAGTTCATTGTAGTTCATATTAACTTCGTTCCCGTATTTTTTAATGGTAAAACTCGTAAAAGAGAGAACTGCAAAAAATTTGTTCCCACACACAAGTTTTTTCAAAAAGTTTGGGAACGCAAAAATAGAAAAAACGTCAAAAAAGCTGGAAAAAATGTCAAAGTCGGCCTATCAGCCAATCTGACGCCGGCAACCATGTTACTATTTTTTTACTCGCCCAAATTTGTCGTGTAAAAAGTTTTTAAAGAGAGCGTCATTCAGCGCCAATTTTGTTTAAAGAGAAGTGAACATTTTACAACTTTTTTGTGTACGGGAACGCTTTTTCGAGTAAAATGTGTAAAAGTCGTAAAAATTGTAAAAAAAAAATTGTAAAAAAAAACACAGCTATTGTGATATCAAAAATATATTTTATACCGGTAGAAATAACTAACAAAGAATAGCAATTCAAAAATTTTGCATGCGAACAAATTTATAAATCAAAATTATTCATATTCAATTATACAGCAAAGAAGATAGTATAATTCTGATGCGCTAACGGTGATATACCTTCAGCCTCTAAAAATATATTTATTTTTTAACACGAGTTTGCTTCAAAATGCGTGGAATCTGTAGGTATCGTAATATGGGGATATACCAAACCAATTTTAATAAGCTAACATCTGAATTTTGGAAATATTTGAGAATTATTTTTTCAGATTTGTAATTTTAGTTGGGGCCGGGGCAGGGGTATGTATGACTTACCCCGGGAAAGGAACCAGAATAGGGACCGTAAAAAGAACCATCTACAAAAAAAAGAAAATAATAATCAATTAGATCCGATACGGGTACTCAAACTGCACTTTTCCCAAATTTTGTGTGGGAGGTACTCGAAGGACGGACCGATATAGTCCATATTCCGACCTGACACATGAGTGGATAAAATAATACGATGTGTGAAGTTTCGACCAATCAGAAAATCCTCTTGAGAGTTAACTTACGGATTGGCGGCGCAAGTACAATCTGCTGAAAAAAATTCAAAACGATTCGAGAGGACTCTTAAATTTCCCTTTTCCGAATTTTGTGTGGGAGGTACCCTAAGGACCGCTATAGTTTTTTCCGATCTATATCTGGAAGGAGTAATAATATATGGAAAGTTTGGAGCAAATCGATTGCTCACTTCGCCAGTTATCGTTCACACAATTTTTCGAAAACAATTTTTGTGGGAGGTGTGGACCGACATAGCCTACATTCGAACTTAAACAGATTTTGATCAAAATATTACGTTGTATAAAATTTGGTTCTAATCGGTAGATCCGTTCGAGAATTATCGTGCCCACCAGCCAGTTAGACATTAAGAGAGACAGATGAACGGACAGCGCTAAAAAGACTCCAAATTGTATAAGACTCCAATTTGTATAAAAATCCAATTTGACAACTGAACTGAAAATTTCTCTGTCATGATAGAGACAATTTGTAGCATGACAGGAAATTGTGGTTCTCTACACAAAACACATTATATATCAGGCAGTAGGTGCGTTATCTAGCAGACACATTATTGCAATTTGCAACAGGGGAAAGATCAGTAGTTATTTTTCCAGGAATGAAAATATGGACCAAACATAAAATTTGTATATTTTTCATACAAAAGTCAACCGCTAAATAATATCAGATCATCATGCAAAATTATAGGCATTTTTGTCAACCTAAACTCTTACCTCGTGCAAACTTTCGTGACTATTGAGCTATAATTGCGACCTCTAGCGGCTTTATGATTACACTACAAACAAGAAAGTGGATATATTAGACTGTAACTCTGTTATCTGATCACGTATATCAACATAATTGACATCAATTAAAAGGTCAAGATATTGCCTTCTAAATATAACTCAAGAGTGGGGAATGTGTCTTTCAGGAACAAAGACAAAAGCTGTTTACTAAAAATTTTCACAATTTTCACACAAAAGTTGTGGTCCATTTAATTTGCAAGCTTCACGTTTGTCATATACTCTTGCCTTATTTAAAACTTCGAGGCGATCGGACTATTATTGCGACCAACAGAGCAGTTACAAAATCGGATAAAAAATATGTTTTTGGTCCATTTCACCCGCTAAATATTTCACGATCATCAACAATTAAAAAGCGATCTATTCTGATTTGAAACCGACCTCCATACCAAATTTCGTGACGATCGGTCCATAATTGCGGCCTGGAGTTTGATTACAATTTATAATGGACAGACGGACACACGGACGGACGGACGGACACACATCTCAAAATCGCTTTATCTCGCCGAGATATGAAGATTGGTATACCACATTGGGGGTCTCCGACGAATATTTCGCGGTGTTACATGAATTTTTCCCAAAACAAACTTATAATACCCTTTCCACATAGTGGTGTAGGGTATAAAAATAATTTAGAAAAATTAAGTTTCAGCGTTTTATTTAGAAATGCACTTAAAACTAGAAAATAAT
The DNA here is from genome assembly GCF_047663935.1 of Musca autumnalis. Classification (NCBI taxonomy): domain Eukaryota; kingdom Metazoa; phylum Arthropoda; class Insecta; order Diptera; family Muscidae; genus Musca; species Musca autumnalis. The sequence goes on along the minus strand of NW_027411755.1, from coordinate 130,238,530 downwards.
TTGTCACTTAGCCTCAATAAATATATTCTTTCTCATGATAGAATCTCTCAAATAAAACGCTTGCCGTTTAATTTTGCCACCATTTATAATTTGAATGAAAGCGTTTTATTTGAGAGATTCCATCATGAGAATGAATATATGTATTGAGGCTAAGCAACAAATTATTTTCTAGTTTTAAGTGCATTTCTAAATAAAACGCTGAAACTAAATTTTTTTAAACTATTTTTTATTTTTAACTTTTTAGTAAATTAATTTTTTTGACCACTGAGAACAAAACTATAGTAAATTTAGACCCAAAATTTAGATAACAATTTAAAATGCCTGAAATCGTGCAGTACCGTTATATAAAGGCTATACCAAAACCTGGACTTATGTCCATAATTTTTGGTGGGGAAGTTTCTGTAACATTGGAAACTCCAAATGCCAAGTTACAGCTAATTCTGGCTAAAAATTAAGATAAATACTTAAAACACTTGAAATCGGGTGGTACCACTATATGGGGGCTATACCAAAACCTGGTTCTATTTCAACAATTTTTGGTGGAGAGGTTTGCAAATGACAAGTTACGGCCAATTCGGCCTAAAAATGAAGATAAAATCCTTAAAAAACTTGAAATCGGGCCGTACCGCAATATGGGGGCTATACCAAAACCTGTACCTATGTCCATCGGGTGAAATCGGGTGGTACCCCTGTTGGAAAAAATTGGCCCATATTCATGTATTGTCAACCAAATCTGAACAGTGTGCACAGTTTCAGTCCGATTGGTCAACTGCAACTGAGTTAAAAATTAGTTACTAGATTTGAACTAAATCGGGTGGTACCGCTATATGGGGACTATTGGAAAAATGGACCCATATTGGATTTGGTTTCATATTCATGTATTGTCATCCAAATCTGAAAAGTGTGCAATGTTTTAGTCTGATTGGTCAACTGCAACTGTGTCAAAATTGAGTTACCAGATTTGAAATGTAATTTAAATAAAAACTCAGTTAAAACACTATGAAAATGGACCAATATCGGTGTTGATTCCATATTCATGTATTGTCATCTGAATCTAAACCAAATTTAAACTAAACGGACACCAAAGCAAGTTAAATAAAACACAGTAAAAAATAAAAATTTGACACACGACAACAAAATTAAAATGTCTTTAGTAGGGCCGTTAATAACAAATAGCAAGATAGTGTCTGTAAAGCTGTCGTCAACAAAATAACGGATTTTTTGTCATCGACATCGACGACAGCTTCGCCCATGTTGTCGTGCATGAATACTGGGACACTTGTGTGCAAAAGTTGTCAACGATCCCAAAGGGATGTCTGCAAAGAGGCGTCAATGTTGTCTTTAAGACACTTTCTACTGGAATTTTTAAACATACAAAATTACAAAATGTGTCACGGTGCTCTTGTAGCAACTTTAAATGGAAGGTGCTTACACCTGGGAAGGTTTTGCGGATTCTGAAACTACAATGTTCATAGATGAGAATAATCAAAAAACAAATCGCCGGAGCGCTTTTTAAATCAATCGCGATTCAAGTTGAAATTTTCACGATTTTGTTTGGAAACCGAAAGCCCTATCGAAATGGAACTAAAAAAATTTTGTAGATATGAAAATTCTCTACATGACTGGCATTCATGATAATTTCGTAGGTTTTACCGTTATTCAGATATAGAAGTTCAAAATGGGACAATGCATTGACTGTATCGCCTCCTTATAAAACAATGTCATGACTGCAATTTCCACATTTAAACTTATATATCTCGAAAATAGTACAACCAAGGAAAAAGTTACGAAAGCCAATCTTCTAGAGAATTTTCACAGCGTAAAGATTCTTCCTAGTTTCACTTCAATAAGACTTATCGTTTTCAAGCAAATCGTGAAAACCTAATGAAAAAGACCTAAAAACTTGACCTGAACCTCTATTTATCAAAAACGGTAAAACCTAGGAACAAATCAACGGCCAATCCTCTTGAGAATTTTCACGGCTACAACATTTTCATTAGCCCCATTTCGATAGGACTTGCAGTTTCCAAGCAAAAAACCTGAAATAAACCAAAAATGTGAATTTTGACCGCGATTTATTTAAAAATCCCTCCAGTGATTTTTTCTTGTTTTCGGATTTTTCTCACCAATGAACATTGCTGTTTCAAAATCCGCAAAAACTTTCCAGGTGTAAGCGGTTTTACTTAAAGTTAATTAAAGCACACCATGCATGAACTTGTTTTATAAGGTAGCGATACAGTCAATGCATTGTCCCAATTTGAACTTCTATATCTCAATAACGATAGAGAATTTTCACATCTACAACATTTTCTTTATACCCATTTTGACAGGATTTGCAGTTTCCAAGCAAATTTCTAAAAACATAAAAACGCCTAAAAATGTCAACTTGAATCGCGATTTATTTAAAAAGCGCTCCGGTTTTTTTTTTTGTTTTTTTGATTTTTCTCATCTATGAACATTGTACTTTCAGAATCCGCAAAAACTTCCCAGGTGTAAGCACCTTCCATTTAAAGTTGATTTAAGAGCACCGTGGTGTTTGTATTCGGTGCCGGGGGCTGATGTAAATACTATCTTTTCCAACCAACATTTAATTTTTTGTTACCCAAATATGTGCCTATTTTGGCTATCACATCCAAACTATTATCCCGATCATTGTAATTTTGGTCGCATTTGATTCCATGTGAAGTTTAGATTTGAAACTAATTGTCTTTGTAATTTTTGACGGGTACCATTTTTGACGGTATCCATGTTTTGAAAAAAAAGTCGGATTACATTTAAAATTTTGTCCGATTTTCGTAAATTCCGCGAATACTGAATAACGTTTTACAAATATTATGCAATCTACTCACTGGCGTCCCTTCGTGATAACTTTTTAGTGATAATTGTGTTCATATAAATAATAAGCATTTTTTATAATATTTTTTGTTAAAAGCGGATGTAAAACCGCGATAACTTTAGTATTGGGAAATTTTTTCTTAACTTATGTACCAAAAATCGTTAATGTTGAGCAAACGGAAAATTTTCGTGATAACTTTTTAGTGACAATTGTGTTCATTTAAATAATAAGCATATTTTTTTCTTGAAAGCGGATGTAAAACCGCGATAACTTTTGTACTGGGAATTTTTTTTCTTAACTTATGTACCAAAAATCGTATATGTTGAGCAAAAGGAAAAATTTATTTTTTCATATGGAATATGAAAGAATGGACAACATTTCCCATATACTCTTTCATACCGACCAATTGATTTGGTCCATATCATGTTCAGAGATGGGATACATCGGTCCCCTCTTTTGGGTACCACCCTCACAAAAGTTCCAAATTTTTCGATAAAATGGTGCGCACCTGCGCGCCAGTCCATACATTCCGAGATAATTACCCTAAATCTGTAAAAAATCTACGGTCACCAACTAAAATGACTCTTCAAGAGAAAGTTTTTTAAAACAGTAACGTATTGGGAAAAGCAACCCATCCTGGATTAATCTGTATCGTCAAAGCCGTCTGATACTTTTTTACTTGACTTTTTTTTGGATTCTTTGTATTATTTCTGAGAACAATAAAAAATATTGTTGCTTTTTGTTCAAGAATAAAATTTGTTTCTTATTATTATTATTATTATTATTATTATTATTATTATTATTATTATTATTATTATTATTATTATTATTATTATTATTATTATTATTATTATTATTATTATTTTTGTTCTTTTCGTCACTCTATGCTCCCTTCATTTCGACTTTTTGAGCAGGTTGGGTAAAAAATATAACAATCGACAAAAGAAAAGAATCTAATTAAATCGTTGAAAAACATGAAAGAATATGAAACAATGCTTAAAATTAGCCATGATATCAGACCGGCAGACAGTCCAAATGCGTTGTATTCATTCAATGGATTGAATTTGACTTAATATTGTGGGAGGATAATGGCATGAACAATTTTAAAAATTATTTACATGTACATCTAACTATGATAAACCCTTTTCGAAAATGACGAAGAATTAGAAATGGAACAAGTAATAGGGAAAATTGAAATATTCGAAAATACGACCAGATGTTTAAAACATAAATGTGTTACACAAATTGGGTCACATATTACACTGTGCAACAAAATTGAGCTCAAACTCTGGGTGGTGGAAAATTCCTTTTGCGGATGAAAGCTCTTGGTGAGTATATACAGAATCCGAAAGGACAGATCCGCCGTGAGTCGAAGTTTTGAGATATGGCGTGATGAATATTTTGCTAGAGACCCTATAAGTCCTCAGACATGAGCGTTATATCTTTGTCCGCTGTAACTTTAGCTTATTTTTGAGATCACATTTCTTCAGCCAAATCAAATGAGGATTATTTTCGTAGAGCATTTTGACCATCTATCTCGCTTCCTTCAATGTCCTTTTCGTCCTTTATTTTAAGAGCTGCTATAAAAGTACCACGAGATTACGTTTTTCAGCTTCGAAATGTTCTGCAAAAATGTCGGTCAGAAAATTTTAGGTAAGGCTCTCATTGACAACTAATCGATTTTGCCGCGTTTCCATAGTCATTTTTGACATTTAGCCCTGTTTGCTCAGAAAAAACTGTGTTTTGTGTTTTTGTATGTTCTGTAACGAATATACAAAAACAAAATATCGTATTTTTCTGAACAAAAAAACAGGGTAAATTCACAAAACGACCACGAAAACGCGACAAAATCGATTTGTTGTCAATGAGAGCCGTATCTAAAATTTTCTGAGCGACATTTTTGTAGAACATTTCGAAGCTGAAAAACGTCATCTTGTGGTGCTTTTATAGCAGCTCTTAAAATAAAGGACGAAAAGGACATTGAAGAAAGGGGGTTAGAAGGTCGCAGTGCTCTACAAAAATAATCCTCATTCGATTTTACGGAAGACATGTAATCTCAAAAATAAGCTAAATTAACAGTGAACAAAGATATAACGCTAATTCCTGATGGCTTACAGGGTCTCTAGCAAAAACTTCATCACGCCATAACGCGGAAGTTCGACTCACGGCGGAGCTGTCCTTCTGGGTTCTGTATATACTCACCAAGAGCTTTCATCCCCAAAAGGAATTTTCCACCCCCCAAAATTTCGGTTCACAGTGTTATAATAATTGTAAGAAGGCTACAGATAATTCGTCCATGAAGACTGGTAAAAGTGTTAAAGCAAGTGGAAATAAAGTTTTTGTTACTATTGAAGCACCGAATATAACTTAAATCGGTAAATTATAGTCTCCACCATAATATGAAGGAGTCTCAACTCTTTTCATGTTTTTCAATGTTTTTAATAGAGTGACGAAAAGAACAAAAATAATATTTATTCATGTCATTCCATATGTAACACATAGAAGTATTCGTCACAGACCTTATGAAGTATATATTCTTGATTAGCATAAAATTTGAAGTCGTTATAACCATGTCCATCCAATTATCTGCCTTTTGAAATCAAGACCCAGCTCGCAATATTTAAGACAGAGCTTTATAATTCGGTATTGAAGTTGCTATTCATCATCATATTCAGGGTTTTTAGTTAACTGTTAACTCTTAGACTGAACGATGAATAAAATCAGAATATTTTACTCTAATTTTTATTAAGCAATTGATAAGGTTAGAAAATGCCCAGGAAATCATATAACGGGAGAATTTCATCTAAGATCATCCTTAAAAGCAGCTTATAGTTGAATACAAAGCCCACACAACATAAATTTATTGAACTTTTTCACTTTTTATACCCTCCACCATAGTATGGAGGGTATATTAAGTTTGTTTTTCCGTTTGTAACGCATTGAAATACTCATTTGCGACCCTATAAAGTATATATATTCTTGATCAGGGTAAAATTCTAAGTCGATCTGAGCACGTCCGTCCGTCCGTCCGTCCGTCCGTCCGTCTGTGGTAATCACTCTAGCATCCACAAAAATGGAGATAGGACGCTGAAATTTTGGGAAAATGCGTCTTTTGTTTGCAGGCAGGTCAAGTTCGATGATGGGCTATATCGGTCCACGTTTTGGTATAGCCCCCATATAACGGTACCCCCCGATTTACGAAATTTTGACGGTTTTAGCTACATTTTCAGACCGATTTGGCTATAATTTGACATTTAGGGTTCTTAAGTGTCAGTAAACATATACAACAAAACTTGTGGACATAGGTCCACGTGTTGGTATAACCCCCATATAACGGTACCCCCCGATTTGCGGTATTTTGACGTTTTTAGCTACATTTTTAGACCGATTTAGCTATAATTTGACATTTAGGGTTCTTAAGTATTAATAAACTTATATAACAAAAGTTGTGGGCATAGGTCCACGTTTTGGTATAGCCCCCATATAACGGTACCCCCCGATTTACGGTATTTTGACGGCTTTAGCTACATTTTCAGACCGATTTGGCTATAATTTGACATTTAGGGCTCTTAAGTGTTAATAAACATATATAACAAAACTTGTGGACATAGGTCCACGTTTTGGTATAGCCCCAATATAACGGTACCCCCGATTTGCGGTATTTTGACGTTTTTAGCTACATTTTTAGACCGATTTAGCTATAATTTGACATTTAGGGTTCTTAAGTGTTAATAAATATATATAACAAAAGTTGTGGACATAGGTCCACGTTTTGGTATAGCCCCCATATAACGGTACCCCCCGATATACGGTATTTTGACGTTTTTAGCTACATTATCAGACCGATGTAGCTATAATTTGACATTTGGGGTTCGTAAATGTCAATAAACTTATATAACAAAAGTTGTGGACATAGGTCCACGTTTTGGTATAGCCCCCATATAACGGTACCCCCCGATTTACGGTATTTTGACGGCTTTAGCTACATTTTCAGACCGATGTGGCTATAATTTGACATTTAGGGCTCTTAAGTGTTAATAAACATATATAACAAAACTTGTGGACATAGGTCCACGTTTTGGTATAGCCCCCATATAACGGTACCCTCCGATTTGCGGTATTTTGACGTTTTTAGCTACATTTTTAGACCGATTTAGCTATAATTTGACATTTAAGGTTCTTAAGTATCAATAAATACATATAACAAAAGTTGTGGACATAGGTCCACGTTTTGGTATAGCCTCCATATAACGGTACCCCCCGATATACGGTATTTTGACGTTTTTAGCTACATTATCAGACCGATGTAGCTATAATTTGACATTTAGGGTTCTTAAATGTCAATAAACTTATATAACAAAAGTTGTGGACACAGGTCCACGTTTTGCTATAGCCCCATATAACGGTACCCCCCGATTTACGGTATTTTGACGGCTTTAGCTACATTTTCAGACTGATTTGGCTATAATTTGACATTTAGGGTTCTTAAGTGTTAGTAAACATATATAACAAAACTTGTGGACATAGGTCCACGTTTTAGTATAGCCCCCATATAACGTTACCCCCCCATTTGCGGTATTTTGACGTTTTTAGCTACATTTTTAGGGTTCTTACGTATCAATAAACATATATAACAAAAGTTTCGGACATAGGTCCACGTTTTGGTATAGCCCCCATATAACGGTACCCCCGATATACGGTATTTTGACGTTTTTAGCTACATTATCAGACCGATGTAGCTATAATTTGACATTTAGGGTTCTTAAATGTCAATAAACTTATATAACAAAAGTTGTGGACATAGGTCTACGTTTTGGTATAGCCCATATATAACGGTACCCCCCGATTTACGGTATTTTGACGGTTTTAGCTACATTTTCAGACCGATGAAGCTCTAATTTGACGTTTGAAGTTCTTAAATGTCAATAAACTTATGTGACAAAACTTGTGGACATAGGTCCACGTAATTTGACATTTGAAGTTCTTAGTGATCACAACACCTCTCCATCAAAAATTGTCAACATAGCTCCCATGTAACGGTACCTCCCAATTTTCAGTAATTTTGCTATTTTAGCTACAATTTTTAACAGAACTAACTGTAATTTACATTTGAAGGTTGTAGTGGTCACCACACATCTGCATCAACAATTTTCAACATAGCCCCAATATAACGATACTTCCCGATTTTCGGTATTTTGAGGATTTTACTTAAAATGTTTAACCGAACGTAGGTCCATGTTTTTGTATAGCCCCAAAACAAACCTCCCGATTTTCCGTACCTTAGCTTTATTTTTTGACGAATTTCTGTAATTTGAAATTTAAAAGTCAACAAAAATTCTGCAACAAAAACTGTTCATTTAAGTTCATATTTTCGTATAGCCCAGATACCTCCGAACTAGCTGTTAATGACATTTGAAGTTTCCACGTTATGTACCGATTTCGATATTTTGAGGATTCTAGCTAAATTTTTTAACCGAATTAGGAGTTATTTGACATTAAAGGCTCCCATCAAAACTGTTAACATATTATAACCCCTATATAACAGTACCTCCCCATTTCTAGCCCACCAAAAATTGTCAACAGTTAGATATAGGCACCATAAAAAAGGACCTCCCGAATGAAGCATTTTATGTACATTATCTGACATTTTAACGTACTCACTTAAAGTTGGGGACAGGAATGAATATTTTATGGTGGAGGGTATGAAAAGTTCGGCCCGGCCGAACTTAATGCTTTTTTACTTGTTTGATTTAGTCTGCTGCAGTCAATGAAAAGGCCCCATACTGGGCCCATTTAGGGGGTTCCTTAAAATGACTAAAGTAAAAAAGTCTCATTTCGAGTCGGAATTAAATATGCCTCTAGCGATTTTTTTTTGCTTTTGGATTTTTCTCATCTATGAATATTACTGTTTCAAAATCCGCAAAAATTTCTCAGGTATAAGCGTTTTTCATTTATACATAGCTAAGGCGCACCGTGCATGACATTGTGTTATAAAGAGGATATACAGTCAGTGCATTGTCCCAATATGAAACTTCTATATTATATTAAATTTGGCATTTGGGGTATTTAGTGGTCAGAAAACTTCTCCACCAAAATTTTGGACATAGGTCCATGTTTTGAAAGATCCCATTTATTACGATAACATCCGACTAAATCTACTTATTTTTCTGTATTTGATGTAATTTGGAATTTTGCGTTCAAAGTAGTCAACAAAACTCTCCATTAAAAATTGTAGACATAGATTGACGTTTGGGTATAGCCCACATATAACTTTACCGTCTGATTTCAGGTATTTGGATGCTATTATCAATACTTACGTTATAAACTGACATTTAGGATTCCAGTGCTCAACAAACTTCTCCATTACAAATTGTGGGACATGGCTCCTGTTTTTGGATATAACGATACTGCTCGATTTCAGCTATTTTAAATTTTTTATCAATATTTTCGTTCTAACTATTGAACATGCTCATATCCACATTCCACTCTTTGTGAAGAGTATACTAATTTAACCCTCCCAAACGTAACAATTTATTGTTTGTCTCTTTATCTGTCAATCAAAGACACATTCTTACTCCTTCAATCTATCTCAATGGCTATCCATTAGCCCTATGTAAAGATTCTTTAACACTTGAAAAATGTGTAATTAAAAATCACTTAAAGTAGTATTCTTTAATCAATTTGACCATTCATTTTTTTTTAAACCCACAACCGCGTACATTAATTGATGCAGGTCGTGATAGCAACCATTTTCAGAAAAAAGGAGATGGTGTGTTTCGCCATTAAAAAAAACGTCCTGTTACAAAGCCATCATTGTACAGAAGCAACACTGCCGTTCGTGTTTTGAAAAATTTATAGCAGAGCAATTTGCAATGAATGACAATGTTTGTCTGAAGTGCTTTTTATTAATTACAAATGGAAACACCCACCACTTGTATTGTAACGTATTGGTTAGGGGGCGAACTTATAACAACACCCAAGGAAACCAGAAACAACTCAAAAATGAGACAGATCTGTCAGTTTTACATTACCCTTTGTTTGAAAGCAATTTTGATAATAAAAATAAAGATTTTCATAAGAATGGCTTGTAAATTATATGTGTTATATTTTCTATATATTTTAATCGTATGTACCATATTCAAAAACAAACAAGTAAGAAAAGCGTTAAGTTCGGTCGGGCCGAACTTTTTATACCCTGCACCACAAATTTCAGCCATTTGGGTGGATTAATGTGGCCACGACCTTCAAAATACCGAAATTCGGAAGGTACCGTTCTATGGTGGCTATATGATGGCTTGGACCTATACTTACAAATTTCTGGGGTAAAGTTTTATACGCCTTAAGAAGACTAAATACCAAATTTCAGCCATATCGGTGTGATAATGAGGCTAAAACGTTCAAATTGTCGAAAATTGGGAGATATTCTATTATTAACACGTGGACCTTTGTAAACATTTTATGGTAGAAATGTTTCTTAGCCTCTGGAAACACAAAATACAAAAGTTGCAACCGATTCTGTTGTCAAATAAAACTAATACATTCAAAATATATTAAAATTCCGCGTACTTTTTAAGGGGTCTTATGTGGGGACTATACCAAAACGTGGACCTATATAACCCAACTTTTATCGGAATGTTTTCTGGCCTCTGAAGACACAAAATAGCAAATTACAACCAATTCTGTGGTCAAATGGGTCTGATACATTCAAAATATATTAAAATGACGCGTACTTTATATGGGGCCTTATATGGGGGCTATACCAAAACGTGGACCTATATAACCCAACTTTGGTAGGAATATTTTTTGGGCCTCTGCACCAACCAATTCAGTGGTAAAATGGTCCAAATATCTTAAACATTCCTTAAAACGACGACGCGTCACTTTGTATGGGGGCTATACGAAAGCGTGGACCTACATAGCCCGCTTTCAATACCAAAAGTCCTACGTAAATATAACATATTTTCCGAAAATTTCATCAACCTACGTCAATCCGTTTGGACGCTAGAGTGATTTCCACAGACGGACAGACGGACGCACATGGCTATATCGATGTAGAATTGCACGCTGATCAAGAATATATATAGTTTGTGGGGTCTACAATGATTATTTCGAGTAGTTACAAACGTAGTGACAAACTTAATATACCCTCATCCTATGGTGGAGGGTATAAAAAGCAAAAACAAAAGCGACAACACAATGATAATTATTTATTTATTGCTTAGGTCTGGAGTATTCCCTATTGGCTTAACTTCATCATTACTTTCTTTACAGAGAGTAATGTTTACAAAACGCACTGACAGCCTGCAAAATTTACTGATCTGTACCAATATCATGATTTCATCCTGGCGAAGGGAATCATAAATTGGTTTTTCAGTTTTTGGTATGATGATTTTTCTAGTGAAAATCTGAAGGCACGCGCAAAAGGGAATTTTTAAATTGCAAAAACATACTCACAGGTAACTGTGTTGATGTTATTTCAACTTACAGAAATCGATGATTTCTTAGTTGAATCTTGCAAATATTTTGTTCTGTTTTTTTTTTTTTTTTTTTTTGGTTAAGCCGAAAAGTGAGCATCATTCTCATTAACATGAGATGATGAAGTAAAGCCAATCGGGGAATACTCCAGATTTAAAGCAATCATTTTTTGAAAAAATAATATCTGTGAGAAAATAAAAAATATTATCTGTATATTTTAAGGCAGATGTATGTGAATTGTATCCGACATAGCTGCACTGTATTTTTATTTTGTTGAAACATTCATCTTTTGTTGCTTCAATAGATTGTTAAAAAAAAAGAAAAAAAAAAACAAGTAAAAAAGCATTAAGTTCGGCCGGGCCGAACTTTTCATACCCTCCACCATAAAATATTCATTCATGTCCCCAACTTTAAGTGAGTACGTTAAAATGTCAGATAATGTACATAAAATGCTTCATTCGGGAGGCCTTTTTATGGTGCCTATATCTAACTGTTGACAATTTTGGTGGGCTAGAAATTGGGAGGTACTGTTATATAGGAGTTATAATAAAACATGGGCCTATGTTGACAGTTTTTGATGGGAGCCTTTAATGTCAAATAACTCCTAATTCGGTTAAAAATCCTCAAAATATCGAAAATCGGTACATAACGTGGGAACTTCAAATGTCATTAACAGCTAGTTCGGAGGTATCTGGGCTATACGAAACTATGAACTTAAATAAACAATTTTTGTTGCAGAATTTTTGTTGACTTTTAGATTTCAAATTGAAGAAAGTTCGTCCAAAAAATAAACATAAGGTACCGAAAATCGGGAGGTTTGTTTTGGGGCTATACAAAAACATGGACCTACGTTCGGTTAAACATTTTAAGTAAAATCCTCAAAGTACCTAAAACCGGGAAGTATCGTTATATTGGGGCTATGTTGAAAATTGTTGATGCAGATGTGTGGTGACCACTACAACCTTCAAATGTCAAATTGCAGTTAGTTCTGTTAAAAATTGTAGCTAAAATTGCCAAATTACTGAAAATTGGGAGGTACCGTTACATGGGAGCTATATCCGAACATGGACCTATGTTGACAATTTTTGATGGAGAGGTGTTGTGACCACTAAGAACTTCAAATGTCAAATTACTGCTACTTCGGTTTAATATTGTAGCTAAAATCATCAAATTACTGAAAATCGGGAGGTACCGTTATATGTGGGCTTTCTTGAAAATTTTTTGTGGAGAGGTGCGGTGACCTCTAAGAGTTTCAAATGCCAAATGTTCAAATTACAGATAATTCGGTTAAAACTTGTTGGTAAAATTCCCAAAATACCTGAATCGGGCGGTAACTTTATATGGGGGCTATTTCAAAACATGGACCTATGTCCACTAGGTTATATAAGTATATTGACATTTAAGACCCCTAAATGTCAATTGATAGCTAAATCGGTCTGAAAATGTAGATAAAAACGTCAAAATGCCGTAAATCGGGGGTACAGTTATATGGGGGGCTATACCAAAAAGTGGACCTAGGTCCACAACTTTTGTTATATAAGTTAAGAACCCTAAATGTCAAATTATAGCTATATCGGTCTAAAAATGTAGCAAAAAACGTCAAAATACCGTAAATCGGGGGGTACCGTTATATGGGGGCTATACCAAAACGTGGACCTATGTTCACAAGTTTTGTCACATAAGTTTATTGACATTTAAGAACTTCAAATGTCAAATTATAGCTTCGTCGGTCTGAAAATATAGCTAAAAACGACAAAATACCGTAAATCGGGGGGTACCGTTATATGGGGGGCTATACCAAAACGTGGACCTATGTCCACAACTTTTTGTTGTATAAGTTTATTGATACTTAAGAACCCTAAATGTCAAATTATAGCTAAATCGGTCTGAAAATGTAGCTAAAACCGTCAAAATACCGTAAATGGGGGGACCCTTATATGGGGGCTATACCAAAACGTGGACCTATGTCCACAACTTTTGTTATATAAGTTTATTGGCATTTAAGAACCCTAAATGTCAAATTATAGCTACATCGGTCTGAAAATGCAGCTAAAAACGTCAAAATACCGTAAATCGGGGGATACCGTTATATGGGGGCTATACCAAAACGTGGACCTATGTCCACAAATTTAGTTATATAAGTTTACTGACACTTAAAAACCCTAAATGTTAAATTATAGCTAAATCGGTCTGAAAATGTAGCTACAAACGTCAAAATACCGCAAATCGGGGGGTACCGTTATATGGGGGCTATACCAAAACGTGGACCTATGTCCACAACTTCTAATATATAAGTTTACTAACACTTAAGAACCCTAAATGTCAAATTATAGCTACATCGGTCTGATAATGTAGCTAAAAACGTCAAAATACCGTATATGGGGGGTACCGTTATATGGGGGCTATACCAAAACGTGGACCTATGTCCACAACTTTTGTTATATAAGTTTACTGATACTTAAGAACCCTAAATGTCAAATTATAGCTAAATCGGTCTAAAAATGTAGCTAAAAACTTCAAAATACCGCAAATCGGGGGGTACCGTTATATGGGGGCTATACCAAAACGTGGACCTATGTCCACAAGTTTTGTTATATATGTTTGTTGACACTTAAGAACCCTAAATATCAAATTGTAGCCAAATCGGTCTGAAAATGTAGCTAAAAACGTCAAAATACCGTAAATCGGGGGGTACCGTTATATGTGGGCTATACCAAAACGTGGACCGATATAGCCCATCATCGAACTTGACCCTGCCTGCAAACAAAAGACGCATTTTCCCAAAATTTCAGCGTCCTATCTCCATTTTTGTGGATGCTAGAGTGATTACCACAGACGGACGGACGGACGGACGAGCTCAGATCGACTTAGAATTTTACCCTGATCAAGAATATATATATACTTTATAGGGTCGCAAATGAAAATTTCAATGCGTTACAAACGGAAAAAAAAACTTAATATACCCTCCATACTATGGTGGAGGGTATAACAAGTAAGAAAAGCGTTAAGTTCGGTCGGGCCGAACTTTTTATACCCTCCACCACAAATTTCAGCAATTTCGGTGGATTAATGTGGCCACAACCTTCAAAATACCGAAATTCGGAAGGTACCGTTCTATGGGGGCTATATGATGGCTTGGACCTATACCTACAAATTTCTGGGGGAAAGTTTTATACGCCTTAAGAAGACTAAATACCAAATTTCAGCCATATCGGTGTGATAATGAGGCTAAAACGTTCAAATTGTCGAAAATTGGGAGATATTTTATTATCAACACGTGGACCTATATAAACATTTTATGGTAGAAATGTTTCTTAGCCTCTGGAAACACAAAATACAAAAGTTACAACCGATTCTTTGGTCAAATGGGTATAATACATTCAAAATATATTAAAATTCCGCGTACTTTATAAGGGGTCTTATGTGGGGACTATACCAAAACGTGGACCTATATAACCCAACTTTTATCGGAATGTTTTCTGGCCTCTGAAGACACAAAATACCAAATTACAACCAATTCTGTGGTCAAATGGGTCTAATACATTCAAAATATATTAAATTGACGCGTACTTTATATGGGGCCTTATATGGGGGGCTATACCAAACCGTGGACCTATATAGCCCAACTTTGGTAGGAATATTTTTTGGCCTCTGCACCAACCAATTCAGTGGTAAAATGGGCCAAATATCTTAAACATTCTTTAAAACGACGACGCGTCACTTTGTATGGGGGCTATACGAAAGCGTGGACCTACATAGCCAGCTTTCAATACCAAAAGTCCTACGTAAATATAACATTTTTTCCGAAAATTTCATCAACCTACGTCAATCCGTTTGGACGCTAGAGTGATTTCCACAGACGGACAGGGCGGACGGACATGGCTATATCGATGTAGAATTGCACGCTGATCAAGGATTCGATTTATTTATTTTTAGAGAGAGTAATGATGAAGTAAAGCCAATGGGGGAATACTCCAGATTTAAAGCAGTCATTTTTTGAAAAAATAATATCTGTGAGAAAATAAAAAATATTATCTGTATATTTTAAGGCAGATGTATGTGAATTGTATCCGACATAGCTGCACTGTATTATTGTGTTGAAACATTCATCTTTTGTTGTTTCAATAGATTGTTAACAAAAGAAAAAAAAAAAAAAACAAAGTTGAGAGACACCAGAACTCACAATACTTATACCCGACATCCATGACATAATATGACCAACGCCAACATAAAAAAGAAGGTAATAAAAAGTTTCGTTGAATTTGTTGTCACAACAATGACCACAACCAAATTCCTTATTAAAATGTTAAAAAATATGTTGATTGTTGAGAAGGATGTCTTGAAAAGTGAAATGAAATCTACAAACACAAGAAACAACTTTAAGAACAAAATTATCTGTCAACCAATGATAACGGTCAGGATGAACTTTTATTGACAATAAAAAAATATGGTGAATTTAATGAGATTAAGAATGAATAAAGTAGACATTTTGGAATGTAATAAAAAGAGCCGAAAACTGCTATAGGTATTCTCTTAATCACCCATGTCACAATGAGAAAAATATGCCCTAAATAATATTGTGACGTTGTCCCTATAAATATCAACCTCGTGCCAAAATGAAGTCATATCTTTACAGTTGTTTATCTACCCCGGGAGTTGGTCTGTTTGAGCCACACATTCTGGCAGTCTCTAAAAGGGCCGGCAGCAACTTATATATTTCCGTCTTAATTATGGAATACTCTAAATTTAAAATGAATCGAATAACCTTCGTAGTATTTTGGAACCTTAATATATGAAACAAAGTCTAAGTAGGTATATCCAGATATTGCAGAAATTTGGTTAAACATTCACAGATTTTGAAAACGTGATATTTGTAATTTCTGTTTAAATGGTACATTTGTCCATTTTTGCCGGGCCTTAAGATTTTCGTTATTTGCTTCGGATGTTGGCAACGAAAACCCAGTACCGAATGAATCAAAGTCGGCCGATGCTGACTATATCGACGCCTCCAAATAATAGTATGCTAAGTCGACTTAGCATGTTTTCAAGTTCTTTACATTTTTATATTTAACGTCCTTTAACTTAAATTCTGTCAAATTTTGGTAATGATCGGACAATCCGAACGGAAGTTATTAACAAATATTTACTTAGCATAGTACTGAAGGTCAAAGAAATTTCTAAACTTTTAGAGCTTGTCCTGCAAAACTCGCTTTTCAGAATTAGCAAACTATTATTTGGAGGTGTCGAACGTCCTTTAACTTAAATTCTGTATAATTTTGGTAATGATCGGTCAATCCGAACAGAAGTTATAAACAAATATTGACTTAGCATAGTACTGAAGTTAAAAAAAATTTCCAAACTTTGAGAGCTTCTCCTGCAAAACTCACTTTTTAGACTTAGCATACTATTATTTGGAGGTGTCGATATGATACCCTACACCACTGTGAATAAGTCAAATAAATACACATATGAGGGCTATATCCAAAACTTAGCACATTTATTTTTAGACCAAATTCCGATACAAGTTCCAAGTTTCTAAAATTAGCGTGTTTTGTGTATTAAACACCACAAATTTGGTTTGCATATGCGGCTACGAGGGTTTTTGAATGTTTCTGTTGAATTCGCATTTAAACAAATTAATCGGTCACATTTATTATACCCTCCACCATAGTATGGAGGGTATATTAAGTTTGTTTTTCCGTTTGTAACGCATTGAAATACTCATTTGCGACCCTATAAAGTATATATATTCTTGATCAGGGTAAAATTCTAAGTCGATCTGAGCACGTCCGTCCGTCCGTCCGTCCGTCCGTCTGTGGTAATCACTCTAGCATCCACAAAAATGGAGATAGGACGCTGAAATTTTGGGAAAATGCGTCTTTTGTTTGCAGGCAGGTCAAGTTCGATGATGGGCTATATCGGTCCACGTTTTGGTATAGCCCCCATATAACGGTACCCCCGATTTACGGTATTTTGACGTTTTTAGCTACATTTTTAGACCGATTTAGCTATAATTTGACATTTAGGGTTCTTAAGTATCAATAAACTTATATAACAAAAGTTGTGGACATAGGTCCACGTTTTGGTATAGCCCCCATATAACGGTACCCCCCGATTTACGGTATTTTGACGGTTTTAGCTACATTTTCAGACCGATTTGGCTATAATTTGACATTTAGGGTTCTTAAGTGATAATAAACATATATAACAAAACTTGTAGACATAGGTCCACGTTTTGGTATAGCCCCCATATAACGGTACCCCCCGATTTGCGGTATTTTGAAGTTTTTAGCTACATTTTTAGACCGATTTAGCTATAATTTGACATTTAGGGTTCTTAAGTATCAATAAACATATATAACAAAAGTTGTGGACATAGGTCTACGTTATGGTATAGCTCCCATGTAACGGTACCCCCCGATATACGGCATTTTGACGTTTTTAGCTACATTATCAGACCGATGTTGCTATAATTTGTCATTTAGGGTTCTTAAGTGTTAATAAACTTATATATTAGTAGTTGTGGACATAGGTCCACGTTTTGGTATAGCCCCCATATAACGGTACCCCCCGATTTGCGGTATTTTGACGTTTTTAGCTACATTATCAGACCGATGTAGCTATAATTTCACATTTAGGGTTCTAAAATGTCAATAAACTTATATAACAAAAGTTGTGGACATAGGTCCAGGTTTTGGTATAGCCCCCATATAACGGTACCCCCCGATTTACGGTATTTTGACGGTTTTAGCTACATTTTCAGACCGACTTAGCTATATTTTGACATTTAGGGTTCTTTAGTGTCATTAAAACTTATGTAACAAAACCTGTGGACATAGGTCCACGTTTTGGTATAGCCCCCATATAACGGTACCCCCGATTTGCGGTATTTTGACGTTTGTAGCTACATTTTCAGACCGAATTAGCTAGAATTTGACATTTAGGGTTCTAAAGTGCCAATAAACTTATATAACAAAATTTGTGGACATAGGCCCACGTTTTGGTATAGCCCCCATAAAACGGTAGCCCCCGATTTACCGTGTTTTGACGTTTTTAGCTACATTTTCAGACCGATGTAGCTATAATTTGACATTTAGGGTTCTTAAATGTCAATAAACTTATATAACGAAAGTTGTGGACATAGGTCCACGTTTTGATATAGCCCCCATATAACGGTACCCCCCGATTTACGGTATTTTGACGGTTTTAGCTACATTTTCAGACCGATTTAGCTATGAATTGACATTTAGGGTTCTTAAATGTCAATAAACTTATATTACTAGTGGACATAGGTCCATGTTTTGGAATAGCCCCCATATAACGTTACCGCCCGATTTCAGGTATTTTTAAGAATTTTAACAACAAGTTTTAAGCGAATTATCTGTAATTTGAACATTTGACATTTGAAATTCTTAGTGGTCACCACACCTCTCCACCAAAAATTGTCAAGAAAGCCCCCATATAACGGTACCTCCCGATTTTCAGTAATTTGATGATTTTAGCTACAATATTAAACCGAACTAGCAGTAATTTGACATTTGAAGTTCTTAGTGGTCACAACACCTCTCCATCAAAAATTGTCAACATAGGTTCATGTTCGGATATAGCTCCCATGTAACGGTACCTCCCAATTTTCAGTAATTTGGCAATTTTAGCTACAATTTTTAACAGAACTGTAATTTGACATTTGAAGGCTGTAGTGGTCATCACACATATGCATCAACAATTTTCAACATAGCCCCAATATAACGATACTTCCCGATTTTCGGTACTTTGAGGATTTTACTTAAAATGTTTAACCGAACGTAGGTCCATGTTTTTGTATAGCCCCAAAACAAACCTCCCGATTTTCCGTACCTTAGCTTTATTTTTGGACGAACTTTCTGTAATTTGAAATTTAAAAGTCAACAAAATTTCTGCAACAAAAATTGTTCATTTAAGTTCAAATTTTCGTATAGCCCAGATACCTCCGAACTAACTGTTAATGACATTTGAAGTTCCCACGTTATGTACCGATTTTCGATATTTTGAGGATTCTAGCTAAATTTTTTAACCGAATTAGGAGTTATTTGACATTAAAGGCTCCCATCAAAAACTGTCAACATAGGCCCATGTTTTATTATAACCCCTATATAACAGTACCTCCCAATTTCTAGCCCACCAAAAATTGTCAACAGTTAGATATAGGCACCATAAAAAAGGGCCTGCCGAATGAAGCATTTTATGTACATTATCTGACATTTTAACGTACTCACTTAAAGTTGGGGACAGGAATGAATATTTTATGGTGGAGGGTATAAAAAGTTCGGCCCGGCCGAACTTAATGCTTTTTTACTTGCTTTTGAGCTCGAGTCGTCATAAAACTGGGGAAGAGTTCTTTGTCTCAATACAAAAAACTAAAGAGAACTGATGAGTCCAAGTGCCGTTGGACGAAACTAGTCTTCTCTGCGTTTTCTGAAAATAAATCAATCAATACACCCACTTTAAAAAACTTATTGTTTTTAAATTTGAAAACATCAAATGTGAGATTAGCCTGGCTTACTTTACAAATAATCTGCTGAAAATGTTAATGAGAACTAGCTCTACACGGCTATGCGGTGGTATTTTTGATATTTGCAAAAAATGTAAAAAGTTATAACCCTAACATATACAAATAAATGTTTGTTCAAAAAACTAAAACCAAAATTTTTCCTTATATAAATGTTCAAAAAGCATTTAGAAATCTTAGTCGGTTCAGAAACTTTTTCACCGAATCGAACGAAGACATGTTTTTTCGTTATCAGGACAACATTTCGCATATGGTTCTGGCTTGGTATTTTTCGGTTGTAGCCCTAATGTACATACTAAGTTAAATGGGAAATTATTATGAAAACAAACATTTCAAAACTTGACACTACGAGTCCTATGACGAATTAAGGAAATGCCGATAAAGATAATACCAATTTAAATGTGACACTTTAAATCATGTTTCCAATATAAACATTCTGACCATTAAGCTAATTCGGCCTGAAAATATAGCTAAAGACGTAAAAATATCTGAAATCGAGCGGGGCTATATTAAAACGTGGACATATTTGTTCACAATTTCAACACTTTATCTCATGTCATTCGGAAGATACCGTCATTATAACAGACGGACGACATCGCTAACTCGACTTACACTTTTACGCTGAACAAGGAGATATATACTTTCGTGGTTCAAAAATGGTTACATCGATGATGAACAGAACGACAAACTTATGGCATGTTTCTCTAGAGCGATTTGAATCCAAATTCGTTCAAATTAATACCAAACTGCTGTTGTTGTAGAACATGTTTGTTTGATTGAAAATAAAAACAATTCAAATATTTAACAAAAACCAGAAATTTGGGAGTAGTTCGAATGAATTTCTTTTTGAATCGTCGTATGGCCTGTTTCACTAAGACGATTTGAATTCAGATTCGTGCGAGCTACTACCAAACTTCTGTGTATTTGAAAAATATGTCATTCATTTTTATTTTCAATCAAACAAAAATTCTACAATACCAGGAATTTGGTTGCAATACGAAGGAATTTGTATTCGAATCGTCTTAGAGAAACCGGTCATTAGTGAAACATGCCATTAATATACCCTCTATCTTGTCGTGGAGGGTATCAAAGAAAAAGTAAACAAGTAAAAAAGCATTAAGTTCGGCCGGGCCGAACTTTTCATACCCTCCACCATAAAATATTCATTCCTGTCCCAAACTTTAATTGAGTACGTTAAAATGTCAGATAATGTACATAAAATGCTTCATTCGGCAGGCCCTTTTTTATGGTGCCTATATCTAACTGTTGACAATTTTTGGTGGGCTAGAAATTGGGAGGTACTGTTATATAGGGGTTATAATAAAACATGGGCCTATGTTGACAGTTTTTGATGGGAGCCTTTAATGTCAAATAACTCCTAATTCGGTTAAAAAATTTAGCTAGAATCCTCAAAATATCGAAAATCGGTACATAACGTGGGAACTTCAAATGTCATTAACAGTTAGTTCGGAGGTATCTGGGCTATACGAAAATTTGAACTTAAATGAACAATTTTTGTTGCAGAAATTTTGTTGACTTTTAAATTTCAAATTACAGAAAGTTCGTCCAAAAAATAAAGCTAAGGTACGGAAAATCGGGAGGTTTGTTTTGGGGCTATACAAAAACATGGACCTACGTTCGGTTAAACATTTTAAGTAAAATCCTCAAAGTACCGAAAATCGGGAAGTATCGTTATATTGGGGCTATGTTGAAAATTGTTGATGCATATGTGTGATGACCACTACAGCCTTCAAATGTCAAATTACAGTTCTGTTAAAAATTGTAGCTAAAATTGCCAAATTACTGAAAATTGGGAGGTACCGTTACATGGGAGCTATATCCGAACATGAACCTATGTTGACAATTTTTGATGGAGAGGTGTTGTGACCACTAAGAACTTCAAATGTCAAATTACTGCTAGTTCGGTTTAATATTGTAGCTAAAATCATCAAATTACTGAAAATCGGGAGGTACCGTTATATGGGGGCTTTCTTGACAATTTTTGGTGGAGAGGTGTGTTGACCACTAAGAATTTCAAATGTCAAATGTTCAAATTACAGATAATTCGGTTAAAACTTGTTGTTAAAATTCTTAAAATACCTGAAATCGGGCGGTAACGTTATATGGGGGCTATTCCAAAACATGGACCTATGTCCACTAGTAATATAAGCTTATTGACATTTAAGAACCCTAAATGTCAATTCATAGCTAAATCGGTCTGAAAATGTAGCTAAAACCGTCAAAATACCGTAAATCGGGGGGTACCGTTATATGGGGGCTATATCAAAACGTGGACCTATGTCCACAACTTTCGTTATATAAGTTTATTGACATTTAAGAACCCTAAATGTCAAATTATAGCTACATCGGTCTGAAAATGTAGCTAAAAACGTCAAAACACCGTAAATCGGGGGCTACCGTTTTATGGGGGCTATACCAAAACGTGGGCCTATGTCCACAAATTTTGTTATATAAGTTTATTGGCACTTTAGAACCCTAAATGTCAAATTCTAGCTAATTCGGTCTGAAAATGTAGCTACAAACGTCAAAATACCGCAAATCGGGGGTACCGTTATATGGGGGCTATACCAAAACGTGGACCTATGTCCACAGGTTTTGTTACATAAGTTTAATGACACTAAAGAACCCTAAATGTCAAAATATAGCTAAGTCGGTCTGAAAATGTAGCTAAAACCGTCAAAATACCGTAAATCGGGGGGTACCGTTATATGGGGGCTATACAAAAACCTGGACCTATGTCCACAACTTTTGTTATATAAGTTTATTGACATTTTAGAACCCTAAATGTGAAATTATAGCTACATCGGTCTGATAATGTAGCTAAAAACGTCAAAATACCGTAAATCGGGGGGTACCGTTATATGGGGGCTATACCAAAACGTGGACCTATGTCCACAACTACTAATATATAAGTTTATTAACACTTAAGAACCCTAAATGACAAATTATAGCAACATCGGTCTGATAATGTAGCTAAAAACGTCAAAATGCCGTATATCGGGGGGTACCGTTACATGGGAGCTATACCATAACGTAGACCTATGTCCACAACTTTTGTTATATATGTTTATTGATACTTAAGAACCCTAAATGTCAAATTATAGCTAAATCGGTCTAAAAATGTAGCTAAAAACTTCAAAATACCGCAAATCGGGGGGTACCGTTATATGGGGGCTATACCAAAACGTGGACCTATGTCTACAAGTTTTGTTATATATGTTTATTGTCACTTAAGAACCCTAAATGTCAAATTATAGCCAAATCGGTCTGAAAATGTAGCTAAAACCGTCAAAATACCGTAAATCGGGGGGTACCGTTATATGGGGGCTATACCAAAACGTGGACCTATGTCCACAACTTTTGTTATATAAGTTTATTGATACTTAAGAACCCTAAATGTCAAATTATAGCTAAATCGGTCTAAAAATGTAGCTAAAAACGTCAAAATACCGCAAATCGGGGGGTACCGTTATATGGTGGCTATACCAAAACGTGGACCTATGTCCACAAGTTTTTTAATATATGTTTATTGACACTGAAGAACCCTAAATGTCAAATTATAGCCAAATCGGTCTGAAAATGTAGCTAAAAACGTCAAAATACCGTAAATCGGGGGGTACCGTTATATGGGGGCTATACCAAAACGTGGACCGATATAGCCCATCATCGAACTTGACCTGCCTGCAAACAAAAGACGCATTTTCCCAAAATTTCAGCGTTTTATCTCCATTTTTGTGGATGCTAGAGTGATTACCACAGACGGACGGACGGACGGACGGACGGACGGACGGACGGACGGACGTGCTCAGATCGACTTAGAATTTTACCCTGATCAAGAATATATATACTTTATAGGGTCGCAAATGAGTATTTCAATGCGTTACAAACGGAAAAACAAACTTAATATACCCTCCATACTATGGTGGAGGGTATAAAAAGTATCAGTCGGCTTTGTCGATAGAGAAAATTTCGGTGAACTAAGATTGAACATTTTCATTTATGGACAGATCGAATACCGGTTACAGAATCGAAATTATTTCCCCAAAAATTATGTTTGAATTGGGTCTTCAGAACTGTCAGAAATTTTTTGGAAGTATGAGCTTTCCTACAAAAATATATAAACTTTTTGGGGTAATTATCATCAGTATTGTGGACGTTCGGAATAAATGCGGATAATAATTTTTATTTGGTTGGAGATAAATGTGATTTGGTGAAATGCGCAAAAGAGTAGAATTGTTGCGGAGGAGGTATTTGAAGGAATGAACCCACATAGCCTATGTTCGAAGTTGATCTAATCTTAGGAGTCAAGCTTGAAACAATTATGTCACTGTAATCACAACCACAAGGAGACCTTCGATGAAAATTTCAAAAGATTCTTCGAACAGCCATTTAACTGCACCGAAGCGAATATTTTGTAATTTTGAAAAATAAGTCTTTTTTAAACTTGACCTCAAGCAAAAAAAAAATAATTTTGTTTCAGATGCACCCATAGGAGTGGCCCAATTCAGCCAACATTCGAAGAGGAAAATATTGTGAAGAGGGAAATAATCTTCATTAGATTATTATACATTAAAAAATCGAATTTATTTATTTTTATACATATCTGTCTTAAAGCTGACTGACACTTATAAGTTTAATTCACTTAATATCCTCATGTGTATAAGGGCTGTGTGTAAGCAATATCCATCTATATATATAAAATTGAAATTTATTTGTACGTTTGTTTGTTTGTTTGTTTGTGCCTTATAGACTCGAAAACCGCTGAACAGATCTTACTGAAATGTTTAGGGTACATTGCTACATGGCCTGGAATGAAAATAGGCTATATAATTTTTTGAAATTTCGAGTTGATCTGGAGATATAGCATCAAAACCGGAGGTACCTCCAAAAAATTTAGTTTTTGTATGCAAATATCTTTGAAACTATTACAGATACAATCTCCAAATTTTGTATGTGTGACGGAATTTGACGTAGAAATAAATTTACCAAATTATATTCAAATCGGTTCAGATTTGGATATAGCTCCCATACACATATATTTTCGGACGATTTCCTTATTTTATGCGACAAACACGCTATATATGCCCAATTTCGCTGAAATTTAGACTGTGTGATGGATATTGGTCTAGAAATATATGTGCCAATTTATATCGAAATCGGTTCAGATTTGGATATAGCTCCCATATATATTTTCGGCCGATTTTCCGCATTTGATGCACCAAACACGCTATATATGTCCAAATTCGCTGAAATTTGGAATGTGTAACAGAACTCGGCCTAGAAATATATGTGCCAATTTATATCGAAATCGGTTCAGATTTGGATATAATTCCTATATATACTTTCTGCCGATTTCATTTATTTGAGGCACCAAACACGCTATATCTGTCCAAATTCGCTGAAATTTGAAATGAGTTACAGAACTTGGTCTAGAAATAAATGTGCCAAATTATATCGAAATCGGTTCAGATTTGGATATAACTCCCATATATATTTTCGGCCGATTTTCCAAATTTGATGCACCAAACACGCTTTATATGTCCAAATTCGCTGAAATTTGGAATGTGTTACAGAACTTGGTCTAGAAATAAATGTGACAAATTATATCGAAATCGGTTCAGATTTGGATATAGCTCCCATACACATATATTTTCGGACGATTTCCTTATTTTATGCGCCAAACACGCTGTATACGTCCAATTTCGCTGAAATTTGGAATGTGTTACAGAACATGGCCTAGAAATATAGGTGCCAATTTATATCGAAATCGGTTCAGATTTGGATATAGTTCCTATATATACTTTCTGTCGATTTCATGTATTTGAGGCACCAAACACGCTATATATGCCCAATTTCGCTGAAATTTAGACTGTGTGATGGATATTGGTCTAGAAATATATGTGCCAATTTATATCGAAATCGGTTCAGATTTGGATATAGCTCCCATATATATTTTCGGCCGATTTTCCGAATTGGATGCACCAAACACGCTATATATGTCAAAATTCGCTGAAATTTGGAATGTGTTACAGAACTTGGTCTAGAAATAAATGTGTTAAATTATATCGTGATCGGTTCAGGTTTGGATATAGCTCTTATATATATTTTCGTCCGATTTCCTATTTTTTATGCACCAAGCACGTTATATATGTCCAATTTCGCTGAAATTTGGAATGTGTTACAGAACTTGGTCTAGAAATAAATGTGCCAAATTATTTCGAAATCGGTTTAGATTTGGATGTAGCTCCTGTATATATTTTCGGCCGATTTCCAGTATTATATGCACCAAACTCGCTATATATGTCCAATTTCGCTGAAAATTGAAATGCGTAACGGGATTTGGTGTAGACATAAATGTGCCAAATTATATCGAAATCGCTTCAGATTTGAATATAACTCCCATATATATTTTCTGCTGATTTTCTGTACTTTATGCACAAAACACGCTATGTATGTTTAATTTCAATGAAATTTGGAATGAGAGACGGGATTTGGTCTAAAAATAAATTTGACAAATTATATCGATATCGGTTCATATCGGAATATAGCTCCCATACATATTTTCGGTCGATTTCATGTTTTTGTTACATATGTTCAATTTCAATGAAATTTTGAAGACTTAGCAGTCAGTAGAAGTCATCATTATTTACACAAGTAATTATAGTTGGGAAGGAATTGACCAAGGCTACAGCTATTAAGTATCATATCTTTGAGAGACTTCGTAAGAGGTATGTTTTATTATGATATATATCAGCAAAAATGTCTAAAATCGTCTTTCCCATTTCGAAAAAATCAAAAAAAAAAAAAAAATTTTGATACTACATCTATGATTTTTGGTACATACATTAAGAAAAAAATCGTCATTCCAAATCTGTTTTCGTTACCAACTATGATCGTTGCGCGCAAAAGATATGGCCGTTTTAATTGTGCTAATTAGAAAAAATTCTAAAAAAATCTCGGCTTAATACAGTAAGCTATTATATCCTATTATCATTAACTGAATTCGCACCATTTGGATGATGCAAAAAAAAAAAAAAAATTCGAAAATTTTCAATGGATTCGCGAAAAATTAAATTTGTTAAATAATTTCACGTATTTACAAACATATTTTTGAAACAATAGCGCTTATACTTACAAAAAATATATATATAAAAATTATAGCAGCATCCAGACATTGTGAGGAATAAAATGAAACCTATGTCGTGAAGTTTGGAGCTATAGTATTCATGTTATTTGCAAAAATACAAAGAAAATATGACGAAAAAAATAAAAATAATGTTATTCTAATATTTTTTTATGGTTTTATAGGAAAGGTTGAAGAAAAAATGTTTGAGTTCTTCGTCATTTTCGTCTAAATTTCACGCAATAATGAAGATATTCCGTTGCAACAAATTTTTCGCTTATAGTTTTCCTATTGGCGAATATTTTTAGAACATTATATTAAATCACAAGGAATTCCAATTGTGACATAACATTAAAATAATATTATATTGAATATTACATCATTTAAAACGCATATAAACCGCGTAATATTGGAAATCACAAGATGCGCATCCGATTTTCCAAAACAGCGAAACAATCCCTTTTATTTGATATACACTTTGTGAAATTCCATTTGGCGACCACGATGTAGCATCAGTTGCATGTTAGGGTGCAAAAAACAGTAAAATGCCCATAATTTCCACGAAGTACATTTGCATTTTATGCGCATCCGATTACAATGATCACCATTAAAAACTACATCATCATATGTCATTTCAATGCGATCCATCAAGAACCGTGGATGTAGCATCGCACTCAGTTTTTAGAAAAAATCTATTATATCTCCGGATTTGCGAACGTTTTTCAATATCTGTTTTCACACATTTTAAATATGCGTTTTGCTCTATTTATCTAAGTAGGAATAACACATCTAAAACGCGTCTAAATACGCGATATTTTCAAAAACATTTTTTGCAGATTTTCAAAAATTGAGGGGTATCATATCCGCCGATCTAGTGGATGGATTTAGACACACAAAGGCTTCTTAGATTCAGAACGTAAAAAACTAAATTCACGCGGGTTTCCACTAAAATCGAAAGGCATTTGTAAATTTCGAATCCAAAAAACTGTTTTTTTAGAAAAAATTACGCACAAAAATTCGACTTTAAGCTGAGATTGTTGTGAACCTTTGAAGGCTACACGCCCGAGTTATACATCAAAAAATGCGTAATCGCGAGTACTACAATCTGATAATCAGTTTTTAAACGAGTGCAGTTGCGCGTCCCGATTAAAGCAAAAATTCAAAAAACCCAATTTTTCAGTCTTCAAAATGTCAACATCCGTTTGAGATTGATGCAGTGGTTACATTAAAAAATCATACATTAGAAACTTCATCTCTGAAGTATATTCTTTAACTTCTTCTTTGAACATTATACTCTACATTGTATTGTAAAGCCGCTAGTTGAAAATTGACTTAAAAAAACTCGTTTCCTTCAACGATTTTTTCCTATTTTTTTATATTAAAACGACCACAGCTTCCGCTCAAATTATTATTTTAAGAAACCCCATCGGTGAATCGGGCTAGAACAGTTTATTTTACCGAAATGCGTTCAAAAGTTATTGTATATTACAACAATTCGCGAGTTACAATACCCCATACCTCAGTTTCAACAAAAGTCAATTTTCTACAAAAAGGGCGATATCTAAATCATTAGGAATACTTATTGGCTGAAAGGCTTTCGGAAGAGTGTTACCTCCTGAAACATACAAAAATACCATAGTAGCTCCATAACAACCCTGAATAGGTATATAACGCCTTCATGTCTCCTATATTTATTCGTTAAAAATATTAAAAACTTAATATAAGTATGGCATTCCATTATATTTTATCGTAGTCGGGGCAGCAAAGCGCACCGGGTTCAGCTAGTAAAATATAAAGTACATGCAATATATTTCAGAGAAGATTTCCAAAGACATAGAATTGTAAAGATAGGCGCTGCTCTTAACTTATGGTA
This sequence comes from Musca autumnalis, assembly GCF_047663935.1. Taxonomy (NCBI): domain Eukaryota; kingdom Metazoa; phylum Arthropoda; class Insecta; order Diptera; family Muscidae; genus Musca; species Musca autumnalis. Next base: position 130,209,654 of record NW_027411755.1, on the reverse strand, counting down.
ACAACACTGATACTGATTTTAACAGCTAACAGCGTTTTCTAATGGTCTGGAAACCGCATTTCAATACAATTATGATTTTTCTACAAATCTAAAAATGAATGGATTTTGACCTAACCTTTGGTTCGTATGTTTTTCGGGCCGCTGCACACTGGTCGAAACCACTGATCTAGCGGCGCAAAAGTCAAAAAATCGAACTATAAAATAGCGTAATATTTTCCATTGTATCGATTACAGGCTCTTCGCAGACAAAGATTTTGTTTTTTAAATTTTGTTGTTGTAAATATTCACTCAGTTATTCACTATCAAATTCAAGAGTTTTTGTTGCATCAGATTTTAAAAAATTGATGCAAAAAAATTTACTTCATATTTGTTTAAATGTTAAATGTATTCGTAATGAAACTGGACAAGATTTATATTCAATTAATAGCAGAGGGTGAGATTTAAATTATAAAAATTAGTTTGGGGTCTGGAGGTACTTAGTTATATACCAATAAATTTTCAAAAAATTCAATTTTTTGTGTTTTTATGGTTGTAGCGCTTGTTTCATAGAGTGCATCTTGTAAACTTAGCCAAACTTAGGTTCGATTATTTTTTGGGAAAAGAAATTGGACTCTCTGGATACGGAATAACCACATTTGGGCTGCGAATATTTGCAAATCTTTTGATGACTGCAATTTTAAAAAAAAGGGATTTTGGATGAAATTCATACAAATTTAGCTGTGCATTTGTATGGGAGCTAAATCAAAATATGGACCTATCTTAAGAAATGTTTGCAAGGAGGATTTCTACCCCCGGAGACAATATAATACCATATTATAGCTAAATATGTTATTAAATATGGGATAACAAGTAAAAATTCAACGAATCGGGGGTACCATAAAAGGGGCTAGATCGAAACATAAATCTGTGTTGAAAATGTTTTGTAAGAAGATTTTATACACAGTGAGAACACGGAATGCAAAATTACAGCCAAGTTGGTTTAAAAAATGTGGTCATGATATTCAAAATACCTTAAATTGGGAGGTACGGTTACATCGGGGCTATATCAAAACGTGCACCTATGTCCATAATTTTTTGTGAAATTATTTTTTGACCAATAGGAACCCTAAATACCAAATTACAGGTAATTTGCTACGAAATTGTGGCTTAAATCCTCAAAATACCGAAAATCTTAAGGTACCGTTATATGGGGGCTATACCAAAACATCAGCCGATATTGTTCATATTTGGCCCATTATTAGCCACAGGTATAAGCTGAGTTTGTGCCAAATTTCCGTGACGTATCTCAATACGTTTGCAAGTTATTAATTTCGCGCCGCTAGATCAGTGCTTTCGACCACCGTGCGCTGATTACATTTTTGATATTATTTAACCCTCAGGCGGTCATTTTTGGTACCTCCTCCTATAAAATGTGATCTTATCGGATCAAAATATTCTACAAATTTCTTCGCCATCAATTTTTACTATAGGTCCTAGAATACACCGAAACTCTATATCTTACCTTAACTCCAGAAATCTGCAAATTAGAAAAACATTTTAGGGTTAATGTCGTACTTCATCAAAGTTTTGGCAAAATTGTCGTACAAAGCATCATTTTGGAAGAATGACGTCAAAGACACGTTTATGTCTCATGTCTCATGTCTCTCTCAGCTAAATTTCACTATAAGTCACCGAAGAAATAAAATCCCTATTTGCATTACATACCAAGGAAATATTGGTATCAATTTTGCCAAAAACCAAGAAACGAAAATAGGGGTGCAAGCTTCCATAATTTCAACAGTTTTGGAAATATTTGAGTTAAGATCACTTGGAATCCTTGCACTTTAGGTGTATAATGTCTTTGGCAACTTTACTGACAAGAATGCAAGGAATATTTGTCTTAAAAAAATTAACCCTCGTGCGAGTCATAAAAGGGGTCCTTCTGGTCCCTTTTTCCACAAATCTTTAAAATCTCCTATAAAATGTGGCCGGATCCGACCAAAATATTCTAGAAATGTGTTCGCCATAAAATTTTACTATTGGTCTTAAAATATATCAAAACTCTAAATTATGCCCAAACGCCAGAAAGTGACAAGAAATGTATATATTTTTTCATAACTACACGCACTGGGATCCTATAAACAATATCTGACCCTTTTTAGTGTAAATTGATAATTTTTTTTCGATTTTTGGCCAGGTTTTTTTTGTAAATCGGACACTGTGTGTTGTCCTTTTATTATTTTTGATGTTTATAATATTGCCAATTTGTTCATATCCTATTTCAAAAAAAAAAAAAAAAATAAATAAATAAATAAATTTTTCTTTTTGCGCTATATCAACGATTTTTGTACATGCCTTAGGAAAATGTCCCCTGTACGAATCCCCCGCATCTCGATACGATTCAGGAAGGGCTCAATGGACTAAATTTGATGTTTTGTGAGTAAAATATACACACAAAAGTCTAAAAAATTAGCCCACGGGCTTCCCCTCTGGCTACGTCGTTGCAGCGAATTGCATAATATTGTAAAATGATACTTTTCACGGAATTTACAAGAAATTACATTTTTTTAAATGTAACTAATTTTTTCTTTTCAAAATAAAGGTCCATTTATCCATCATAAAATTACATAAATTTTTGTGAATCAAAACTTCACGGCGGATCTAAAGAGACCAAAATAATAAAGATTGGATTGGATGTTATAGCCAAAATAAGCCCAAATTTGGAAGAAAAAATTATTTTTTTGTTTGTAAAAATAGCGTAGAGTTGAAAAGACTCCAAAAAAATTTATGTATGTTTTATTTATGTTAAAAAAAAACGCTTTAAATAACGCAATTTGACATAATTTGTGTATTGGACGTATGTATAATTTTCTGATATTGATGATTATATTCAATTTAATTAATAAATAGCTTATTTAATAACGATATATTGTTATAATGGAAAATACATAAGAAAAAACTTCAATGAGAGGCTTGTATGCAATCGGTGCGGAAACTTTTTTAACGGTAGGGGAAAAGTGATAATGCATTTCTTAATTTTTTTTTTTCAGTGCTTTATACGGCTACGTGGTGGAATTTTTGGCATTTGCAAAAATGCAGAAAAGTTGTAATCTTAATGTACATATAATTTTATATTAAATTTATATAAATTTATATCAAAATTCAGTTTGTTCAGTTTCCGCTATTTTAATACCTTATGATACTGTCGACTTAAATTACATTTTTAATTATCTTCAAAAAGTACTTACATTTCCGCAGGCTCTACATCTAATGCCTTGTCACAGTAATTATAATTTCAGAATACAATTTTATTATAATACACAACTACATCCATACACACAATAAAAGCCATTGAATTCAAAGTAAACCTAATAGTCTTATCAAACTTGTTTGTAGCCTCATAAAATTCAGTTTGCCAATGGTCGCATAACAGAGGGAATCATTTCATTCAATGGTATTAACTTGTCTGCCTATACGGACGAAACGCCTACGTCCTGTTTTCAATTTAAGACTTGTCCTACTTCGAGTTACAAACATTAACTTACGACAGTTTCTCTCCCCCATAGAATGAACATGTTTTGTTAGAAATTGACCTGTGTCATCTTAGCTTTACGGCATTTTTTATTATTGTGTGTAGACAATTTTTATTTTTGGCTTATGTTTGGAATGCTGTTGCTTTTGTAAAATTTTTCCTCAATACATGTTGGTTAAGTATTTAAAATTTGTTTAATGTCACAAACATGTTCATGATTTTGAAGTAAAATTTGAATAAGTTCAATTAGACAGTTTAATAATATATGCACGAATACTCCTAAAGCCTATCATTACCTTAAGGTAGTTCTCATTTTCAAGACTAACAAGGAAAGTTACAAAGTGCCAAAATCTTATCAAACAATAATTCGAATTCTTAATAACTCAAAACCTATGACGTTAAGTCATTGTAAAATTCAAAATAGATGATTTTCCACAGCTACCCGATTACAATAAACATTTTCAGGAATGTTTACTTGTGCTGTACAGTTTGAAATTCTTAAAAAATAATTTAATATGCTCATAAAAATTCTCGAGATATCAAGTATTACTATTTACTATTTGTTACTAGAAAGGAATTATAGAAATGAGCAAAAACAAAACCGTGGAAGCACATATAGTCGGTGTCATGCTTAAGTGTTCCATACGCTATTTTTCCGTTTTGAGATAATCGCATTTTAAAGTTAGCATCACAACTAAGTGGAGCGGACTAAAGAAAATATATGTTTGACTTGAATTATTGATAATATTATATAGAATATATTTGCAAAATTTTGTATATCACATGGAACGAAGTGACAAAAAAATTCCAATATTTGTCACAATAAGATCAAAACTTTTAAATAGAAAAATAAAGTTCTGATTGTTGAAATGCATTCTAAAACTTGTAAGTTATTAAAATATTAATTTCATGCGTGAAGAAAACCTAAGCTTCCTCGTCGAAACGTGAATATGTAAGTTCCGCCCCAAATGAATTGAAGTTCAGTAATGCATTATTTATTTTTATACCCTCCACCATAGTATGGAGGGTATATTAAGTTTGTTTTTCCGTTTGTAACGCATTGAAATACTCTTTTGCGACCCTATAAAGTATATATATTCTTGATCAGGGTAAAATTCTAAGTCGATCTGAGCACGTCCGTCCGTCCGTCCGTTTGCAGGCAGGTCAAGTTCGATGATGGGCTATATCGGTCCACGTTTTGGTATAGCCCCCATATAACGGTACCCCCGATTTACTGTATTTTGACGTTTTTAGCTACATTTTCAGACCGAGTTAGCTATAAATTGACATTTAGGGTTCTTAAGTGTCAATAAACTTATATAACAAAACTAGTGGACATAGGTCCACGTTTTGGTATAGCCCCCATATAACGGTACCCCCCGATATACGGTATTTTGACGTTTTTAGCTACATTATCTGACCGATGTTGCTATAATTTGACATTTAGGGTTCTTAAGTGTTAATAAACTTATATAACAAAAGTTTTGGACATATGTCCACGCTTTGGTATAGCCCCCATATAACGGTACCCCCCGATTTACGGTATTTTGAAGTTTTTAGCTACATTATCAGACCGATGTAGCTTTAATTTGACATTTAGGGTTCTTAAAAGTCTATAAACTTATATAACAAAAGTTGTGGACCTAGGTCCAAGTTTTGGTATAGCCCCCATATAACGGTACCCCCGATTTACGGCATTTTGACGTTTTTATCTACATTTTCAGACTGATTTAGCTATCAATTGACATTTAGGGTTCTTAAGTATCAATAAACTTATACAACAAAAGTTGTGGACATAGGTCCACGTTTTGGTATAGCCCCCATATAACGGTACCCCCCCCCGATATACGGTATTTTGACGTTTTTAGCTACATTATCAGACCGATGTAGCTTTAATTTGACATTTAGGGTTCTTAAGTGTTAATGAACTTATAAATAAAAAGTTGTGGACATAGGTCCACGTTTTGGTATAGCCCCCATATAACGGTACCCCCCGATTTGCGGTATTTTGACGTTTTTAGCTACATTTACAGACCGATGTAGCTATAATTTGACATTTGGGGTTCTTAAAAGTCAATAAACTTATGTAACAAAAGTTGTGGACATAGGTCCACGTATTGGTATAGCCCCCATATACCGGTACCCCCCGATTTACGGTTTAGCTACATTTTCAGACCGATTTAGCTATAATTTGACATTTGAAGTTCTTAAATGTTAATAAACTTATGTGACAAAAGTTGTGGACATAGGTCCACTTTTTGGTATAGCCCCCATATAACGGTACCCCCCGATTTACGGTATTTTGACGTTTTTAGCTACATTTTCAGACCGATATAGCTTTAATTTGACATTTAGGGTTCTTAGGTGTAACTAAACTTATATGACAAAAGTTGTGGACCTAGGTAAAAGTTTTGGTATAGCCCCCATATAACCGTACCCCCGATTTACGGCATTTTGACGTTTTTATCTACAGACCGATTTAGCTATCAATTGACATTTAGGGTTTTTAAATGTCAATAGACTTATATTACTAGTGGACATAGGTCCATGTTTTGGAATAGCCCCCATATAACGTTACCGCCCGATTTCAGGTATTTTGAGAATTTTACCAACAAGTTTTAACCGAATTATCTGTAATTTGAACATTTGACATTTGAAATTCTTAGTGGTCACCACACCTCTCCACCAAAAATTGTCAAGAAAGCCCCCATATAACGGTACCTCCCGATTTTCAGTAATTTGATGATTTTAGCTACAATATTAAACCGTACAAGCAGTAATTTGACATTTGAAGTTCTTAGTGGTCACAACACCTCTCCATCAAAAATTGTCAACATAGGTTCATGTTCGGATATAGCTCCCATGTAACGGTACCTCCCAATTTTCAGTAATTTGTCACTTTTAGCTAAAATTTTTAACAGAACTAACTGTAATTTGACATTTGAAGGTTGTAGTGGTCACCACACATCTGCATCAACAATTTTCAACATAGCCCCAATATAACGATACTTCCCTATTTTCGGTACTTTGAGGATTTTACTTAAATGTTTAACCGAACGTAGGTCCATGTTTTTGTATAGCCCCAAAACAAACCTCCCGATTTTCCGTACCTTAGCTTTATTTTTTGGACGATATTTCTGTAATTTGAAATTTAAAAGTCAACAAAAATTCTGCACAAAAATTGTTCATTTAAGTTCATATTTTCGTATTCCCACGTTATGTAACGATTTTCGATATTTTGAGGATTCTAGCTAAATTTTTTAACCGAATTAGGAGTTATTTGACATTAAAGGCTCCCATCAAAAACTGTCAACATAGGCCCATGTTTTATTATAACCCCTATACAACAGTACCTCCCAATTTCTAGCCCACCAAAAATTGTCAACAGTTAGATATAGGCACCATAAAAAAGGGCCTCCCGAATGAAGCATTTTATGTACATTATCTGACATTTTAACGTACTCACTTAAAGTTGGGGGCAGGAATGAATATTTTATGGTGGAGGGTATGAAAAGTTCGGCCCGGCCGAACTTAATGCTTTTTTACTTGTTATTTGTTATAATGACATATACGCTTTTCGTGATAACTTTTTAATAGTTTTATTCTAATTTAAAATCAATTTCAACCACTCTCGGCCAACTTGTTATGAAATCGCAATATTTCAGAGCATTTATTGCCCTTTTGACAATATTTAAATTTTTTGTTTTTGTTTTGTTGTTTGTTTGTTTTTGTTATCGGACAAGAGAATATGTGGACATTTGCAATGAATTCGCGAAAGTTATAGACTGTTTTTAATGACTTTGCCTGCGAGAATCGCATTTGTTTTCTATAAATATTTATTAAAACAAAGCAAATTAAAATTTTTAAATATAAAAATTAATAAAAGGGCTTTAGCCCTAGTATATGTATGCTTTATTTATGTTAAAACAAAAACTTAAAATAACGCGATTTGACGAAATTTATGTATAGGAAGTACCTTAAATCGGGAGGTACCGTTATATGGTATTCGAACTTGATCTTCCGGCGGCTAAAAAAATGGTATTCCCCAATTTTCAGCGAAATCGGTCAACAAATGCGACCTGTATGTTGCGAACGGACGGACGGACGGACATGCATAAATCTATGTATATCCCTGGAAGGAACTATGGGTCTATCTCGCTTCCTTTTGTATGTTACATACAAATGCACTAACACATAATACCCCTTACCACATCGATCGATAAATAAATTTTCTGATTTTTTAAATGCGTTTTTTAAACTTGTAAGTTGTTAAAATATTAATTTCATACCTGGAGAAACCCTAAGCTTCCACGCCGAAACGTGGATATATCGGAAACTAGAGCAGATAGGAAGAAACCGAACAAATATTCAGAATAAGCATACCGGATACCCCTAGAAACCATATGAATCTCAAAAAGTAAAAAAAAAATGGGAACACTTAAGCATGACCCCGACGATATGTCTATATATTTCTTGGTAGTTATTTTTTTTAACCATTGGTATCAGAATGTTTTCTCGTTTTCCTTATATTAACTTTTCATTGATCCTTTCGAAACCATTTTACACATTACTAGTAGTTACATACTTTAAGGATGTTGTGTTTGTTCGTGTGTTTTGGCTTAACAATGTAAATGATTTGTGCGCTCCTTGGTTTATAGTCCCCCACCAGTTCCAGTCGTATACTATAAATAAGACAATCAACATGTTTTTTATTTATTTATTATATGTTCGAAGGTATTTACATAGTTTACTTAGAAAACTAATCCTCAAAGAGATGGTTAAAAACAACAACAATATATGTACATGATAGAATAATATTTTTTTTATTTTTACAGATACATAGGTGTTTCGAGGAGGAAAACTGATCAAGAACCTTCAACAAAAAAAGAGATGCCTAACAATCAACATGTAGAACACAAAATGTTTCAATAAATGTTATGTTTCTCAGCGTGTGCACAGACGAATTCCATCACTGTCATAGTAAGTCCTTTGACGGATAAGTCCCTTTCATAACACTGTACAACAAAATTGAACTTTTTTTAAAATTACAAGAAACCCCGCACAGATTATGAAAGAGGACTGAAAAAGAGAAGGCATTTTGAAAGTTTACGTCGAGAAGTAACCCAAATAGGCGTGACAAGTTCCGCCCATTTCTACAGGTTTTGAAATATTCGTTATCAGATTCCTTGGAATCCTTGCATTTTAGGTATAAAGTGTCTTTGGCAATATTACTGACAACAATGCGGGGTATCTTTTTAGGAAAAAAATTAACCCTCATGCGAGTCACTAAAGGGGTCTTCTTGGCCCATTTTATTAAAAAAGTTTAAAAACTCCTTTAAAATGAGATCGTATAAGATCAAAATATTCCACAAAATTATTTGTCATAAAATTTTACTATAGGTCCCCGAATACACCAAAACTCTAAATCGTACCTAAACGCCTGCAATCTGCCAAAAGTAAAATCACGTTTTAGTGTTAAAGTTGTACTTTATCTGAGTTTATTAGGTTTTGAGACACAAAACTTCATTCTAGATAGAAGACGTCAAAGACAAAAATATTATCCATCAAATTTCAATGTAAATCGCCAAATAAATGAAATATGTATTTACAATATATATCAAGAAAATATATACATCAAATTTGTCAAAAAAACAACCAAATATTTTTTGAATAAATTCAAATATCACTCTAAAAATGACCTTCGCATAAATAAGTCAAAACAAAAAAAATGATTTCAGCATGAGCCAGGCTGGGATTCGAACCTGGGACCCCAACAACCAAGTGACACGGTTGCAGGCGTCTTAGCGTTCTAAGCCACCATCAACTTGTCAAAGATTCCGATGACAAATATTGATGATCAAAAATCTTCAGATACAGAAGAACAAATAAAATAAAGGTGGAAAAAAGCTGCCTTAGTATTTGTAATAAAGCATTGAAAAATAGGGTTACCAGCCAAGTCGGACTATAGGAAAGGTTTGGAATTAAATGACTAACATTAAAATAAATAAATAATTCGAATATACAAATTTCGAATGATTTGTGATATAAATGCTAGTCTCCAAGCTTAGCCTTCGTCCACCCACTAAAAAACACCATTCAATATGCCTGATGATCGGTCTAACCACCCGTGAAACGTAGCATAGTGGTTGAATGTGTGGGACTTCGGTAGATTCCTAATTTTTTAATGTACCTATTAGGTCTAAATAGCTCAACTCGCAAGAGAATTAATTCAAATATCACTCTAGAAATGACCTTCGCCTTAATAAGGCAAAACAAAAAAAAAATGATTTCAGCATGAGCCAGGCTGGGATTCGAACCTGGGACCCCAACAACCAAGGGACACGGTTGCAGGCGTCTTAGCGTTCTAAGCCACCATCAACTTGTCAAAGATTCCGATGACAAATATTGATGATCAAAAATCTTCAGATACAGAAGAACAAATAAAATAAAGGTGGAAAAAAGCTGCCTTAGTATTGTAATAAAGCATTGAAAAATAGGGTTACCAGCCAAGTCGGACTATAGGAAAGGTTTGGAATTAAATGACTAACATTAAAATAAATAAATAATTCGAATATACAAATTTCGAATGATTTGTGATATAAATGCTAGTCTCCAAGCTTAGCCTTCGTCCACCCACTAAAAAAAACCATTCAATATGCCTGATGATCGGTCTAACCACCCGTGAAACGTAGCATAGTGGTTGAATGTGTGGGACTTCGGTGGATTCCTAATTTTTCAATGTACCTATTAGGTCTAAATAGCTCAACTCGAAAGAGAATTAATTCAAATATCACTCTAATAATGACCTTCGCCTTAATAAGGCAAAACAAAAAAAAAATGATTTCAGCATGAGCCAGGCTGGGATTCGAACCTGGGACCCCAATAACCAAGTGACACGGTTGCAGGCGTCTTAGCGTTCTAAGCCACCATCAACTTGTCAAAGATTCCGATGACAAATATTGATGATCAAAAATCTTCAGATACAGAAGAACAAATAAAATAAAGGTGGAAAAAAGCTGCCTTAGTATTTGTAATAAAGCATTGGAAAATAGGGTTACCAGCCAAGTCGGACTATAGGAAAGGTTTGGAATTAAATGACTAACATTAAAAAAAATAAATAATTCGAATATACAAATTTCGAATGATTTGTGATATAAATGCTAGTCTCCAAGCTTAGCCTTCGTCCACCCACTAAAAAACACCATTCAATATGCCTGATGATCGGTCTAACCACCCGTGAAACGTAGCATAGTGGTTGAATGTGTGGGACTTCGGTGGATTCCTAATTTTTCAATGTACCTATAAATCACTCTAAAAATGACCTTCGCCTTAATAAGGCAAAACAAAAATAAATTCGTTTTGTTCGTTTTTCGGGTTGATGCATGAAAGTAACATGAAGTTTAGTTCCAGACGAAAGTTGTTAAAAGAAGAGATATTCTACACAAAATTTTACTAAAAGTCCCAGAACAAACTATATATCTAAGTAAAATACTTTGTTAAGAAAATTACGTTACAAAATTAGATATTATAGGTAGAAATTGTTTGTTAAACTTTTGGAATCTTAATTGAAATTTATTCCATACTTAGTCAAAATCTCCTAAAGTACTTCACTTTTTGGGGATTGTGTCAAAAGAAGAAATGTTGTCTCTGAACAACAGAAATTAGTAGCTATAATATTTAAAATCTCCAGAAGCTTTCGCTTTTCATATATGATTTAGGACCATATTCTACCGTTTTATTCACATTTTCGTTATCTGTGGTCACAAAATACATTTTACATACATACATATGTTCCCACAACATCCCCGAAGGGACAAGGGAGACTTCTCTCATATCAATGAGTGCACGCCGATTCATATTGGCTCAATGATATGGGACCTACTTTTTATCGCCGAGTCCGAACGGCGTGTCTTACGACACCACTTGTAGAGAAGTTTTTCATGGCTGAAATACTCAGGAAATGTCGCCAGCATTACTGAGGGGGAATTTTGCCACCGTTGTAAATTGATGTTGCTTGGCCTGGGATTCGAACCGCAGACATTCTGAGTGCAAGGCGGACGTGCTAACCATTGCACCACGGTGGCCCCTACAATACATTTTATTTATGTTTTTTCATAATAAATTCTTTCAGAAGATTATGTGTGCTCGATCCAAACTGTTTTTGAAATATCTATGGTGAATATATATAGGGAAAATATTGATAACCCAGATCGGATTTTATAAAATTACGTATTTTAGTACTATAAACTAAACACGGTGCTCTTGAAACAATTTTAAATGGAAGGTGCTTACACCTCGGAAGTTTTTGCGGATTCTGAAACTACAATGTTCATAAATGAGAACAATCAAAAAACAAAAAAAATCGCCGGAGCGCTTTTTAAATAAATCGCGATTTAAGTTGACATTTTTAGGGATTGTTTAGGTTTTCGCGATTTTGCTTAGAAACTGCATTTCCTATCAAAATAGGACTAAAACAAATATTGTAGCTATGAAAATTGTCTACAAGATCGATTTTTATGGTATTTTCGTAGTTTTTACCATTTTTGAGATATAGAAGTTTAACTTGGGACAATGCTCTGACTGTATCGCCCCCTTATAAAAGAAAGTCATGTACGGTGCGCCTTAACTAACTTTTGATGAAAACCGCTTACACAGGGAAAGTTTTTGTGAATTCTGAATCAGCAGTGTTCATAGATGAGAAAAGTCCAAAAACAAGAAAAAATCGCTGTAGAGATTTTGAAATAAATCGCGGTCAAAATTCACATTTTTAGGTGTTTTTTTAGGTTTTTACGATTTTGCTTGAAAACCGCAAGTCCAATCGAAATGGAGCTAAAGAAAATGTTGTAGCTGTTAAAATTCTCTAGAGGATTGACTTTATCATTTGTTCCCAGCTTGTACCATTTTTGAGATAAGGAAGCTCAGTGTACATTTTTAGTTTTTTTTTGTTGGGGTTTCGCGAATTTGCTTGAATACGGTAAGTCGTATCGACATGTGACCTAAGAAAATCTTCAAGCTGTGAAAATTCTCTACAAGACTGGCTTAAGTAACTTATCCTTAGTTGTAACATTCTTTTAGATATATAAGTTTAATTTGGGAATTTGCAGTCATAACATTGTTTTATAAGGGGGCGTTACAGAATTGAATTGTCCCAATTTGAACTTCTATATCTCAAAAACGGTAAAACCGACGAGAATATCATACAGGTCAATCTTGTAGAGAATTCATATCTACAACATTTGTTTTAGTCCCATTTTGATAGGAAATGTGGTTTCTAAGCAAAATCGCGAAAACCTAAACAACCCCTAAAAATGTCAACTTAAATCGCGATTTATTTAAAAAGCGCTCCGGCGATTTTTTTTGTTTTTTGATTGTTCTCATCTATAAACATTGTAGTTTCAGAATCCGCAAAAATTTCCGAGGTGTAAGCACCTTCCATTTAAAATTGTTTCAAGAGCACCGTGTAAAATAACGTCATCAGGATAAGTCATAGGTTCCTGATATTGTATGTGAAAATGCGGGGATAGTCTACGGCTATTCTCCAGTGATTATATCTAACATACGAGTCCTAACATCCATGATTTTGGCGTTGTTGTTGTTGTAACAGTGTTTTTGTTATGTTTATTTGTTCGTTCCTCTGTTCAATCTGGCTCTGGGTCTATCTCCAGTTCCAGAAAAGTGGCTGCTTCGATGAGATGTAGCCACAGATCCACTGGAGTTAGATGGGTAGGTTTGGCGGGGCAGTTAAAAAGGTGTTGTGTGTCGTGCGGGCCCATGCCGCATACAGGACAGATGTTTTGCACGGCGCGATCGATTTCCGCCCAATAAGAATTTAGGCGACTGCAATCTCCCGAGCGTAGGTGAGCCAAAACCACTCTAGTTTGTCGTGGCAGCTGACGCTCCTCAGCGGCGATAGATGGAGGATGTACTTTATTCACACTATAATTGCTTAAGGCCTTGGCAACTGCGTCCGTGTGAATGCTATTCAGTCCTGCTTGATATGCTTGTTGATCTAGGGGTTCTCTCCTGTATCGTTGGACCTCTCCCTCTTGAGCATGGATATCCTTCCTGATCTCCCTGAATGGGGCGGGTCTACCCACAAGATGGTGATTGGGATGGCTCACACGATAACATCCAAGCAGGTAACGAAAGCATCTCATTGTGTTGCTTTACAGGAAGAATTTTTGCCTCCTCATGTAGATGGTCCACTGAAGATTTGAGGAGACACCCTGTCGCTGTTCTCAGGGCGGCATTCTGGCAAGTTTGAATTTTTTTCCAGTTCGAATCACACAATCTCGGGGACCAGACTGGAGCCGCATAGCTTACCACAGACCGACCTATCGCGTTATATGTGGTCAACAAGGTTTCATTATCTGCACCCCAAGTGCTGCCGACCAGGGACTTGAGGACCTTGTTCCTACTTTTCAACTTGTCGCAGATAGCTGTGGCGTGTGCGCACGACGTGAATGTAGTGTCGAATGTGACCCCTAAAATTTTGGGGCAGTTTGTGGTCGGAATTCTGCTACCGTCGACCACGACATTCAACTCACGTCCAAACTGCGCTGTCCATGTGGTGAACAGAGTGACTGTAGATTTTGTCGAGGTTTGGAACCAATCGCATGCCGATACCTGCCAAATCCTCGACTATTGTATTTATCGACGCCATATAAAAGTCACAAATATCCCATCACTAAAACGTCAAATCTATCAATCTATCTGTAAAGCTTGAAGCAGAAAGCAGCATCTTTGCCGCAAAATAAATAAAGCAAAGTTTCTGACCGCCTGTGTCTACCTACACAACCAGTTTCCTAATAGCAACACGTAAGTATCGCCTGAATACTTGTTGTGTTGTCTATACTCATTGAAGTGCTGTTGTTGTTCGTCTTGGGACAACAATTAATTTCGGCTCTAAAACTACTTTGTAGATTTAGAACACCTACAAGTTCCGATACAGGCGTATGGACTGTATCGGAACTTGTACATGGTCCTTCGAAGCCTTTAAAAACGATCCGACTGATTTGCCAAAAAAAGGATAAAATTTGTTTTCCAGCCCAGCAAAAAAAGTCCTCCCAAAATCATGGGTTTTGTAAGGGATTTTTGGCAGCCGTAACTACTGGGTGCCACCGTGGTGCAATGGTATGCACGCCCGCCTTGCACGCAGAAGGTCGGTGGTTCGATTCCTTGGCCAGGCAAGATCAAACATTTTTCAACGGTGGCAAAATACCCCTCAGTAATGTTGGCGACATTTCCTGAGTATTTCAGTCTTGAAACAAAAATTCTCCACAAGTGGTGTCTTAAGACACGCCCTTCGGACTCGGCAATAAACAGTAGGTACCATATCATTGAGTTAAATATGAATCGGGGTGCACTCATTGATATGAGAGAAGTCTCCCTTGTCCCGTATGGGATGTTGTGGAACAATGTTTGTTAACTACTCGCAAACCCCCTTTCTTCCCCATTCTTTTTACAAGGGCATGTCGCACACAGTTTGTAGTTATTTTATGACCACTAGAATAACTAGTTATTCTGTGGCCACTAGAAGTTGAAAAAATTCTATTTTTAGAACAGTAAATGTAGAGATTTTTTTAATTTCATCACACTTCTTACTTTTATTTTACTTCATTTTATTTCGCTCGTTGTGCGAGTTGAACACACGAACCCTCTGATTTCTAGTCAAAGACACTACATACTATGCCACGCACACGAACATTAAGGGTTGCTTAAGAACTTAAATGTGCAGTGCACATGTGCAACACGAACTGTTATTTTTTAATTAAAAAAACTCGCGTGCCGACAGTGAGCGTTGAACACACAACCCTAGGATTTATAGTCGGACACACATTCACTGTGCCACCGTCCTCATTACTTAGTGAGGAGCAAAGTATGTAGGTTTGCCTTGTAATTTTTTTAAGAAGTATCCCATTACTTTTCAGATTACTTGTAATGGGAAAAGAAGCTTGTTTACATTACTTTGTAATGTGTTACGTAATGACTAATGGATCCGAATTTTTGCTGGGAGTAGTCAACAAGTAAACACAGCAAATTGAAATAAGAAGAAAGAATAACAGATTTGTTTGTATTTTAAGAAGATTTAACACATACAATAACATCGTTTTAATAAAAAACAATCATTTTCACTCATCACTTTTTCACATCATTTTGTTTTCATTTCCTCATTTACAACATTTAAACAAGTATTGCCATTCGTTTATGTTGTACAGATCAATCTGTCACTTATCACTTGTTGCCACATCGATCGTTTGGTGTGCTAAGAAAAGTAAAGTAGTAAACGACGTAACGTAAAGTTGCCTGACGTAACGTATCAAATATAGCACGGTTAGTGAATCCGTAAAATATAATAATAAAAACCAAATAATTTAATATAAAAATAAAATAAAGTCAATAAATAAATATATACATACATATAAAACATAAACAAATAACATAAAAATTTTCAAATAAATAAAAATATATTTCTCAACAAAATTTAAAATTTTTTAAATTTTTATTGAAAAAGCCCAAGTTTTTACGTCAAACGAAAAAAAACCTACAGAATTAACTTCATTTATTTATTTGCAATAAATAAATTGAAATTTAAAGTTTGAACAAAAGAATAATATTAATAAATAATAACAATTAAATTATAAAACATTAAATAATACAATACAATAAATACATTTTAATAATATAAATTAAAACAGGAAATAAATGAATATTAGTATCAAAATGTGCTAAATTTGAATATGAAACTGATAGCCTTATTAAAACGTGCAGAAAACTGGGAAAAACTCCAGAGAAAGATCTTTCAGATTCTTTGATAGAAACGAAGTTAGAATCAATTGATGAAGATTGGCACAATGTACGCAGTGCATTTGAATGTGTCTTTTTTGTAGAAACAGAAAATGAGGAAGATAAAAAATATAAATTGAAAGCCAAAAAGATGTTTGAGTCCGTCAGAGACATGTATCAAACGAGAAAGGCCAATTTATTAGAAATATTGAAAAATAGAAAAGACAAAAATCAAAATAATACCGCTAGAGGCGAAGTTACAAATCCGTCATTATTTCACAGCTCAGCTGCTTTTGATATGTCGGAAATTTGTATTAAAGTGCCACCTTGTGACACTCAAGACTTCTACGGAAGTTATGAAGAATGGCCAACTTTTAGAGATATGTTTACGGCCATATATGGTAATCATCCCAGACTTACGCCAGCGCAAAAACTTTACCATTTGCGTAACAAAACAAAGGGTGAAGCTGGGAGAATTGTTAATCGTTATCAATTATCAGTTTAGAATTTTTCCTTAGCGTAGGAAGCATTGTCTGTGCGATACGAGAATTTCAGAGTTCTGGTAGATAACCAATTGAAAATTTTATTTAATCATTCGCCAGCAAAGGTTAAATCAAGTGAAGATATAAAGAGAATTCAATCCACAGTTAGCGACTGTCTAGCTATTTTGAAGGCACACAATGTAAAAGTGGATCAGGTGGATCCGATATTAATTTATTTGTGTTCAACCAAACTTCCGATTGAGACTTTGACCCTTTGGGAACAATCGCTCGAATCACATTCAGAGCTACCCAAATGGTCTCAAATGGAGGATTTCCTAAGAAACAGACATCGAGTTCTTGAGCGAATCGATAGTCTGAGAAGAGTATTACCTCCGACCAATGAATACGAATTTACAGCGCATAAAAATGCGAATACGACACTATCTAATGGATGTGTCATGTGTGGTAAAAACCACATACTAAAGAACTGTGTGAGATTTAATAATATGTCAGTGAATGAAAGAATTGAATTTTCACCTGAGAATTGTTTGTGTAATAATTGTCTTAAAAGTGGACATGTAACACAAGAATGTTTTAGTATGCATAGATGCTTATATTGCAAAAAGAAGCATCATACAAAGTTACATATTGGAAATGCGTCACAATTTCCAACGAGTACGAACTCACCAATACGTTGTTCCCAAAGTCCTCGATCGGAGGCAAATAGACAAACAATATCACATGTCACGACAGATGACATGCCTAGTACTTCCCATACTCCAATACAAACTTCTAATGTAGAAACACATTTATATATGAGTGAAGATGACGTTTTGTTACCAACGGCAATTGTACAAATCAAACATGCCGGAAAAACTTTCTCTGCAAGGGCATTAATAGATACAAGATCTAAAAGATCATTTATAACAAATAGAATGGTGAAGAAAATAGATATTAAAACAAAAGGAACCAAAGCTGTTAATATAAGGGGACTTAGTGGGTCAGTGCACGTAGTAATGAAATGTGTAACATAACTTTGTGTGGAGCTAACTCCGATATAAAAGCAAATGTCGCAGTCATTCCAAACTTGACTAATTCAGTTCCAAATAAATCATATAATATTTCAAATTTGAGAGAAGTTTATAACATGAAACTTGCCGATCCAGGTTTCCTAAAGTCAGATCAAGTGGACATATTAATCGGCAGTGACTTGATACCATCCATTATATTAAATGGAACTAGAAGAAATATACTTGGAAGCATGATAGCTCAAAATTCCATCTTTGGATGGTATGTATACGGTCCTATAAATATTAATAGATATGTTGTAAACTAAAATAAACTGAAAAATTTAACTGTTGCAGATGGACAAGGTAAATCATAATTTTAAAGAATATGATCTATTGTATTTTGTTGAAAAGTTCTGAAAATAGGACATGAGAAATTAAATTGAGTTCATTGTCAAATTCCAGTTGCTTGAATTGGATAAATGTGTTTGTAATTATAACAAGATGATAAAAGTGATGTTGAAAATGATGTAGTGTATTGAAGAAGCCAAATTTTGTAGGTTCACTGGCGATTGCACCAGTAACTGCACAAATGAAGAAGAATAAAGAAAGAGATAGAGTTTGTAAATGAAATATTTGATGAAGAATATAAAGTATATTTAATGTTGTCTCTTGTGTCAACAATGATTCAAAATGGACCTAGTGTCGTGGACGCATTAACTGGTGGTTAGGTATTGGCAAATCACCCGTGTAATGAGAAAAGATTTGAAGAGCGAATGTCACTTGAGGTGACAGTTGAAATTCGTAGATCAATTTAATATAGTTCGACAGTAAACATGCAAGCACTAGAGGTGACTGAATAATAAAAATAAAAGCAAACAATAAATGTCACTAAAGGTGGCTAATAAAAAAATGACAAGATAAATGATAGAGATGAAAAGATTTTAAACATAAAAAAATAAAGTAATGAATTATCCACTTGAGATGGTAATTTCAAAGAAAATTTCTGCCTAAAAACAAATTCGTTCATGAGCCACTAGAGGTGCCTCATTAATATTTTCTTCAAATTTAAATAAAAAATGCAAAGTATTTTGTTTTAGTTCGTAAATGATCCAATTATGGGAATAACTACAAGAGGTGTTTATTACTTTAAAAAATCGATTTTAAGAATTGAATGATTATGAAGAGAAAATGGCTTCGCTTTAGCACGATCTCAATTCCGTCTGGAGGGGGTGGAATACAGGAGAGGTAGAGGTTAAACAGTTCCGGAGATATCACCCCACCTTGGGGAACTCCCTGTTTCACTCTACGTGGTTTGGACTTCTTATTCCTGAATTCCACGTACGACTGGCATCCACACATATAGTTGACTATCCAACGTTTCAAGCTTGGCCGGAGGGTTGTCTGCTCAATGTCCTCAAACAGCGTGGAGTGCCTGACTGTATCAAAGGCTTTTGATAAGTCAAGAGCCACCATCACTGTTCTATCGCACGGCCGTCTCTGGTTGAGTCCTTTACAGATATATGTGGTAATGGCGTGCAGCGCTGTTGTCGTGCTGTGCTGCTTATGGAATCCATGTTGATGATTGGCAACTTGATACTGAGGAGGATCAAGGCCTCAAGTGTCTTTGCTACGGGCGACAAAAGCGAAGCGGTCTGTACGATTCACTTTTGCTGGCATCCTTGCCTGGCTTCCGTATTGGGACCACCCTGCCCATTTTCCAGACTTCGGGAACAACGAGGGTGGCTAGCGACAAGTTGAAGACTTTGGTGAGATACTCGACTTCCGGCTCATCCAGCTGCTTCAACATTACCATGGAGATTACATCAGGGCCCAACGCTTTGGATGATTTAGCGTTCCTGATGGCATTGGCAACATCATCCATTGTAAATTGTGGTGGTTCATCCTCGGCAGGAAGAGATCTGATACGACGTAATACTCTTCTCTTCGCCCTGTCACTCTCGGGATGCTCGACAAACTGTCGATTGAAATTACTTGCGCACCTCTTCGGGTCAGTCAACGTAACGTCGCCAAACGTGACTGAGGTCCTATCTTCCCTTCTTCCAGGGTTCGAGAGTGACTTAACCGTTGCCCACAATTCACCTATACCGGCTCCAATGTTGCAGCTCTTCAGATGATTTAACCATTTGTTCCGCTTATGCTCGCCGACCAGCCTGTTAACTTCCAGTGTCAGCTCCCTGACTCTGGGGTCATTGGGGTTGATACGACGAAGCTCATCACGCTCGTTTGCTAATCCCGTCGCCTCTGCTGGGAAATTTGGTCTTACTTCGGGTATTCGACCAGCAGGGATATGGCGAGCGGCTGCAGCAGTGATGATGTCCCGGAACGTCCTTTCCGCTACCCGAACATCAGAAGGATTGGGCAATTCTCTGAAGCTGTGATTGGTGAACTCTCTGAAACTCGGCCAATCAGCTTTTTTATGATTGACGAACGTGATGAAATCGGGTGGTCTGCTAATGGAGACAATTATGGGGAGATGGTCTGATCCAAGGGAAATGACGGGTTGCCAGGTAACGTCATTTGTCAGACCAGGTGACACGATGGTTATGTCAGGCGAACCAATCCCACGACAGCGGGTTCTTTCGTACCGGATTGACCCGGAACAACACAAAACCAATGTTCCGGCCAGCGGCTGCCACCTCAGTGTGAACATGTTCGTGTACATGTACACGATTTTGGCGTGGTCCTAAATACTGTAATGGTGGCAGCTACTCCTGCTCTGACAAAATTGAATATACCTTGGGGGTATAAAATTTTCCACCTGAAATTTGTCGGTATAGGTCCACGTCTTCATATAGCCCCATAGTACGGTACCGATTTCCGGTATTTTGAAAGTTGTGGCCTCAATATCCCGCCAAAATGGCTGAAATATGGTATTAAGTCTTCCTTAGGGGTAAACACTTCCACCAAAAATTTGTCGGTTTAGGTTCAGGCCTTCATATAGCCCCAATAAAACAATTCCTCCTGATTTTCGTCATTTTGAAGGTTGAGGCTGTGGTTATACACTTCTCTATATTACTGACTTGTCTGTAAAGAATTCTAAACAGAAAAATTGTACATACAAACATTTTTGTAACTAGGATTAGGATTACTGTTGAAGTGTAGGATCGAGATATGGAGGTAGTTTTGGAAATTCGTACTTATGTGTGGTACTAAAATTGGTACAATTTAATTTGGATGAACGGATAGAACTGAAAACCTGAAATTTGTAATACTGATTACTGTTGGAGTTTAGGATTTGGAATTAAGATTACTGTTGGAATGGAGGAATGAGATATGGACGTTTTTATACCCTATACCACAATGTGGAAAAGGGTATTATAAGTTTGTTTTGGTAAAAATTCATGTAACACCGCGAAATATTCGTCGGAGACCCCCAATGTGGTATACCAATCTTCATATCTCGACGAGATAAAGCGATTTTGAGATGTGTGTCTGTCCGTCCGTCCGTCCGTCCGTCCGTCCGTCTGTCCATTATAAATTGTAAACACGCTCCAGGCCGCAATTATGGACCGATCGTCACGAAATTTTGTATGGAGGTCGGGTTCAGATCAGAATAGATCCCTATTCTTATTGGCGATGATCGAGAAATATTAAGCGGGTGAAATGGACCAAAAACTAAATTTTTATCCGATTTTGTAGCGGCTCTGTATGTCGCAATTATAGTCCGATCGCCTCGAAATTTTAAATAATGTAAGATTATATGACAAAGAAGAAGCTTGCAATTTGAGATGGTGATCGGATGATGTTTAGAGGGTTAAATGGACCACAACTTTTGTGTGAAAATTGTGAAAATTTTTAATATACCGGTAATATCTTTATTCCTGGACCACACATTCCGCCCATATAAATAATATTTGGAAGGACAACTCTTGCCCTTTCAATTAATGCCAATAATGTTGATTTATGTAGTCAGATAACAGAGTTACAGCCTAATATATCGAGTGTTTTGCTTGTAATGTAATCAAAATCATACTAGAGGTCGCAATTATAGATCAATAGTCACGAAATTTTGCACGAGGTAGGGGCTTAAGTCGAAGAAGATGCCTACAATTTTTGATGATGACCTGATATTATTTAGCGGGTGCAATGGACCATTACTTTTGTATGCTAAATAAAAACATTTTATTTTTGGTCCATATTTGAATCCCTGGAGGCCATATACCGGCAAAGTCGCCTATATATGAACAATTAACTACCGATCTTTCCTCTGATGAAAATTGCAATAATATGTGTGCTTGGTAACGGACCTACTACCTAAGATATAATGAGTTTTGTGAAGAGAACCACATCTTCCTCCCATTCTACAAATTTCCTCTATCATGACACACAAATTCCCAGTTCTTACAAATTGCGTGGAACCTGTCCAATTGTTCAAAATTTAAAGATGTAGCAGAAATTGCTAAACAACGCCAATTTTCAAATTTAAGAATATTTCTTGAAATGTACTGTATATAATTGTTCCACAAACATCCCAGTAGGGACAAGGGAGCCTTCTCTCATATCAATCAGAGCACCCCTATTAATATCAGCTCAATGATATGTCGACAGCGGAATTTTATGCAACACCTATTTTTGTAAAACTTGCATATTTTTGGCTTCTAATTAAATTCCAATCGAAATATATCACATATGCAAAAATATGCGAAATGTATAAATTATGCATATGCAAATATTATTTTTGCATATGGAAAATTTCTGTATTTCACATATTTTCGTGTGCTACATATATTTCAATAATATCTTCTAAAATATTTATGTGTACATTTTTCTGTTTGAAATTCACTTCAGACAAGTCAATAAAATAGAGAAATCCTTAACCAGAGCCACAATCTTCAAAATGTCGAAAATGGTGAGCTTTCGTTGTATGGGAGCTATATCAACGCTTAGACCTATACCGACAAATTTCAGATGGAAAGTTGAATACCCCCAATGAAGACTTAATACCAAATGTTAGCCAATTCGGAGGGATATTGAGACCATAACCTTCAAAGTACAGAAAATCGGTAGGTTCTGGTTATGGGAGCTATATGAAGACGTGGACATATAACGACAAATTTCAGGTGGAAAGTTTTTTTTACTTCCAACGAAGACTGAATACAAAATGTCAGCCACTTCAGTTTGATATTGAGGCCACAACCTTCAAAATACCGGGTATCGGGAGATACGGTTCTATGGGAGCTATATGAAGACCTGGACCTATACCGATCAATTTCAGGTCGAAAATTGTGATGAACGAATACTTAATACAAACTTTCAGCCAATTCGATGGGATACTTAGGGCACAAAGTCTTGCATATGGTTTAGCATATATGTCAAAATATGCAAAAAATTAGGTCCAGTCCGTTCTAAAATTACTTATTGGTGCCACCATAGTACAATTGTTTGCACACCCGCCTTGCACGCTGAAGGTCGGGCGTTTGATTCCCGGCCAGCAAACATCAAATTTCCAACGATGGCAAAATACCCCTCAGTAAAGTTGGCGACATTTTCTGAGTATTTCAACCATGTACTCAACTACAGGTGGTGTTTTAAGACATGCCTTTCGGACTCGGCGATAAACAGTAGGCCCCATACTATTGCTGTAATATGAATCGTGGTACACGCCCTGTCCCTTCTGTGATGTTTGTGGAACAATTATTATATTGTTATTTAAACTTAATGTGATAAGGTTGCAGACTCCAAAAATGTATTTCTTACAATGAGCTTATTTGTCCAAAAGAAACTTTGATTTGCTGAAAGCTAACTCGCAGGGTAGTGGTGTAGGGTATCGTATGGTCGGCCCTGTCCGACTATAGCCTTTGCTTACGTTTTTTTTTTTTTTTGAAGTTTTGCACTTATGTGTACTAAATGGAACGGATAGAGATGGAATTCTGAATTTTGGAATTAAAATTGTTGTTGGAGTATAGGATTGAGGTAGTTTTGGTAACTCGTACTTATTGCGTACGAAAAGTACTAAATAGTACTAAATTTGATACAATTTGGTTTTGAGTGAACGGATAGAGCTAGGATCCTGAAATTTAGAAATAAGATTATTGTTGGAGTGTAGGATTGAGATATGGAGGTTGTTTTGGAAATTTGTACTTACATATGTACTTTTATACCAACTGGTATAAAATTTGGTACAATTTGGATTTGGTGCATGGATAGAGCTGGAATCGTGAAATTTGGAATTATGATTACTGTTGCGTGGAGGATTGATAAAAATTTCGGAAATTCTTACTTATGTGCACAGAAATTCGGAATAAAGATTACGGTTGGAATGGAAGCACTGGTATTGAGTGAACCGATAAATGAACTTTATTATGAGAATCGCTGTTGAGATTGGATCAGAATATTTACAAAAATACACCTTTAAAATGTAAATGTTTCTACATGTAATACCGTGGATTTTAAAAATTGTATTGAATGAATCGCGAATGCGGTTTCTAAATAGTTCACTGAAATAAAAAAGTCAAATGTGTCTTTTAAACAAAATTGTTTTTTTATTCTGAACGTTTTAGAAAGCACATTTGAAATCGTAGATATATGCGACTATTCATTACAAGAATGTTTTTAGCTCCTGAGAACAAAAAGGCCTAAATTAAAATGTCTCAAAAAATTAACTGTTGTATGGGGGGCATGTCAAAGCGTGCGCATTAAGTAACATTTTTTGAAAAAAGGGTTTCTATATTTTGATATCACAAATTGGGAAATTACAGCTACTTAGGTTGGAAAATGTGGATAAGATCTTCAAAATACCAGTACCTTTCTAATAAAACGTGGAATGAAATTTATCAAAATCAAAATTATCAGTGTTCACCATTTTCATATTAAATATTGCTTATTTGTATATTATTCCCTTTCCGCATACGAAGTAGCGGGCATTTTTCTAGTAACCTATATTCAATTAGCATGTAATCTGCTTCCTTTTATTCATTCCCAACCATACAAAATCTGACAAAATATGTAGATGGGTTAGTGACAGTTTGTCAATAATGGTTATGACATCCTTTTAGTTGCCTTTCAACAGATTTTATCGTAGATAATGTAATATATTTACAAAAGACAACATTTTCCCCTAATCATGAATTAACCATGAGAAGTATCACTGTCATAACAGCTTCAGGTCATTTCTGTGATAATGTTTTGATTTTGTGATGTTCGTCTGTATGGGACACACACAGACAAATTGAATAAAGTATGACATAACATTTTTAAGACGTTGGTATGAAATACATACTTATTTACAGCAGAAGATATTTTTGTCAAATAAAAGTAAGAGGTACTTTGTTTAATGTTGGGAGATTATGTCCTAATTCGTTCTTATAGAAGAGAGAAGCAAATTGTTTCAAGTTAACCAGAACGAATCCTGGAAACATGGTGTATTAACGATGATAATAATAAGAATACTATTTGTAGCGTTAAACATAAAAGAAGGAGTACTGTTTTTAATTCAGACCATCAATTGAGTACATATGTAATTATATAAAATTAAATTATATAAAATTTAGCTGCATTATCTTGTGATTTTTATACCCTTCACCATAATATGGAGGTTATAATTAAAATTGTCATTCTGTTTGTAACACATCAGCATAAAGTTCTAAGTCATTATAAACATGTCCGACTGTTGAAATAAAGATATTTGGTACAGAAGTTTCTATTATTCCTAGGACGTTTGGTATTGAAAATGGGCGATATTGTGATATAGTCAAATAGGGCGGTACCTCCCGATTTTCGGTATTTTTAAGGGTTCAGCCACATTATCGTATCAAAGTGGATGAAATTCAGTACTTAGTCGCCTTTGGGGCTACAAACTCTCTCCCCCAAATTTGTCAGCATATACATAGGTATCTATATTTTTTTTCCTCTAGAAATTTGTCAATACACGTTCACGTTTTAATACTGCCCCCATTGAACGGTACCAAAGAAATTGTTGCAATTTAGTATTTAGTCTTCTACAAAACTCTACCCCAAAATTTTTTCTGTACAAGTCTACGTTTTCATATAGTCCGCATGGTATGAATCACTCTTGCAGGGAATTGTCGGTATAGTTCTACGTTTTGATATTTTTATACCCTCCACCATAGTATGGAGGGTATATTAAGTATGTTTTTCCGTTTGTAACACATTGAAATAATCATTTGCGACCCTATAAGGTATATATATTCTTGATCAGGGTAAAAGTCTGAGTCGATCTGTGCATGTCCGTCCGTCTGTGGTATTCACTCTAGCATCCACAAAAATGGAGATAGGACGCTGAAATTTTGGGAAGATGCATCTTTTGTTTGCAAAGACGCAATTGGACATTTGTGGTTCTCAGCAGCCACGAAACTTTTCCACCAAAAATCGCGAATATAGGTCCATGTTTCGGTATATCCCACATATAACGGTTCCTCCCGATATTCGGTGTTTTGATATTTTAGCTACAAATTTTAACCGAACTAGCTGTAATTTGACATTTGAAATTCTCGGTGGCTACAAAGCTTATCCACCAAAAATCGTCAATATAAGACCATGTTTTGGTATAGACCCAAATATCACTCTACGTCACGAGTTCCAGTATTTTGAGGATTTTAGCCACAAATTTTAACGGAACTAGTAGTAATTTGACGTTTGAGGTTCTCAGTGGTCATGCAACTTTTCCACCAAAAACATAGGTCCATGATTTGGTATAGCTCCCATATAACGGTACCTCCCGATTTTCAGTATTTTGAGAATTTTAGCTAAAATTTTTCACCAAACTAGTTGTAATTTGTCATTTGAGGTTCTCAGTGTTCAAGAAACTTCTCCACCAAAAATTGTCAACATAGGTCCATGTTTTGGTATAGCTCCTATATCACGGTTCCTCCCGATTTTCGGTATTTTGAGGATTTCAGCTACAATTGTTTACCGAACTAACTGTAATTTGACATTTGAGGTTCTTTGTGGTCACGAAACTTTTCCACCAAAAATCGAACTAGTTGTAATTTGACGTTTGAATTTTCAGTGGTAACTAAACTTCTTCACTAAAAATGTTCAACATAAGTCCATGTTCTGGTATAGCTCCCATAGAACGGTACCTCCCGATTTTCGGTATTTTGAGGGTCTTAGATACATTGTTTGACGGAACTACCAGTAATTTGACTTTTGAAGTTTCCTGCAGTTATAAAATGCCAATCAAGAAGACCAGCAAAGCTTTCAATCAGTACCAAGTAGATGTTCACAGTAGTAGTAGGCGTGGACTATACCGACAAATTTAGAGGGGAAAGTTCAATACCCCCAATGATGACTTAATAACAAATGTAAGCCATTTCGGAGGAATATTGAAGCCAACCCCTTCAAAATAACGAAAATCGGGAGGTAGACTTCTATGGGGGCAATATGAAAGCGTAGACTTATACCTACAAATTTCAGGTGGAAAGTTTTGCACCCCCAACGAAAACTAAATATTAAGGCCATAACCTTCAAAATACCAAAAACAGGGATGTGGCGTTCTATGGGGGCTATATGAAGGCGTTGACCTATACCAACACATTTAAAGGGGAAAGTTGAATACACTCAATGAAGAATAAAACTTCAGCCATTTCGTTGTATTATTTTGGCCGTAAGCTTGAAAATACCGAAAATCGGGAGGTACATTTCTGAGAAAAAGTTTTATATTACCAACGAAGACTAAATTAAAAAATTCAGCCATTTCGGAGGAATATTGAGGCCACAACCTTTAAAATACGGAAAATCGGGAGCAACCGTAATATTGGGGCTAAATGGATTCGCGAACCTATACAGCAAATTTCGTATGGAAAATTGTATACCCCAAATGAAGACTAAATCCAAATTTCAACCATTTCCAAATCCAAAAATCCAAATTTCAACCTTCAAAATATCAAAAAACAGAAGGTACCGTTTTATAGGGGCTATATGAAGGCGTGGACCTATTCCGACAAATTTCATATGGAAAAAAATTTCTGGGGAATATTGAGGCCACAACCTTTAAAATACGTAAAATCGGGAGCTGCCGCAATATTGGGGCTTAATGTAGGCGTGGAAAATTTTACACACCAATCGAAGACCAAATACCAAATTTCAGCCATTTCGCCAAAACCTTCAAAATACCGAAAATCGGGAAGTACCGTTCTATGGGGGTTGTGTGAAGGCGTGTGCATATACCGACAAAATTCTTGGGAAAAGATTTATACACCCAACGAAGACTATGTACCAAATGTCAGCCATTTCAGTGTGTTAACGAAGCTAAAACCTTCAAAATAGCGAAAATCGTGCGGTACCGTTCTATGGGGGCTATATCAAAACGTGGACCGATATAGCCCATTTGCAATACCATACATCCTAGGAACAATATAAACTTCTATACCAAACTACAAAGCTTTATCTTGATTTCACCAGACGGAGCTGTATCTTGATTTCAACAGACGGATGGCTGGACGGACAGACGGACTTGGTTATATCGACTTAGAATTTTACCATGATCAAGAATATATAAACTTTATAGGGTCTCCGATGAATACTTCGATGTGTTACAAACGGAATGACAAAATTTAAATACACCCCCCCATATTATGGTGTAGGGTATAATAATTATTTTGGTTCAGTTCGCCTTAAGTCGTTTGGTATAAAAACCAGATAGGTGAGAACTTTAGTATCTCCCCAAAAGAAATGTTTACGAGTGAAAAGCTTATGCACAGGGGTAGTGGTGTATGGTATCACATAGTCATAGGCCATGATTACTGTACAGTCGGCAAATCTTCCGATAAAGCAATTTTCATGAACCGGCATGTCATACGTGTATTTAAGATAAAGGATTGGTCCCAAAATTCTGAACTGTGTGACTCCTGACGTTGTATTATATAAAACGGAATATTAATTTTCGTATCTAATTCTAAAAAAATGTGTCTTCTAGATACGAATGCGGGAAAGAGCATTTTATTTTTCGTACTGGTTCACAATACCACAATTCATCGAATGCTTAGGAAATATCCTGGAATACCGCAGAAATTGTTGTTTATTTTTAAAAGCTTTTCCGATCGTGTGCACAACCCCGTACACTTGTTCAATAGTTGAATGCTTTTTGCGAAACCCAAATTTGTGATCGGCGGTGATACGTTTTACTGATACAATTTTTTTAGATGCTTGCAAAATAGTTTTCCAGTAATTTTCCAATAACTAGGAGCAGATATATTGGTCTATCTGGAAATATATTTGAGTTTTAAAACTGAATTCATGATTGTCTATAGATTTGCTATTTCACGGTATGGTAAACGAATTTTGCGTTTTTCTTTAACTAAGTCCCTTCGTTATATGGCTAGGATATGTGTGGTTATGACTCCATGGATACAATTTGTATGGGATAATACCTCTCTCTCGATGTTCTAATTTGACATGCAAAAATAACATATCAAACTTTTTATTTTTTAACATGTTTATTACTTCGGAAAAAATCCTAAAATATTACCTAAGAAAACATTTGTATACACTTCATCATAGTATGGAGGGTATATTAAGATTGTTACAGTGTTTTGTTGTTTGCTACTGTGCTCTTGAACCAACTTTAAATAAAAAGAGCTTACACCTGGGAAGTCTTTGCAGTTTCCGAAACTACAATGTTCACAGATAAGAAAAATCAAAAAACAAAGAAAAATCGCAGGAATTCACATTTTTATGGTGTTTTTTGGTGTTCACGAATTTGCTTGGAAACCGCAAGCGCTATCAAAATGGAACTGACAAAAGTTTTGTAGCAGTGAAATTTCCCTTCGCGATACTTTCGTAGGTTTTTACCATTTTTGAGATATAGAAGTTCACATTGGCACAATTCACTGACTAAATCGTCTCCATTTAAAACAATGTCATGATTGCAATTTCCTAACTTAAACTTATATATCTCAAAACAAGGAAGAAAAGTCTATAGTCGGACGGAGCCGACCATGGGATACCCTATACCACTATCCATGGACAATCGCTCTCCATGGAACTTCTTTTCAATGATTGTGAAAATTTAATTATCAAATATTAGAGATGTAACGTATAATACTTATGACCAAACCAAAAAGTTATCTAGCATGACAAAGACATTTTTGTAGCAGGAAAGGAAAATTTAGTTCACACAAACTAAAATGTAATGAAACCCTCTTATGTAGTACTACTACATGCGCTGTTTAACCGCTACGTTATTGAAATTTTTACCAATTTCACACAAAAGTTTCAGTCCATTTAACCTGCTTAGTATTATCAGATCTTCACGTTGGTTTGTACGCTTCTTCTTCATCATAAACTCAAACTTTATTTTTGCGGGTTATTATTTTGACCTACAGAGCCGCTACAAAATTGGTTAAAATTTTGTTTTTGGTCCATTTCATTCCCTGAACATTTCACGATCATCAGCAAAAACTAATCATTTCTATTCTGGCCCGAACCCAACCTCCTTAAAAAATTCGTTACAATCGGTCCATAATTGCGGCCTTAAGCTTGTTTGCAATTATTAATGGACGCTAAAATCGCTTTATCTCGTCGAGATCTGAATTTTGGCATACCATAATAAGGGGTCTAGGGCCAACATTTCGTGGTGTTACATAAACTTTTGGAGAGACAGTATGTAGCATGGGATATGTTTGTGTAGAGCGATTGGGAAAGAAAGATAAAATAAAACAAGCGGTATCAGTTCTTTTAATAATAAATAAATTTGCTGGTTTATTGAATTGTGTTTGTATATCTTTTCAACAATAAGTATACCTTTTTTCTATGTTGCTTAGTGGCGTCAGAGGCCTTTATGGTTGCAATGA
Organism: Musca autumnalis; assembly: GCF_047663935.1. NCBI lineage: Eukaryota > Metazoa > Arthropoda > Insecta > Diptera > Muscidae > Musca > Musca autumnalis. Next base: position 130,179,092 of record NW_027411755.1, on the reverse strand, counting down.
CAAAAGACAAGTGAACGCAGAGGTTCTGAGTGACCGCTGAGGATCTCATGTCTTTACTAATACAATACAAAACATATAATTTGAGTGAGAGTTAGAAGTACAAAGTGTAACAAGGTGAGCACACCTACAACAACCACTGCCCAGCGGCGATCCGCACACTACAGTTTCCGTTAAGGGAGGTGTAGAGGAGATGCCAGTGCGCCAATCCAGCATTCGTGATTGATCGAGCTAGGGAAGTTGAGGGACAAAGTATCGAACTTATACATTTGCCGCCCACCTTGATACATACAGGTGTGTATCAACATAGCAAGCTATAAATAAAGATTAATATGCAAATTAAAATATAATACATAATAAAGCAAGGACGTAAGTTCAGTTGAAGTGTGAGCATTTTATTATTTCATTTCAAATTCAAGTTATGCTAAAAACAATTATAAAAGAAGACATATTACAGATTTTCTGGACCCGTAACAATCCAACCAAATGACGTATACTGAGCCGTAGGAAGACCCGGTTGTATCATCATGCGAGAATGATTCGCGAATAGACAGGGGTGCAGACATGGAAGGTGTTACACCGCGGGTTATGTTCGCGACCCCAGCCGTTACAAAATGCCTGTGGAACGAATCAAATCTTGACGTTATTAAAAAATCCGCGTGGTATGTTTCAATTTTCGTTGATGGCCCATTTAGTTCAGCTACCAGACACGCGCACAGCTGACTTACTTGACAACACGGATCAAGTATAGCCCTTATGGGCATTGTATTTTTCGGCAGACACCAACGAACGACCACTGTGGGGGTTAGCATTATGAGGCGACCTACAGGTAAAACTGAAGATGGCAAAACATTAGCTGGTGGTACCGGAAAGATACCTCGAAGTACGACCGAAGTCGAAGATTTCGGTTCCGCGCTGGAGGGGTAGTGGGAACATAACCTACGTGGGATTGGTTTGTAACTACTTGCCGTTACTCAAGAAAGAATCTGAATGACAACTAAGAGGACACAAGAGCAAACACATATATTTCTTCGGAGGTCTGGTTTACAATATTGACAACGGGTTGATGGGGTATGAGCTAAGTCGAGATGAGGTAGGGGTTTCTTAAAACCTTATTTCCATTTCTAGCAAATTGGAAATTTTGAGGAAGTTCAGCACAGGTGTATAGGGTACCAACATAGCGACCTTCTGACTTTCTCGTACCTGTGGACCTATAGTTCTTCTTGCTGAACGTGCCTAATGGCGAAAGTACTTTGCGCTTTCTAGTCTGCAGCAGGGTTTTATTAAGACTGTCTTCGTTAGTAACCTGCAGAATTGTGTTGAATGCCCGCAAAGGGATGGGACCAGAAAGTATCCAGCCGAAGACAGTATTTTGCGCCAAAAGAGAACCCACGACGTTTTGTTGTACCCCCGGCAACAATATTTGAGGATATAAATCCGCGCCTAGCAACATATCCACAGGACGGCAATCGAAAACGTTTGGATCAGCCAAACGAAGACTAGGCAAAGTACGAGAAAAAGCAGGATCAACAGCAAAGGAAGGAAGATTACCAGAGATCTTGGGGAGAACAAACGCATCAGTTTTCAATAGAACGGAGGAACTCAACGGAGAACCTATACAAATACGACAATTTTTTCTGGAGATAACTGAGGACGAACCATTTACACCAGAAATGTTCGCAAGGGTGGAACGAGTTGACAATTGTAATCTGTTTTGAAGGTGCTCAGTTATAAAGGTAGCCTCAGACGCAGGGTCAATGAGGGCTCGAACTGGGTAAGAATTTCCTTTGTGAACGATATTAACAATAGCAGTACCAAGCAGAACGTTAGAATTCTGAGACGTGTGATAAACCTGACGGGTTACTACAGCCGGATTAGCACCAGTGGAGGTAGACGCAACATTATCTAAGAGGGAATTTGGTGAAGTTCTAGGGGCTGGAGACGGAGGCGTCACATTTGACGTGGAACTATTTGTGGGTGCCGACCTATTAGGTTTATGCATGAGCGTGTGATGCTTTTCATGACATACGTAGCAGCGATGTGTACTGGGACAGCTACCAATCGAATGATCTCTGGACAAACAATTAAAACACAGGCCTTGCTTTTTAACAATGGTAAGTTTTTGCTCGAAAGTCAACTTTTTAAAACGGGGACAGGAGTATAGAGCATGATTTTCATTTGAACAGACAACACAACGATGTTTGGAATGTGAATTTATAGTACCCGAGGAAGTTTTCGCCAAATGTGCCTTAACGTTGCGCTGATTAGGAGATTTCGAAGAATCTATACCTTTTATGTCACGCAAACAGGCAAGCGTCTGAATTCTTTCCGTGAGGAAGGAATCGAGCTGAGCCCATGACGATAAGGACGACTTATCCGTGAGACTCTGTTCCCAGAGTGTCACTGTAAGCTTTGGCAGACGTTGGATACAAATAAAAACAAGAATAGGATCCCAGTGATCCGTAACAATGTCATAGACTGACATGGCAGACAAACAACCGTTTATGCCCCTTTGCAAAGTTTTTAAACCTGAACTCGTTTCACTAGTTAAAGACGGAAGATCGAATAAAATCCTTAAATGACTATTTACAAGGATTCTTTTATTGTCATAAGTATCCTTGAGGGCTTTCCAAGCAAGAGCAAAACTTCTATGTGTGAGCGGAAACTTAGAGACGACTTCCCTAGCCTCACCTTTAGTTTTTTGAACTAAGTGACACAGTTTCTCAATGTCACTTAGCCCAGAATTGTTTATAACCATGGCTGAAAAAAGGTCACGGAATGTAGGCCACGACAAGAAATCACCGTGAAACTTATCAATATCACACGGAGGTAATTTGAGATTGTGCATAGTGTTAGAAACATATGGCGGCAAACTCCAATTAGAAATCGAAATATCAGCAGAACTCTGAATATCAAGCTGTTGATTATTAGATGTAGGAGGCAAATTCAAACTCTGGTTAGAAATATTATCTGAATTAGAATTACCGGGCAGCCTATTGGATCTATCGGACTCCCTAGTCTCCATATTGCGACTGGTTTGTGCTGGGGTATTGTGAGGAGTACTACTGTGCATTGCAGTTGGAGTGGAAGGGGAAAATTTCAATGACTTTAAGTTCTCTAGTTTTTCATTCATTTCCGACAAACAATTGACATATCTTTCGCGAGTACTTTCATACTTGCCATCAACAGAAGATATTTCTTCTGCAGAAACACCCTCTTGAGACATCAAATGATCGATGTACTTATCATATGCATCGGAAGCCTTACTCCACAAATTTTGGAGTTCGGTCTTTCGAACTTCAAGATTGAAAATCGTATGATTTTCAGCTCTAATAGCGCTGAAGGATGTTGTAAACTTTTCAATTTTATCGGAAGCGCGGATAAATTGGATTAAATTGATGTTCACCATTTTCAAAGACTTCAAACCAAACTGCGAAAAGACTTATTAAAAATAAAACTAAGTGACGTAAAAATCAAAGTTTTACTAGAAAAAACCCACAATAGAAAGGAGACCGAAACAATTCCCAGCGGAACACCGATAAAGAAAATGCTAAAATTGCAAAACAAACTAATTTGGTGGAAAGAAGAATAAAAAACTTCCCGAAAGTTAGCAAAGAAATCACAAAAGGATCAGAAAATTCTGTTTAGATGGAATCTTTTCTCTAAAAATCCGAATATATATCGATAGTTTTAAATAAAAAATTCAGATAAATGTTCAAATAATACCAAAAAATATTTAAATAAATGATTTGTTCGAAAATAATCAATAAAAGTATAAAATAATCAATAAATTCAAAAAAAAATCAATTTTTCTGTAGATACCGGGTATAGGGTGCACGAATTTTCGGCCGACAATAATATTTATTAACGCAAAAAAGGTTTTGTGTAAACGCGTACTACAGATTTTCTCCAAAAAATAATAGCCAACTTTAAGAAAAAATGACCAAAATATCTATATTTTCTCATAAAATAACAAGATAAATAATGTAGATAATATGCCGACTGTAGGGTGAATTTAATTAAAAAATCCAAAAAAGGTTTTGCTTAAAAATTTTTTCCAAAAGAAAAATCAAAAAAAATATTTGAAAATTTTTAATTAAAAAAAATCACAATTTTTATTCGACCCACTGTGCCGTGGTGAATAACGAATACGACACAAAAGGGAAAAGGCAACACACAAGTAGTGGGGGTATGTGTGTATGTAAATACCTCGCTACAAACAGACCAACGACAACGACCAAGCAAGCAGTGAGAGCTGGAGAGGCAAATATTGTTGGTATGTTTATAAGGGCATAGACTGACGCTATTAAAATAAAAAAAGGCGCGTATTCTTGTTGTTATATTTCTTACCGAATATAAGAAATAAAAAGGGCTCGTATTGTAATTGTTTTTGCAATTAACCGACAAACAAGTGAGAGATGGAGAGTTAAATATATTGTTGGTATGATTGTGGCCTATTTAGAAAAAAGGGCACACGGATTGTTATATTATTTTCGGTGAGAAGAAAACGAAAATAATACGAATATTTTTTGACTGCAAAAACGATCACTCGGCAATGAGCACAATGTGTGGGAAATATTAAATATGCAAAAGAAAAAATAAGCACACTACAGCGGCAGATTATTTTAATGAAGAAAATATTTTTTTTTGTGGCAAAAATTAATAAATAGCACAAATTTATAAGGGAATTCGATTATTTTGCGACAAAATGGAAAATAATGCGAACACGGCTCGATTTCAAAGGAATTTAAATCGAATTATAGACAAAATTAAATTATAGTGGACTGTATGTTCAACGATACCGCGTAATAGGGTGACAATAAGGCGACCAGTATTGCGGAGCAATAAAAACACAACACTTTTCAATTTGTTTTTTAAAGATTTTGCACTATATGCTCACAATAACAAAATGCACTGAACTTACGTACCTTATTTCTTGATGTTGATGGATATGAGAAGATGAGATGATGCAATTTATGAGGGGGGATGTGTTGTGGATGATGATTCCTTTTGCAAAATATAGAAAAAACAGCAATTAATATCCAGGCAAACTTCACTAGAATCGCAAATCCGGCTCGATGCGACCAAATGTTTGTGTAGAGCGATTGGGGAAAGAAAGATAAAATAAAACAAGCGGTATCAGTTCTTTTAATAATAAATAAATTTGCTGGTTTATTGAATTGTGTTTGTATATCTTTTCAACAATAAGTATACCTTTTTTCTATGTTGCTTAGTGGCGTCAGAGGCCTTTATGGTTGCAATGACAAAAGACAAGTGAACGCAGAGGTTCTGAGTGACCGCTGAGGATCTCATGTCTTTACTAATACAATTACATATAATTTGAGTGAGAGTTAGAAGTACAAGTGTAACAAGGTGAGCACACCTACAACAACCACTGCCCAGCGGCGATCCGCACACTACAGTTTCCGTTAAGGGAGGTGTAGAGGAGATGCCAGTGCGCCAATCAGCATTCGTGATTGATCGAGCTAGGGAAGTTGAGGGACAAAGTATCGAACTTATACAGGATAAAAATGTGGTTCTCTAAACAGAACCCATTATATATTAGGCAGTAGGCCCGTTATCTAGCAAACACTTTATTGCAATTTACATCTGAGGAAAGGTCGGTGTCATGCTTAAGTGTTCCATACGCCATTTTTGACATTTTGAGATAAAGGCACCTTGCAAGGTTTTCAACCATGCTCTTTCAGATTTTTTGGTCGGTTTTTCTCTATCTTTTATAGTTTCTGAGATATTCAGATGCCAGTATGTTCCATATCCGCTTTGTGACCCAAAAAATCTTGTCGTTTTGTTCCATATCCATAAAGCCTGGCGTATGGAACAAAACAACTTTGAACTTTTTAGTTCCATATCCATGTCGTTTGGCGTATGGAACAAAAAGTGACAAAAACGAATTGTTCCGCACCAAAAATGATGGCGTATGGAACAAAAAATTGCCCATTTTTGCCAAGTTACAGAAAAGTGTGGCGTATGGAACAAATTGTTTTAAAGGACTTGGTTTAAAAACTGAAGAATAATAGTTTCTAAATCCAAATTTTTTTGAGTATTGTATTGTTATATGAAAATTAATATTTATCAATCGTTTAAACCAAAAATCCCTAGTTTTAAGACAAAATTTTGATGTAAGTCCACAAAAATATACGCAAAAACGTCCATTCGGCTGAAGCTAACCGACTACAAAAATGGTATTATAAAAAAATCGCGTTTAAATGTTTTATGTTACCTTAGAAATGCAAAATATCAATCCGTTTTGTTCGATCGAAATTTTTACCACAAAAAAATAGTGATAAGTGGAGGAAATCCCTTAAATAAATGTAAAAATAAATGAGAAAAATAAATGTTTCATGTAAAGTCCTGATTTTTAAACTCCACCGTAGCACTTCATATAAGGGAGGTGGAACACGATTGATAAAAAGTGTTTTGGTTTAAATGTGACAAAACGTGTTCCATGTGACACAAACTGCCAAAAACATGAAAAAAAGATTCCATGTTGCTGAATTGTTCAACTTTTTGCAATTATTAAAATTGGCCATAACTTCTAGACTATCACAGATATCTGACTAAAATAAACTACTGATATACTCTATGAGTTTAGTTAAGTAGAACTGAGCTCTTAAAGTATTGGATTATTGCACCATTTTTATCCTGTATGACCTTAAACATTAACTTGAGTTTTTCTCGAATCAGGCAAATGGCGTATGGAACACTTAAGCATGACACCGACGATATGTCCTCAAGAAATTAAAATATAGACCAAAAATAAATTTTTATATTTTTCATACAAAAGTAATGGTCCATTTCACCCGCTAAAGACTATCAGATCATCATTCAAAATTGTAGGTATCTTTTTCGACCCGGTGCAAAATTTCGTGACAATTGATGTATATTTGCGACATCTAGCGAGTTTGTTATTACACTACAAACAAATAACGGAATATATTAGGCTGTGACTCTGTTATCTCATCATGTACACCATCATAATTGGCATCAATTGAAAGATCAAGCGTTCCACTTTCATGTATATCTCACTTGTCCGGAATGTCACTTCCAGGCATTAAGATATAAGCTGTATATTAAAAATTTTCACAATTTTCACACAAAAGTTTTGGTCCATTTAACCCTCTAAATATTATCCGATCGCCATCTCAAGTTGCAAGCTTCTCCTTTGTGATATAATCTTACCTTATTTAAAATTACGCGTTGATCGGACTATTATTGAGACTTACAGAGCCGCTGGAAAATTGGATAAATATTATGTTTTTGGTCCATTTCACCCGCTAAATATTTCACGATCATCACCAATAAGAATAGAGATCTATTCTGATCTGAACCCGACCTCCATACAAAATTTCGTGACGATCGGTCCATAATTGCGACCTGGAGCGTGTTTACAATTTATAATGGACAGACGGACGGACGGACGGACGGAGGGACGGACGGACACACATCTCAAAATCGCTTTATCTCGTCGAGATATGAAGATTGGTATACCACATTGGGGGTCTCCGACGAATATTTCGCGGTGTTACATGAATTTTTACCAAAACAAACTTATAATACCCTTTTCCACATTGTGGTATAGGGTATAAATAGCACAGCCTACGAAAAAATTTCGAAACTCAAACATGTAATAAATTTTCACAGCTATAAAATTTTTTCTAAGCCTATTTCGATAACACTCACCGTTTTCAAGCCAAATTGTGAAACCTAAGAAAAAAATCTGAAAATTTGACCTGAACCTCTATATCTCAAAAATGGAAACCTAGGAACAAATCATAACGGTCAATCCTCTAGAGATTTTTCACAGCTGCAATATTTTCTTTAGCTAAACCTAAAAATGTTAACTTTGACCGCGATTTATTTAAAAATTTCTCCAGCAATTTGTTCTTGTTTTTGGAGTTTTCTCATCTATAAAACAGCAATGTTTAATAATCGGTAAAAACTTCCTAAGTGTAAGCGGTTTTTATTTAAAGTTAGTTAAGGCGCACCGTACATGACATTGTTATATAATGAAGCGATACAGTCAGTGCGTTGTCCCAATTTGAACTTCTATATCTCAAAAATGGTAAGACCTACGAAAATGTCATAAAGAACAATCTGGTATCTCATTTCGATAGGACTTGCGGTTTCCAAGCAAAATCTTGAAAACCTAAAAAACCCCTAAAAATGTGAACTTGAATCGCGTTTTATTTAAAAAGCGCTCCAGCGTTTTTTTTTTTTTGTTTTTGATTTTTTTTTTCATCCATGAACACTGTAGTTTTAGATTCCGCAAAAATTTCCCAGGTGTAAGCTCCTTTCATTTAAATTTAGTTAAAGAGCACCGTGCTGCTTTGTTGTCTATTAAATTCCAGTCTAGTAACTTATTTTGGATGACAGTACATGAATATGAAATCAAGACCAGTATGGGTCCATATTTTCCTACAGCCCCCATATAGCGGTACCACCCGATTTCTGGTATATTGCGGACTTTATCTTCATTTTTAGCGCGAATTGACTGTAACATGACATTTGGAGAAACTTGCCGACCAAAATTGTGGATATGAGTCCAGGTTTTGGTATAGCCCCCATATAACGATGCTGACCGATTTTAGGCATTTTAAAATTTTTATCTACATTTGAAGTCTAAATTGGCTACAACGGGTATAACGGTTCCTTGATTTTAAGTATTTTGGGTTTTTAGCTATTTTTTTTTTTTTTTTTTGACCCAAATACCTGTTATTTGACTTTTGAGGTTCCTAGTGGTCACAACACATCCCAATCAAAAAATGTTAGCATAGGTTCATGTTCTGGTATAGCCCCGATATAAAGGCCCGACTGAATACATCCTTAGTCGAAAAACTTTTCCACCTTAAGTTGTTGATAGGAAAGGAAACTATTTATCCCATTTTAGTCCAGATTATTTTATCGTGGAGAATATAAAAAGTTCGGTTGAACTTTACGATTTGTTGCTTGCTTGGTTAACTAAAAAGTTGAAACCACAACTTTTTTGAGAGATTTAATCATGAAAAAGAATATACTTATTAAAGCTAAACGAAAATTGTTTCTAGTTTTTAGTGCATTTTTAAATGAAACACTGTAACTCAACTTTTTTTGTAACGTATTGAACTAACTTCCCGTTATTTGACACCTGAGGTTCCCAGTAGTCACTAAACTTTTCTAACAAAAATTGTCAATGTCCATGTATTGGTGTAAGCCCCATATAACGGTACCTTCCAATTGTTGATATTTTGTGGAATTTAAGTAAATTTTTTTGCTCTAACAACCCATAGCTAGTCATTTGAGCTTCCCTGTAGTCGCAAAAACTAATTGTTCCACAAACATCCCAGAAGGGACAAGGGAGACATCCCTCAAAATTTCTCCACCAAAAATGTTCAACAAAGGTCCATATTTTGGTTTGGCCACTAGAAGTGGAAAAATTAACTAAAAAACATATGTCCTATTTTTAGAACACTTGAGGTGGAATTTGTTTTCAATTTCAACGCATTTTATATTGTGCATTTGTATGTTACTTGCATAAGGAAACGAGATAGACACATAGCTCCTTTTAGGGATATACATAGAATCACTTTCTGAGTCGATATATGCATGTCCGTCCGTCTGTCCATGTATTTTTGTTCGCAACGTACAGGTCGCTTTTATTGTCTGATTCAGCTGAAAAATTTGGAATATCATTTTTTTGCCATGGGAAGAACGCTATTGCTTTTGGTTAATTAAAATATAACTATAAAATGATCTTCGCCTTAATAAGGCAAAACAAAAAATGATTTCTTAATGATTTCTGATTTCTGAGATTCGAACCTGGGCCTCCGACAACCAAGTGACACGGTTGCCGGCGTGTTAGCGTTCTAAACCACCATCAACTTGTCAAAGCCCTAGGATTTGTAGTCGGACACATACGCTCTGTGCCAGCGTACACATTACCTAGTAAGTAGTGTTACCTTATTACAATAATTTTTAATAGGTTACGTCATGACTAGACAACGGAATCCTATGCAAATGCATATATGGTTAGGATGGTCGTAGAGAAAATCTGATTAGACAGAAACTCGTTTTATCACAAAATAAAACGAATTAGGCCCAGAAATATTTGCATATTTTGACATAGTTTTACATATTTGCATAAAATGGCATATGCAAAATATATACAATGATTTGTGGTCTAAAAATCCCACCGAAATGTCTGAAATGTGGTATAAAGTCTTCGTTAGGGGTATGAAACTTTACACCAGAAATTTGTCCGCATGGGTCCACGCCTTCATATAGCCCTGACAGAACGCTACCTCACGATTTCCGATGAAGGTTGTGGCCTCAACATCACACTTAAATGGCTGACATTTTGCATAAAGTCTTCGTTGGGAGTATAAAACTTTCCACCTGAAATTTGTCAGTATAGTTCCACGTCCACGCCCCATAGAGCGGTTCCTCCGGATTTCTGGTATTTAGAAGGTTGTGGCCTCAATATCCCTCCGAAATGGGTGAAATTTCGACCTGACATTTCTCGGTATAGGTCCACGTCTTCATATAGCCCCTATAGTACGGTACTTCCCGATTTCCGGTATTTTGAAGGTTGTGGCCTCAATATCCCGCCAAAATGTCTGAAATTTGGTATTTTCACCTAAAATTTGTCGGTTTAGGTTCAGGCCTTCATATAGACCCCATAGAACGATACCTCCCGATTTTCGATATTTTGAAGGTTGAGGTTGAGAAATTATAACAACGCTCCCATAGACCGGTATATACCGATTTTCGGCATAATTTTTTGTCAGTCTGCATGCATCTTTGGTGCTGTCTAACGATTTACAGAATTCAATCACTATTACTTTTTTGCTCCGACTTTTTCAGGATCCCTTCGGTAGCTGACGTTGAAACTTTTCGGGAGTGTTTTCGGAGTTTTGAGAGCTTGAATCGCACCGACAGAGACAGGGCCCCCGCTATGCAAATTTGTTACATATGTTTTTGTATATTTTTATACCCTACACCACTATGTGGGGAGGGTATTATAAGTTGGTTTTGGCCAAAAAGTTTGTAACGCATCGAAATAATGGTCGTAGACCCATACTTATATATACCAAAATCAATGTCTCGACGAGCTGAGTCGATCTGGCCATCTAAACCTTGTAATCACGCTACAGGTCGCAATTTTGATCGGATCGTCACGAAATTTTGCATGTTGATTGGGGTCCCGCAGGGGAAGAATCCTATTGATTTTGGTGATGGTCGGATAATATTTAGGGGTCGGAAAGGGCAAAAAACTTAGGTGGATAAAAATACAACGTTTTTTTCCAAAGCGAATATCTCAGCTTCTATATAGGGTATACCAAAAGTAAAACCTGACAATTAAAGTAGAAAATATCACCTTTCTAATGATGTAAAGTAAGTGCTCGTAGGTGATCAAACATCGAAGATATCATAATAGTAACAAATAAAACCCCAATTTTCATTTTTGCGATTTTAATTATATTGGCGAATATCACAGCTTTAGTTGTAAAATTTCCAAAAGCAAAGCCTGACTGTGAAAGTAGAAGACCCCGCCTTTACAATGATGCAAACTAGGTCTGCGTAGGTAACCAAATGACGGAGATATCGCAATAGTCGGTAATACATCCCATTTTTCTATTTTTTGGAAATCACGCTACAGGTCGCAATTTTGATCGGATCGTCACGAAATTTTGAGGGTTAATGGGGGTCTCACAGATGAAGAAGCCTATTGATTTTGGTGAGGGTCGAATAATATTTAGGGGTCGTAATGGACAAAAAACTTATTTGGATAAAAAGTCAACGTTTTTTTCCAAAGCTACTATCTCAGCTTATATAAGGTGTATACCAAAAGCAAAACCTGACAATGGAAGTAGAAAATATCACCTTTCTAAGTATGTAAAGTAGGTTCCTGTAGGTGATCAAACAACGAAGATATCACAATAGTTGCAAATAAACCCCAAATTTTCGGTGGCATGTCATAACGTCCAGGGTCATAATGTCCATGGACGCTATGACACCAAAAAAAGTGTCGTAGCGTCCATGGACATAATGACACATTTGGGAGTGTCATAAAGTCTAAAAATTTGCGACACTACGTCCATGGACATTATGACACTTTTGGAGTGGCATAATGTCCAAAAATATCAAAACTTAAAATTCCGATGAAAATAAAATAGCGATTCAATTAGTGAGTAGTTTACTCAGAAGCTGTCTTGTGATGTGCTAATGAATTGGAGATTCATTCTGAAAGTGTCAATTGAATAGTGCGGTAGAAAATTAGAAAAAAAATAAAAAATGAAATGGAAGTTGAAAAATTAAATTTGAAGTTCGAATTCATGTCGGGATTTCGCAAGAATTCCAAATTACTTGTACTAACCGACGAAAATAAATTTTTAGGCAAAAAAATGTATACACAAGTTATACTCGCTATAAATGTTATTTTGAAAAATGCAGCGTGACTGTGGCATTAAAAAATAATATTTGAGAGCAGCTGAGTGTTGACACCCACCATAACCATGCCCCGCCTGAGGACTTAATTAAAAAGTTCAAAATGATGAACAACGTGAAAGAAAAGGTGTACGGGACATTTTTGATGAAGAGTGTGCTTCATCAATGTCGTTTCCACAAATGAAGAGGCAAAGGTATGACAAATTATTCTCGGTGGTGGTGAGCAGGATAAAGGGAATGAAAAATCGGCGGCCGATTTTTCATTCCCTTTGTTTATGACGAATAAAGACGGACGACACTGTGAAGAAGTCGGTGCGGAAAACCGTAAATGCAAATGTAATGAAAAATCGGCCGCCGATTTTTCATTCCCTTTATCCTGCTCACCACCACCGAGAATAATTTGTCATACCTTTGCAACAAATAACAAATAACAAATTTGTTAAAATGTCAGATAATGTACATAAAATGTTTCATTCGGTAGGCCCTTTTTTATGGTGCCTATATCTAACTATGTTGACAATTTTTGGTGAGCTAGAAATTGGGAGGTACCGTTATATAAGGGTTATAATAAAACATCGACCTATGTTGACAGTTTTTGATGGGAGCCTTTAATGTCAAATAACTCCTAAATTGGTTAAAAATTGTAGCTAGAATCCTCAAAATACCGAAACTCAAATTACAGAAAGTTCGTCCAAAAAATAAAGCTAAGGTACGGAAAATCGGGAGGTTTGTTTTGGGGCTATACCAAAACATGGACCTACGTTCGGTTAAACATTTTAAGTAAAATCCTCAAAGTACCGAAAATCGGGAAGTATCGTTATATTGGGGCTATGTTGAAAATTGTTGATTCAAATGTCAAATTACAGTTAGTTCGGTTAAAAATTTTAGTTAAAATTGCCAATTACTGAAAATTGGGAGGTACCATTATATGGGAGCTATATCTGAACATGGACCTATGTGGACAATTTTTTATGGAGAGGTGTTGTGACCACTAAGAACTTCAAATGTCAAATTGCTGCTAGTTCGGTTTAATATTGTATTTAAAATCATCAAATTACTGAAAATCGGGAGGTACTTTTGTATGGGAGCTTTATCAATACATCGACTTTTCTTGACAATTTTTGGTGGAGAGGTGTGGTGACCACTAAGAATTTCAAATGTCAAATGTTCAAATTACAGAGAATTCGGTTAAAACTTGTAGGTAAAATTCACAAAATACCGAAAATCTGTTATATGGGGATACCGAAATCCGTTATACCGAGGTACCGTTATATAGGGCTATACCAAAACATGCATTGCCAGCAAACAAAAGACGCATTTTCCCAAAATTTCAGACAATTTTGGTGGAAAGGTGTGGTGGCCACTAAGAACTTCAATGTCAAATGTTCAAATTACAGCTAATTTGGTTAAAACTTGTAGGTAAAAATCTCAAAATACCGAAAATCAGGAGGTACCGTTATATGGGGCTATACCAAAGCATGTACCTATGTTCATAATTTTTTCGAATATAAGTTTTTTTGTCACTAAGAGCACTAAATATAAAATTATAGCTAATTCGGTCAAGAAATGTGACTTAAATCGTCAAAATGCCTGAAATCGGGCGGTAACGTTATATGGTGGCTATTCCAAATCATTATTCTATGTCCACTAGTTTTGTTATATAAGTTTATTGACACTTAAGAACCCTAAATGTCAATTTGTAGCTAAATCGGTCTGAAAATGTAGCTAAAAACGTCAAAATACCGTAAATCGGGGGTACCGGGGGCTATATCAAAACGTGGACCTATGTCCACAACTTTTGTTATATAAGTTTATTGACACTTAATAACCCTAAATGTAACATTATAGATAAATCGGTCCGAAAATGTAGCTAAAAACGTCAAAATACCGTAAATCGGGGGTTACCGTTATATGGGGGCTATACCAAAACGTGGACCTATGTCCACTATACCAAAACGTGGACCTATGTCCACAACTTTTGTTATATAAGTTTATTGACACTTAAGAACCCTAAATGTCAAATTATAGCTAATTCGGTCTGAACATTTAGCTAAAAACGTCAAAATACCGTAAATCGAGGGGTACCGTTATATGGGGGCTATACCAAAACGTGGACCGATATAGCCCATCATCGAACTTGACCTGCCTGCAAACAAAAGACGCATTTTCCAAAAATTTCAGCGTCCTATCTCCATTTTTGTGGATGATAGAGTGATTACCACAGACGGACGGACGGACGGACCTGCACAGATCGACTCAGAATTTTACCCTGATCAAAAATATATATACTTTATAGGGTCGCAAATGAGTATTTCAATGCGTTACAAACGGAAAAACAAACTTAATATACCCTCCATACTATGGTGGAGGGTATAAAAACGATCCTTCAACAAAGGGATTCTTGGAAAGAAGCATACTTAAGCTTAGCGATGCTTGAGACAACATCAATTTGAGGCTGATCCCGGCCCTGGAAATCCCAATGAATGTTCGAAAACGTGTCTCAAGAAAAACGCGTTTTAACACTGAAAGAAAATTACACTGTATCAATGAAATTTCTCATTGATTTTAAACCAACGAGAAATCTTCATTTCATTGTATTAATGAAATAGCAACGAAAGGGGAACTAGAAAACTTTCTGACCTAGGCAACACGCAGAGTCGCCAGGCGTAATTTGACATCTTTTTTGAAAAACATGGTAGTTTTTAGCCTAAGCGTACTCAGGTCAGTTTGACATACGACCATGTGTTTATGGTGACTTGAAAATCACTTTACAAAAAAATTGAATTTACTTGTGAACATTTTCGTCCTATAATTTTTCACAATTTTCGACGTGAATTTTGGTGGAGAGCTATGGTTTTCCATTATAAGCAACGCCCTAAAAGTCCCCATCTATCCCATGTGTGCAAAATAAGTTATTCGGGGTCAAAAGTCAAATTTTAAGGGTTTCGGATTTATTTTTTTAAATCGGTTGGTCCAATCAAAAAGTGACTAAAGTAAGTATTGTAGACCTATCTATCTGCAAGTTTGGTCCTTATAATTTTTTCCTAGAAGGAACTATTCTTCAGATATAGCTGTTTTAAAAAACACATACTTTTTATGCACATATAAGGGAAATATGCATATATTCAAATGTGCCGGCTAAAATAACCGAAGTAACCGAGTCTGTCCCCCCAAAAAATAAATGTTTCCTAGAAGAGCGAAATTATACCTCTCTTTTAAAACAAATTCCAACAAAATCAGAGCGCGTTTAGTAGAGTTATTCCATGTTAGAGTAATTTTATGCAAAAATAGCCCATTTAACCCACATGTGTAATCGAAAGCCCAACGGGAACGACCCCAACGAAAACTCTCTGATTTTTTTTGAGGTTTTGTCCGAAGTATGTTTTGTTGCGCTGATTACGGAAAAGTAGAAATTTTAATGAGCGCCGGTTATTCGACACGAAAGGCCAGATTTAAAAATCAGGTATTTCCATAAGCTTTCGAACGATATCGACTTTGCAGCAATCGGTTCAGTAGAACCGGGTCTAAGAAAAAATCATCAAACGAAGAACAAATTTGTTTCGCTCGACAATTAAAAACCGCTAATATAATAAACAGCTTTTTAAAGGATAACACGTGTAAAGCTATGCATATTAATACTCTGGTTAAGAATTAAAAAAAGTTAGATTTGGTAAGGAATAGACTTGTGTGTATTTTTTGTGTAGTTTATATTGTAGTTTATATGGTTTTTGGAATAGAACTCTCGGTATTGCGGCGTATTCGCGAAACTATATACATATATGTTGTAGAAGGTAATAGTGAGTACTATATGTGTACAACATTTTATCCCCGTATGGATTCGTAAACTTATAGAAAAATGCTTACAGATAGCTTGACACTTAAAAATTTGGATATTTTTATACCCTCCACCATAGTATGTTTTGGTATAGTCCCCATATAACGGTACCTCCCGATTTTTGGTATTTTGAGAATTTTAGCCACAATTTTTAACCGAACTATCTGCAATTTGACATTTGAGGTTCTCAGTGGTCATGAAATATCTCCACGAATCGTCGTCAACATAGGTCCATGTTTCGGTATAGCGCCCATATATCGGTACCTCCGATTATCGGTTTTTGAGAATTTTAGGTACAATTTTTAACCAAACTAGCTGTAATTTGCCATTTGAGGTTTTCAGTGGCCATGAAATATCTCCACCAAACATCGTCAACATAGGTCCATGTTTTGGTATAGCCCCCATATAACCGTACCTCCCGATTTTCGGTATTTTGAGCATTTTAGTTACAATTTTTAACCGAACTATCTGCAATTTGACATTTGAGGTTCTCAGTGGTCATGAAACATTTCCACCAAACATCGTCAACATAGGTGCATGTTTTGGTATGGCCCCCTTATAACCGTACCTCCCGATTTTCGGTATTTTGAGCATTTTAGTTATAATTTTTAACCGAACTAGCTGTAATTTGACATTTGAGGTTCCCAGTGGTCTTGAAATATCTCCACGAAACAATGTCAACATAGGTCCATATTTTGGTATAGCTCCCGTATATCGGTACCTCCCGATTTTCGGTATTTTGAGAATTTTAGCTACCATTTTTAACCGAACTAGCCATTTGAGGTTATCAGTGCTCATGAAACATCCACACCAAACATCGTCAACATAGGTCCATGTTTTGGTATAGCCCTCATATAGCGGTACCTCCCGATTTTCGGTATTTTGAGAATTTTAGCTAAAGTTTTTAACCGAAATAGCTGTAATTCGACATTTGAAGTTCTCACTGGTCATAAAACATCTCCAACGAAACATCGTCAACATTGGTCCATGTTTTGGTATATCCCCCATATAACTGTATCTCCCGATTTGCGGTGTTTTGAGAATTTTAGCCGCAATTTTAACCGAACTAGCTGTAATGATCGGTATTTTGAGAATTTTAACTACAATTTTGTATATTCAAAAATAATCGTCAATATACATAGGTCCATGTTTTGGTATATCCCTCATATAATTGTACCTCCCGATTTCCGGGAATTTTCAGGGGTCATGAAATTTCTTCACTAAAATTCGTCAACATGGGTCCATTTTTGAGGGTCAAAATTGTTTTGATGAAACTACCCTCAATTTGACTCTTGAAGTTCCCAGCAGCTATAAAACTTTTCCGCCAAAAAATTTAAGTTAAAGGACGTTCGACACCTCCAAATAATAGTTTGCTAATTCTGAACAGTGAGTTTTGCAGCACAAGCTCTAAAAGTTTGGAAATTTCTTTGACCTTCAGTACTATGCTAAGTAAATATTTGTTTTTAACTTCTGTTCGGATTGTCCGATTATTTACAAAAATTTACAGAATTTAAGTTAAAGGACGTTCAATATAAAAATGTAAAGAACTTGAAAACATGGTAAGTCGACTTAGCATACTATTGTTTAAAGTCGTCGATATTATAGCCGATGTTCTTAAATAGTAGGCTAAGATCTTCGAAATACTGAAAATCTTGCCATATCGACAACAATAACAGTTCTCTGCGGGAATTAGATCATAAAATTCCAATGTGGTTAGAAATAGTTGGGATATATACCAAACCGAGAAAATATATGGTTAAAAATTTCAAAACGCCGAAAACCGAGCGGAACTTTTTTATGGGGACTATACCGTGGTGCGATATGGTTAATTTTCATTTGGTATTATGTACCAATTTTCAAAATTGTATTTCAAATATTATGAACATTCTATATTGAATTTATATACTTTGTGGCACTAATTCATATAAAACCAACTAACTACACCTTAAAGTATATTTACGTTACGCTACACAACATTTTTAAAAATTCATGATTTTTGGTCAAGTTCAGATGAAGAAAAAACGAATAACGAACTATTTTTAATTAAGATTAATACTATTTCTTAGTAGACTGATAGACATCTTTTACAGGACACCTTGAATTACCCTTTTTCTAACCTCGTCAAAAAACGTATAATAAAGTGCACAACACGGTCTACTATGAGTTATATACATTTTCGTTTTCTCAACTTAACCTAACCTAAAATTATTTTGTTTTTTTGTGACGTTCTATTTATATTTCAAATTTTTCTGTGGGAAAATAAGAAAATTAAATAATGATAAACTTATTTTAATTAAAACGTATATTTAAAATAAATACAAAGAATATAACTCTAACAATTTTAGCAAAATAAAAGACTATAACATACCATTTTATAGTTATAATTAAATTTCAATGTTATTCTTTCATAACTACAAGTTTTCATTGCACATAGAATGTCATATTCAAGGTACATACATTGCATATTCGCATGTATGTGTAGAAATGAAATTCAGGTTCTCTTTTTAAATCTTTAAAAAAGTATCACAGTTCTATGCAAAATGATTGAGTAAACGTTGAATTAAATCAAAACGAAAATAGTAATATAATTTTCCATCTTCCATTCATATAGGAAATGTTGTGAAAAATCAATTATAACTGCATAATTAGCTAGGTGTTCATTTAAAATTCATCATTAGCATCATCAACAGTCAGGTGAACCAAGTGAGTTGTAAAATCTGTTCAAAAAGCAAATGTTTTCTCCATTTATTGACTAATTTTCCAGTCGATTAGTGTAATTCTTTGGTGTCGGTTGATGTTATGCACTGCAGTCCACATACTCTTGCATATCAAGGTGCTCTAATTTTGGTTTTGATAGCTAATTAGATTTCTATATTACCATAACGGATTTTTATTATATCAGTCATTTTGGTGTCTATGATTTTCAATTTGGCATATAGAAATTTGATTAAGGTCCATTCCACGAACATAATATGCAAATCATATTTTACCGTTCCACTCCTTTGGAATACGAGACCAAAATTTAAACAGAATATTAGAATACCTTCATTCGTTATCATCATGAGATATTGGCATTAATTTTTTTCATTTTTGGCAGCAAGTTATCTACAAGCACACATTATTCAAAAATAACGGATGGAGGAAAAGGGTGTACAATGTTAATTATACCTCATGCATAAGTTATGCCCACACAAAAATACATGTGTATGCACATATGTATTTACATCAATAAGTGAATATTTATATAAGACAGCTCTAATGTAATTGCGAGCAACTAAAATTATTAAAAATTCAACAAAAATACATTTTCTAATGTTTTCTTAAAAAACACATTGTTAGTCTTCCGGCAAAGGGAAGTGTTAGACTGAATTAACTGTTTACCTTAATAAAGATTGTTTGACACAGGGTTTCGGAGTCGGAGTCTACGAGTCGAGCGGAGTCGAAAACAAGTAAGAAAAGCGTTACGTTCGGTCGGGCCGAACTTTTTATACCCTCCACCACAAAATTTCAGCCATTTCGGGGGATTAATGTGGCCACAACCTTCAAAATACCGAAATTCGGAAGGTACCGTTCTATGGGGCTATATGATGGCGTGGACCTATACCTACAAATTTCTGGGGGAAAGTTTTATACGCCTAAAGAAGACTAAATACCAAATTTCAGCCATATCGGTGTGATAATGAGGCTAAAACTTTCAAAATATCGAAAATCGGGAGATATTGTATTATGGGGGCTATATCAACACGTGGACCTATATAAACATTTTATGGTAGAAATGTTTCTTAGCCTCTGGAAACACAAAATACAAAGTTACAACCGATTCTTTGGTCAAATGGGTCTAATACATTCAAAATATATTAAAATGACGCGTACTTTATAAGGGGTCTTATGTGGGGACTATACCAAAACGTGGACCTATATAACCCAACTTTGGTAGGAATGTTTTCTGGGCTCTGAAGACACAAAATACCAAATTACAACAAATTCTGTGGTCAAATGGGTCTAATACATTCAAAATATATTAAAATGACGCGTACTTTATATGGGGCCTTATATGAGGGCTATACCAAAACGTGGACCTATATAACCCAACTTTGGTAGGAATATTTTTTGGCCTCTGGAGACACAAAGTACCAAATTACAACCAATTCGGTGGTAAAATGGGCCAAATATCTTAAAAATTCCTTAAAACGACGACGCGTCACGCGTCATTTTGTATGGGGGCTATACGAAAGCGTGGACCTACATAGCCCGTTTTCAATACCAAAAGTCCTACGTAAATATAACATATTTTCCAAAATTTCATCAACCTACGTCAATCCGTTCGGAACGCTAGAGTGATTTTCCACAGACGGACAGACGGACAGACAGACAGACGGACGGACATGGCTATATCGATGTAGAATTACACGCTGATCAAGAATATATCGCTCATTTACTCAAAGAGTGGCATAACTCAAAAAATACGTTTTCTGAGTTAGCAATTTCTATTTTTTCTACGATTTCTACTTTATCTTGTGTCAAATTTTCATGCTGATATCTCTAAAACTCGACGAGTAACAGCTCATTTTCTACGAGTTTGGCATAATTCAACACAAAAGTTTTTTGAGTTTATGAAGCACTAAAACACTTCAAATCATGCTTGATCTTGCACAGAAATTTAGCACTGGTATCTGGCTAGCTGTTTTCAAAATATGGCCTAAGTAGTTGTTTTAGTTTTTGTGTAATAATCTTTTTAATTTGGGAAGTCAAAATTCAATCGCCAACTTAAAACGCGTTTTTCTCGAAACTTGATTTTTTGAAATGTGTCACTCTTTGAGTAAATGAGCGATATATCAGGAAAAATGTCTAAAATTGTCTTTTTCATTTCAAAAAAATCAAAAAAAAATGTTGATACTACATCAATGATTTTTGGTACATAGATTAAGAAAAAAATCAGCATTCCAAATCTGTTTTCGTTACTAACTTTGATCGTTGCGCGCAAAAGATATGACAGTTTTAATTATGATAATAAGAAAAAATTCTAAAAAAATCGCGGCTTAATATTGTTAGCTGTTATATCCTATTATCGTGAACTGAATTCGTAACCTTTGCGATGATGCAAAAAAATAATAGCAAAGTCTCAATGGATTCGCGAAAAATCAAATTTGTTAAATAATTTCACGTATTTACAAACATATTTTTGAACAATAGCGTTCATACTTACGAAAAATCTAAAAAAAATTATAACAGCATCCAGACATTTTGAGGAGTAAAATGAAACCTAAGTTGTGAAGGTTGGAGCTATAGTATTCAAGTTATTTGCAAAAATACGAAGAAAATATTACGAAAAAAATAAAATCATATTATTCTACTTTTATTTTTTATGGTTTTCTAGGAAAAGTTGGAGAAAAAATTTTTGAGTTCTTCGGCATTTTCGTCAAAATTTCACGCAATAATGATGATATTTCGTTGTAACAAATTTTTCGCTTATAGTTTTCCTATTGGATAATATTATTAGAACCTTATATCAAATCACAAGGAATTCCAATGGTAGCATAACGTAAAATAATGTTATATTGAATATTACAACATTTGAGATGCATATAAACCGCGCAATTATGAAAATGACATGATGCGCATCCGATTTTCCAACACAGCGAATCAATCCCTCTTATTTGATGTACAGTTTGTCAAATTCTATTTGGCGACCACGATGTAGCATCTGCTGCATATTAGGGTGCAAAATACAGTAAAATGGTCATTATTTCCGCGAAGTTCATTTACATTTTATGCGCATCCGATTTCAATAATCACCATTAAAAAATACATCATTCTATGCCGTTTCAATGCGATCCATCAAGAACCGTGGATGTAGCATCACACTCAATTTTTATACAAAATCTATTATATCTCTGGATTTACGAGAGTTTTTAAATATCTGTTTTCGCGCAGTTTAAACACGCGTATCGATCTATTTATTTGAGTAGAACTGACACATCCAAAACGCGTTTTATTATGCGATATTTTCAAAATAATTTTTGCAAATTTTCGAAATTTGAGGGGTATCATATCCGCCGATCTAGTGGGTGGATTTTTACGCGTCGTGGCTTGTTAGATTCAGAACGCAAAAAAACTAAATTTACGCGGGTTTTCACGGAAATCGATTGACGTTTGTAAATTTTAAACCAAAAAATAGGTTTTTGAGAAAAATTTACGCACAAAAATTTCGTGTTTGGGCGCAGATTACTGTGATCCTGTGAGGGCTACACCCTCATGATATACATTAAAAAATGCGAAATCGCGAGTACTACAATCAAATAATAAGCTTTTAGGGAAATGCAGCTGCGCGTCCCGATTAGAGCAAAAATTCAAAAAACCCCGTTTTTCTCGTTTCAAAATGTCAGCATCCGTTTGAGGTAGATATAGTGGATATATTAAAAAATCATACATTAGAAACATCAACTCTGAAGTGTACTCTTTAACTTCTCCTTTGAGCATTAAGCTCTACATTGTGTTGTAAAACCACTAATTGGAAAATAACATAATAAAACTCGTTTTTTTCAACGATTTTTTCCGATTTTTTTACATTAGTACGACCACAGCTTCCGCTCAAATTATTATTTTAAGAAACCCCTCGGTGAATCTGGCTAAAACAGTTTATTTTACCGAAATGCGGTCAAAAGTTGTGGTATAGTAAAACTGATCGCGAGTTACAATACCCCATACCTCAGTTTCAACATAAATTAATTTTCTACAAAAAGCTTGATATACTTGGTGGGGTCTACAATGTTTATTTCGAGTAGTTACAAACGTAGTGACAAACTTAATATACCCCCATCCTATGGTGGAGGGTATAAAAATAACTCGACTCCGAGCAAAATTTTTTTCCACGTTATTGATTAATTTGGAAGACGAACATTTTTTAAAAATTTATTTATTGTTGTTGGCGTTTTTTATTGTTGGACTGCAGAATTTTACAAAATGGTATAAGAAAATATATGTATATACAAATTATATATTATACTAAGTTAAAGGACAATTCACAGGATATTTACTATCCTTTGAAGTGTAGTCTATTTATACCTATTTTGTTGACCCAATTGATTCGTTACATTTTTGCAAACAAAAGTTAAGTTCTATGACAATCGAATTAAGATTGGACTTTTAACCTCTTTCGTCAGAAGTCTTACAGGTCTTCTCACATAGGTCTATTGGTATTCTCATCTTGTTTTTTTATAAGAAGTCATCCTTGCCTTCTATTAAAGTCATTTTGGTCTCTATTGGAAATCTTACTGAATACACTGTGACACAAAATGGAAGTTAAGATCTGAAGGCCTATTCTGTAACTTTTTAAAAACTTTACTCATTGTTTATTTTACAACAATATCATTTGTTAGTTTTGTAGTTGTTACAAAACAAAAGAAGTTTTAACAACTTTTAAACCGATAAAACTTAGAGAATTCCTTTAATGACGGAGGAAATTCATTTTGGGAATGAAAGCCCCAATTGAGAACCCCTAAGGGTCCTATAGCTGAAATTTCTGAGTCATGACATAATGATTTTTTTTGATTGACCCCCATCAATCATTGAGAAAATAGTTTTATATCTCTGTGGAGGAAATCCAAAGGGGGATAAAGTATATGAGCTTATGTCTCCTTGACCAGCTCCTTTAATTATCAAAACTTAACTGAACACCTTTTATACATTTAAATTTCAATTTTGTACTATATGAAAACGGGTTTTATGTATCTTGAGAGGTTTACATATGTAAATTAATAAGTGAACTGGTAGTTCGATGCGCTCTTCTAGAGCTTTATATAAAAAAATTTAAATAGTATGTGAACAATAGAGAGGGAAAGTAAATACAAGATAAATATATAAATATATCTGCACTCTTCTTGTAGATTGTTGGAATCTTGATATTTGGGGATGGTTTCCACAATGGCCACGGTTTAACTCACTTCAACATACTCCCGCCCTATTTTGGCATATAAATAGGAGAATGCCCTTCGTGATGGGAGCAAGAACAGCCTTCCCATGGTCCGTGAATCACCCAGCCAAAGGTTGTAGATTGTGCTACTGGTGTGTAACTATTAGTGTTGATGACTTCTGTTGTCTTGGTGATTTTCCAAGATTTCTTGCTAAGGACGATGTCAACGATTTCCACGTTGTGAAATTCTTCATGGGCAAGTGGAACGTAGCGGTCAAAGTGGGCACTTAGCCGAGTATCCCCAGTAGGTTCGGGAGTTATTATATCCTCTGTTAGGATTAACACATAGTCGTATCGTGGCCCTAGGCTTTTGATGAGGAAGCGACCATATGGGGCTCCTGCGGGGTTGAGGTTACGTTGGAACTCAGGAAATTTATTTGCAGACGCCCAAGATATTTGAGAATGCCGCGCCTTTTCGTTTACCATTAGGTTCATCATTAGTTCATGGCCCTTGTAGCATACGATGTCTCGAATCAGTAGTTTGACGTTGACAGAGGCCGAATACATCGATATGGATGTTGGTACTGCGCCGGCAGACTCTGACTTGGCATGGGCACTTGGTGGCGCTTTTGGTTCTTGTAGTGTTGCTGGAGCTGTCGGAATCGAAAAGTGGGGTGGGGCTGTGAAACCTTGTGAATGTGGTGGAGATGGCAATTCTGTGGAGATGGCAATGTGGGGTGGGGCTGGCAAACCTTGTGAATGTGGTAGAGATGGCAATTCGGTCATTTTGGGTGCATCCGGATTGGGAATGACTACAGTAGTGGTGATTTTTGAGCCATGGAGCATTGAATGGTGGTTGCCGCGGCAGTGACTACATTTAATGGGACTATAGCAACTCTCGATTGTGTGGGTGTGTGCGAGGCAGTTAATGCATAAATTGTGTTTTGAATAGTGCGAAGACGTAATTGGGGGCTCACCATCATGAAAAATGTGCAGTATTTTAGCTGATGGCTGCAGTCGCAAAGATGACATTTCACCATTGTGGCCTGAAAATAAAGAAGAAAATAAATATACACGAATGATTATGTGGCATTTTTGGGATTTAGTGAATCAGTGCGGTGTTGAAGTGTTTGGTTGAGTTTCCTGGGCTTATATGGGTAAAAATTTGACGATTGGTCTTGTAATTGTGCCGTTTTGTGTTAACAATTCGACTACTCGGACATTGTTATCCTAGCCATAGAATATTTTAGAGACGCGACCGAGGCGCCACTCTATATTGTTTATATTGTTCTGCGGCGTTGTAATTCAGTCACGTACTCGTTTTTCCATCGTTGGGCGAAGATGTGAAGAAGAGCCTTCAATCGCTCCAATCTGTTGAGAAGAGAGATTCGGTCATCTGGAACATTTGCTGATACTTCCGGGTATGCAACGATAGGGGCTCCTCGTAGGAAATGACCTGGAGTTATTGGATTTAATTCGTTGGGGTTTTCGGAGATCGCAGATAGAGATCTAGAATTGAGAATTGATTCTATTTTGACAAGGAGCGTGGTAAGCTTATCAAACATGAAGTGGTGGTTGGCAGAGAGATTGGCTGAAGCTTCATGCTTTTAACAGCTGCCTTCCAAAGGCCATGTTGTCCGAGGTAAACACTAGTGTGGAAAAGGTCTTAACGGCCTGGCTTTCTGCACGACCAGACAAATACCAACCAAAGTGAGATTGCCGAGCTTCGATGCCTCTCCCAATATTTTCTAATATCCCTTTTTGGTTTATGGTAGGGAGGTAATCACTGCCTATGATTATGTTATCGGACCGGGCTTAAAAAAATGTGGATCTGCTAGTTTCAGCTGTTGCACTTCTTCGAGAATTTTTGTTTTTATCGGCCGTAAGGGCAAAAGGTTAGCAAGATTCGACACCACTAAATATTGATTTGGAAGTCGGAGATCTGTGATTGTAATAGTACGCTACATTTTCCTTTGGAACTGCTGAATACAATACCTCCAAGGCCGGAAATTTGCGATTGATTGTATTCAAGGGGAATAGAACGTTTTTGCTTTATGAAGCTTTTTTCGGAACCGGCGTTTAAAAGTGCCCGAACCGCAAAAAGCTCACCGCCATGTGAAATGTTAACAACTGCCGTTGGGAGGATTGTCGTTTCATTATTGGTGGAGAAGAAAGTGTACAGAGGGGGTTGCCGTGCTCATGAAGGAATTTGGTGATGGAGTTTCTTCATCGTGTGGATCTAAATTGTCCTTGTTTGTGAAATACGAGTTTTTCACGTCTTCGGTTTTCTCGATATGGAGCATTGTATGGTGTTTGCGGTGGCATATGTTGCATTTTCTATTACTGTCACATCTGGGCTGTTTTTGAGAAAGACAATTTAGGCACCTCTTGCCCGACATTACGTATTCGATCCTATCTTGCGGAGACAAAGATTGAAAATATTTACACTGCATCAAGGTGTGACTTTGGTTGCAGTGGTTGCAAAAATTTTTATTCCAGTCATTTTGGGTGTGAAATGACTGAGATTTTGATCCGTGGTACTCTCTTGAAATTGGTTTTCTAAAGTCCAAAAATGTCTCCAACTTTTCTATTCTCATCGATAAGAAACTATCCATTTCTTTCCACGTAGGAAGATCTTTGTGATTGTTTAATGAATCTTCCCATGTCGTCGGCAATTTTTGGGGAGGCCAAGTGGATCAGAATTGGATCCCAATTATCTACGGGAATATCGTAGGATTTGAAAATTTCTAGGCGGTTGTTGGCTTCTTCCACAAGTAAAATATCGATTTTAAGCTAGATATGCTGATTTTCAGCCGAACTATGCATTTTATACCACACAATGCCCGCACCCAAAAAGAATTGGAGTGATTCTATAAAACACGTCGAAGGGAGTAATATTGTTTGGCTTGGCAACAATGGATGTTGAAATTTTTGTTTTTATAAAAACAAACATGATCTTGATATTTGGTCTGTCCCAGAACTGCAAGAATCTACTAATTTTTACTATTTTTTCCGATAACATAAAGGAAAAAATGTTATCGTAGTAAAAAATAGTAGCTTCTGGAACAGAACAATTGCTAGCAATGTTTTTAAAAACTATTCTCAAAGAAAAGTGCAAAAAAAATTGTTCTATGCCCTGATTTTAATCTCTATCAGGGCAATGCCGTTAAAGGACTATTACAATTTAGGGAAATCCTGGCTGATCCAGGACTTTCCAAATATCATTAAATTGTTTGTACATACTCTAGACCTAACCGTTAATGATTTTTCATTAACTATAAATTTCTAGCCAAATTGCCTACAATGGGACATTAATTACAATCATGCGAAAATAACGCCATGAACATCATTTTTCTACAGGAATCAATGAAAAACTGCTGATAAAGATACACTAACCGCTCACTTGAATAGAACCCCCCAGCAAAATTTTTTCAACCTCCATTTTTTCCTAATTATACAAGATATGAAATTTTTAAGTTTTATTGTATTTTGCTTCATGTGTTTGGAGTAAACTTATTCATTCATTTGCATTCAAATCCAACTTTTATAAGAATTATGCAAGGAAAACAAAATAAAGTCAAAAATTGAAGTAAAAAAATTGCTCATTTGAATAGAACCCCCCTCTATAAATTGGGAATACAGAAAGATTGTAGTAGAATATCGATGAATATTTACTCTATATTGAAAACGAAGTACTTTTAGTAATATTCAGTAAAAGTATATCCCTCCTGATTAAGGATACACCCGAATATCCTGCTTTGGCAAGGATTCTTTAAATAATCGGGTGTAATGCCCAACAAAGCTTTGCTTTTTTTCGTTCAACAAGTTTATTTTTGGAAGCGTGCTGTCTCCTTTAGTCGTATGTTTTACGCATAAATCATTTCCATACATTTTGAAGAATATTTACCACTGTAGAATATGGCGGACCCGCAAGGATTTTCCCATTTCTTTTCAAAATTTTAAGTTGTTATGACTCGAAGTGTACAAAAGTTTATAAAATCGTGATGAAATTTCCACACGGGATATCCAAAAATGTTACTCACTACTGGATATGTCTGTTTCAGAACTCCTTTATAAATTGCCGTACGTATTAAAGTGAAGTAAATTGTCGCTCATGTCCTTAATAATTAGTAATGCCTTCCAGCACCATAAAAACACATTCATAGCTACAGAAACAATTTAGAAGATGGTCTTCCATTCAATAGACGCGAAAAAAATAGTTCTATAGTTATGCAATTGTTTACATAATAAGGATAGTCCTACTAATTATGAAGGACTAGGGCGTCAATTTCTTTCACCCTAAATGCGCACGACAATTTACAAAGGAGTTCTGAAACAGACATATCCAGTAGTGAGTAACATTTTTGGATATCCCGTGTGGAAATTTCATCACGATTTTATAAACTTTTGTACACTTCGAGTCATAACAACTTAAAATTTTGAAAAGAAATGGGAAAATCCTTGCGGGTCCGCCATATTCTACAGTGGTAAATATTCTCCAAAATGTATGGGAATGATTTATGCGTAAAATATACGACTAAAGGAAACAGCACGCTTCCAAAAATAAACTTGTTGAATGAAAAAAGCAAGCTTTGTTGGGCATTACACCCGATTATTTAAAGAATCCTTGCCAAAGCAGGATATTCGGGTGTATCCTTAATCAGGAGGGATATACTTTTACTGAATATTAATAAAAGTACTTCGTTTTCAATATAGAGTAAATATTCATCGATATTCTACTACAATCTTTCTGTATTCCCAAGTTATAGAGGGGGGTTCTATTCAAATGAGCCAATTTTTTTACTTTAATTTCTGACTTTATTTTGTTTTCCTTGCATAATTCTTATAAAAGTTGGATTTGAATGCAAATGAATGAATAAGTTTACTCCAAACACATGAAGCAAAATACAATAAAACTTAAAAATTTCATATCTTGTATAATTCGGAAAAAATGGAGGTTGAAAAAAATTTTGCTGGGGGGTTCTATTCAAGTGAGCGGTAGTGTATGACATTCTGATTACCAAAATGTCATAAAAAGCGAAAATTTTGGAAATTATTAATCGATCATTGTGGTGCATCATTTTTAATGCTCATTTTAAAAATGCACATTTACTCGGCGATAAGCTGTAATTCCCACGTCATTGAACCAATATGAGTCGGGGTGCACTCAGTGATATGAAAGAAGAGAATTTGTTCCATAAAGGAATTTTGATTTGTTGAAAGCTAACTCCTAGGGGTAGTGGTGTAGGGTATCAAATGGTCGGCAACGTCCGGCTATAGCCTTTGCTTACTTGTTTTAGGTTATTATAATTGTTGTTACATCTTTTGGATTTGTCCGCTTCTGTTGCTCACCAATTTAAATGGTACAGTATTTAATTTCTTATATGTTCTCTCATTTTCCTTTTTTTCAAACAACACAATTAACGCCCATTTAAGTACTTTTTTCTGCTCGTGTCCATCGCATTTTGTTTTCTGTTTACCACTTCCTTGGTTAGTTTAGCCGCATCCTTGTCGACAATATTTGTCTGTGTTTTTCCCTCTTCGTTACTTAAATAGGCGAAAAGAGCTTAGTTCTCTTTCCGCATAAGGCGAAATCAATTTTGTTTCTTTTCATTGGTCGATTTAAACTTTATTTAATTATAAGTTGTGAAATTTTTGTTATTAATTAGTTTTGTGTCATTATTGTCAATATTTAAACAACAAGTATAGAAAGAAAGACGGGTAAATATTAAGCGGTGAGGAAGTTTTAGAAAAGTTTAAACTTAAGATTTTGATATTGTACTTTTTTTTTGCATTTATTCAATTGGAAAGTATGAAATTAATTAATAGCATGTTTAAAGATAATTATTGTATAAAATTTTCAAAAAAAAAAAAAAAAAATTAACCTTTTCTTGTCTTATTAGGACGAAGGTAACTTTTTATTCAAGTTTTTAATAAATTGAATTAATCGAGATAACATGAACTAAGTGGCGTTTGAAAGAGGAGTTAGCGAAAAAAGTGGCTACGCAATCCGAATCAACGCAACACTGGTTCAGGATTAAGTAAATTGTGGGCAACGGTTATATACCGTATAATCCGGGAAGAAGCTGATAGAACGGATGCTACATCCAATGGCGTATTGGTAACAGATCCAAAAAATGAGCGTGTTATTTTAATTGGCTGTTTATAGAGCACCCAGTGAATGGCATGATAAAGAGGAGTGTATGGCGCAGTATAAAAGTCCCAACATCCGAGGAAGTACCACCACAATTTACTATGAGCACTGTTGTAGATGTCATCCGAAAACCGAAATCATCTATAACGTTTGGCCCACATTGAATCTCAATGGTTATGCTTAAGCAACGGGATGAACCCGAAATTGAGTGTTTAACAAGTGTCATTAATTTATCGTTGGCAACCCATAATGTACCAGAAGACTGGAAAAATTGAATGGTATGGTGGAACGGAATTCAAGAATGGAATTCAGAAAAAAGTACGACTTTGACATATATATTACCTCAGCATGTATAGACTGAAATTTGCATCTATGTACAGATCGAAAACCTGCTACAGAACCGTTGAACATATGAACAAGTAAAAAAGCATTAAGTTCGGCCGGGCCGAACTTTTCATACCCTCCACCATCAAATATTCATTCCTGTCCCCAACTTTAAGTGAGTACGTTAAAATGTCAGATAATGTACATAAAATGCTTCATTCGGGAGGCCCTTTTTATGGTGCCTATATTAAACTGTTGACAATTTTTGGTGGGCTAGAAATTGGGAGGTACTGTTATATAGGGGTTATAATAAAACATGGGCCTATGTTGACAGTTTTTGATGGGAGCCTTTAATGTCAAATAACTCCTAATTCGGTTAAAAAATTTAGCTAGAATCCTCAAAATATCGAAAATCGGTACATAACGTGGGAACTTCAAATGTCATTAACAGCTAGTTCGGAGGTATCTGGGCTATACGAAAATATGAACTTAAATGAACAATTTTTGTTGCAAAATTTTTGTTGACTTTTAAATTTCAAATTACAGAAAGTTCGTCCAAAAAATAAAGCTAAGGTACGGAAAATCGGGAGGTTTGTTTTAGGACTATACAAAAAGATGGACCTACGTTCGGTTAAATATTTTAAGTAAAATCCTCAAAGTACCGAAAATAGGGAAGTATCGTTATATTGGGGCTATGTTGAAAATTGTTGATGCAGATGTGTGGTGACCACTACAACCTTCAAATGTCAAATTACAGTTAGTTCTGTTAAACATTGTAGCTAAAATTGCCAAATTACTGAAAATTGGGAGGTACCGTTACATGGGAGCTATATCCGAGCATGGACCTATGTTGACAATTTTTGATGGAGAGGTGTTGTGACCACTAAAAACTTCAAATGTCAAATTACTGCTTGTTCGGTTTAATATTGTAGCTAAAATCATCAAATTACTGAAAATCGGGAGGTACCGTTATATGGGGGCTTTCTTGACAATTTTTGGTGGAGAGGTGTGGTGACCACTAAGAATTTCAAATGTCAAATGTTCAAATTACAGATAATTCGGTTAAAACTTGTTGGTAAAATTCTCAAAATACCTGAAATCGGGCGGTAACGTTATATGGGGGCTATTCCAAAACATGGACCTATGTCCACTAGTTATATAAGTTTATTGACATTTAAGAACCCTAAATGTCAATTGATAGCTAAATCGGTCTGAAAATGTAGATAAAAACTTCAAAATGCCGTAAATCGGGGGTACCGTTATATGGGGGCTATACCAAAACTTGGACCTAGGTCCACAACTTTTGTTATATAAGTTTAGTTACACTTAAGAAACCTAAATGTTAAATTATAGCTATATCGGTCTGAAAATGTAGCTAAAAACGTCAAAATACCGTAAATCGGGGGGTACCGTTATATGGGGGCTATACCAAAACGTGGACCTATGTCCACAAGTTTTGTCACATAAGTTTATTGACATTTAAGAACTTCAAATGTCAAATTATAGCTAAATCAGTCTGAAAATGTAGCTAAACCCGTCAAAATACCGTAAATCGGGGGGTACCGTTATATGGGCGCTATACCAATACGTAGACCTATGTCCACAACTTTTGTTATATAAGTGTATTGACTGTTAAGAACCCTAAATGTCAAATTATAGCTAAATCGGTCTGAAAATGTAGCTAAACCCGTCAAAATACCGTAAATCGGGGGGTACCGTTATATGGGGCCTATACCAATACGTGGACCTATGTCCACAACTTTTGTTATATAAGTTTATTGACTTTTAAGAACCCCAAATGTCAAATTATAGCTACATCGGTCTGAAAATTTACCTAAAAACGTCAAAATACCGCAAATCGGGGGGTACCGTTATATGGGGGCTATACCAAAACGTGGACCTATGTGCACAACTTCTAATTTATAAGTTTATTAACACTTAAGAATCCTAAATTTCAAATTATAGCTAAATCGGCCTAAAAATGTAGCTAAAAACGTCAAAATACCACAAATCGGGGGGTACCGTTATATGGGGGGTATACCAAAACGTGGACCTATGTCCACAAGTTTTGTTATATATGTTTGTTGACATTTAAGAACCCTAAATGTCAAATTATAGCCAAATCGGTCTGAAAATGTAGCTAAAAACGTAAAAATATCGTAAATCGGGGGGTACCGTTATATGGGGGCTATACCAAAACGTGGACCGATATAGCCCATCATCGAACTTGACCTGCCTGCAAACAAAAGACGCATTTTCCCAAAATTTCAGCGTCCTATCTCTATTTTTGTGGGATGCTAAAGTGATTACCACAGACGGACGGACGGACGGACGGACGGACGGACGGACGTGCTCAGATCGACTTAGAATTTTACCCTGATCAAGAATATATATACTTTATAGGGTCGCAAATGAGTATTTCAATGCGTTACAAACGGAAAAACAAACTTAATATACCCTCCATACTATGGTGGAGGGTATAAAAAAGGGTTTGGATTAAAGCTCAGAAGTCTTGGGGAAAAGGTATCTGAAGAAATATACCGACATATTCCATTGGGGAAGTGGATCTTATTATACCCTCATCATTTATGCTAACGAGGGTGTATAAACTTTCATAGGGGCAAAATGTGCCTTATCGAAATATTGGTTTTAGACCCCAAGTTTATTTGGACGAAATGTGTTTCAGACAATTTGGAGTTGATTTAGCGATATCCGTCCGTCTGTCTGTCTGGCTGTCTGGCTGGCTGGAGCGCACGATAACTCCCCAACGGATCTTCCGATTCGGTCCAAAATGTGGGTTTCGTAATATTTTTTCCAAACTTAGTTTAAGTTCAAAGATGGGTTATACCGGTCCAGTCCTTCCGGTACCTCCACACAAATGTTCGGAAATGTTCGCAAAATTTGTGCGCACGACAACTCTTGAAGGAACAATCCGATTTGGTCCATAACTTGCACATCGTAACATTTCTACCAGACTTAGATGGTGTTCCAATATGGACTCAATCGGTCTATTCCTTCGGTTACCTCCCATACAAAATTTCGGAAAAGTTCAGTTTAGGACCTGCTCTCGAATCGCTTTGATTTTTGTTGTAGCAACTTGTATTCACTGCCCCCCTACGACGGTATAAGCTTCATCAGGGGCAAGTCCATACTTCCTGAGAAGAAGAAGGTACAAAAAACCCCTATGTAGTGGTTGGAGCGCAAGATAACTCTCAAACGGATCTGCCGATTCGGTGCAAACTTAGTTCAAGTTCGAAGATAAGCCATATCGGTCCACTCCTTCAGGTACCTCCCCCACAAAAGTTCAAAAATATTCCGAAAACTTGTGCGCACGATAACTCTTGATGGGAGTGACCGATTTGGTCCATACTTTTTACATACTAATATATCTACCAGATATAGGTCACGTTCGAATATGGACTATATTTGTTCACTCCTTCGGGTACCTCCCACACAAAATTTTGGATAAATTCACTTTAAGACCTGCTCCCGAATCACTTTAGTTTTTGTTGAAGCAACACCGATTTGGTCCAATCTTTGGATCTCTAAACATTGCAGAAACTTAGTTTATGTACCACTCACACAAATATTCAACATTTCTGTGTGGTTAAGTGTATGTATAAGTTTTTTTTTTTTTGGGGGGAAAAAAGTATTTCAAGCACACAGGCTGAGGGTATATCTCTGTCGGCAATGCCGACTGATACTTTTTTACTTGTTTTTAGAGTCATTCCATTCAATTTACCATGAGCGTTGTTGTAGATGTCATCCGAAAACCGAAATCATCTATAACGTTTGGCCCACACTGAGTCTCAATGGTTATGCTTAAGCAACGCGATGAACTCGAAATTGAGTGTTTAACAAGTGTCATTAATTTATCGTTAGCAACCCATAATGTACCAGAAGACTGGAAAAATTGAATGGTATGGTGGAACGGAATTCAAGAATGGAATTCAGAAAAAAGTACAACTTTGACATATATATTCCCTCAGCATGTATAAATTGAAATTTCCATCTATGTACAGATCGAAAACCTGCTACAGAACCGTTGAACGTATGAAAAAAGGGTTTGGATTAAAGCTCAGAAGTCTTGGGGAAAAGGTATCTGAAGAAATATACCGACATATTCCATTGGGGAAGTGGATCTTATTATACCCTCATCATTTATGCTAACGAGGGTGTATAAACTTTCATAAGCGCAAAATGTGCATCATCGAAATATTGGTTTTAAACCCCAAGTTTATTTGGACGAAATGTGTTTCAGATAATTTGGAGTTGATTTAGCGATATCCGTCCGTCTGTCTGTCTGGCTGGTTTGAGCGCACCATAACTCTCGAACGGATCAACCGATTCGGTCCAAAATTTGGCTTTTGTAATATTTTTTCCAAGCTTAATTTAAGTTCGAAGATGGGCTATATCGGTCAACTACTTCGGTACCCCCCACAAAAGTTCGGAAATGTTTTTGAAGGAAAACCCCGATTTGGTCCATACTTTGCACGTCGTGAAATTTCTACCAGACTTAGATGGTGTTCCAATATGGACTCAACCGGTCCACTGCTTCGGGTATCTTCCACACAACATTTCGGAAAAGCTCAGTTTAGGACCTGCTCTCGATTTTTGTTGTAGCAACTTGTATTCACTGCACAACATACGACGGTATAAGATTCATCAAGGGCAAGTCCATACTTCCTGAGAAAATGGTACAAAACCCCCTATGACAACCCTATGTGGTGGTTGGAGCGCAAGATCTGCCGATTCGATGCAAACTTAGTTTACCGATTTGGTCCATACTTTACACATCCTAATATATCTACCAGATATAGATACCTGGACATACCTGGTAATACCAAGAACCAGATTGACCACATATGTATTCAACAGCGTTGGCGAAGCTCACTTATGGATGTGCGCACAAAAAGAGGTGCAGATATTGAGAGCGATCATGAGCTGATCGTAGCCACAATTAAAATAAAATTGAAAAAGAATTATAGAGACGCAAACATCCGGCGGCAAAGGAAACATCTCGACGTTAGCAAGCTCAAAATGAGGATAAAAGAAAAGAAGTAGGCGACCGCATAAGGGAGAAATTGGTAGTGAGCAATAATCCGATCGGGAAGATGTATGCAGCGAATTCAGAGAAATCGCAGAAAAAACAATAGGATACCGAAGGAATACTGAGAGGATGGTGTGGATCGCAGATGAAACATGGAACCTTATAGAGAGGAGAAACCAACAACAGATGTTAAACGATCCACGACAAAGTATAATGTACAAAGATACAGCCAAGGCTGTTAAACGAGCCGCTAGAAATGATAAAAGACGTTACCTAGAATCGATTGCAACCTACGATTGCTGGCGCGAACAACATGCGCAAACTTTTTGAGATAGTCGGAAAATTTACCACTGTAAACTTAAAAGCAATAGAGGAATTAAAGATGAAAACGGAGAACTAAGAACTGACACGGAAAAGCAAACCCAAATATGGAAACGGCACTTCGAACAAATTAGCAGCAAAGATGACAAAGCCGACGAAATTCAACACATTAGAAATGAAAATTCACATAATATCAACGAGGAACCCCCATCAATGGAAGAAATTATTAATGCTGTAACGGCCCTGAAAAGAAACAAATCGCCTGGAGAAGATGGTTTACCAGCGGAGCTATTGCAAGTAGATCCCACAGCATCTGCATCCATTATTCACCCCTTTTTATTGGAGATGTTGCACAGAGAACGGCTGTCGATAGAATGGACTAGAGGAGCTATAATTAAACTGACCAAAAAAGGTGATCACTCCTAAATACAATATATAAAATAAGCGCTGTAATAATAAATAAAAGACTACACGGCATTGAGCAATCTTTACGGGATGAACAGGCTGGATTCAGACCACACCGCAGCTGTGACCAATCAAACACCCTGCGAATAATAATCGAACCGACTAATAATTCGACCGACTGGTCGAATGGCGCTCACCTCTATACTTGTGTTTCGTTGATTTCAAAAAAGCATTCGACACGATCAAACGTAGTGCAATATGGAAAGCACTGGGAGATAAAGGAGTACCTATAAAGATAATAAAGATCATAAAAGCGATGTACGACAACTCCACTTTACAGGTTTGCCATGACGGTTTGTATAGTGACGCATTTAAAACCAATAGTGGAGTAAAACAAGGCTGTCCTCTCTCCCCTCTACTGTTCGCAGTTACCCTCGACAGCATAATGTCCGAATTCTGCAAAAAGAAAAGAGGAATCGTTTGGGGTCTCCAGCAACAGCTCGAGGATCTAGACTTTGCAGACGATATATGCCTCATATCACATAAGCACCAAGACATGCAAAACAAATTATACGACTTGGTACTACTTGCTAAGAATAGTGGACTGCATATTAATATCCAAAAAACAAAAGCGATGAGGATAAACAATCAAAATAACAATAAACTATATGTAGAAAGCAAAGAAGTAGAATACGTAAATTGCTTCTGCTACCTTGGATGTATTATGTCTGTAAACGGAGGAACGGAGGAAGACGTCAAATACAAGCTAGCTAAAGCCCGAGCGACTTTTGGACGACTAAACAAGATTTGGAGATCGCCGCAAATCACACTGCATACAAAACTGCGGTTATTCAATGCATGTGTGAAAACAACACTTTTATATGGAAGCGATACATGGTTAATAAACGATTCCACTATAAAAGCAATTCAAACCCAAATTAGTAAGTTCTTGCGCATTATATGTCGAGTCTTCTGGCCTAACACGATTACAAATGCAGACTTATGGCAAAAAACAAACGAAGAGCCTATTGTCAAATAGATAACCAAGAAAAAATGGAGATGGATAGGTCACACTCTTCGGAAAACTCCAGCCAGCATCACAAGATAGGCCCTAGAATGGAACCCCCAAGGAAGCAGAAGACGTGGCCGTCCAAGAAATACATGGCGCCGTACAACCATAGCAGAAGTCGGTAGAATTAACATTCCATGGGAAGAAATAAAATCACTCTGTCATGATAAATCAAATTATAACATTATTGTAGAAACCCTGTGGAACATACTGTAATAAATAAAGGAAAAAATAGATCACGTTCGAATATGGACTATATTTGTCCACTCCTTCGGGTACCTCCCACACAAAATTTTGGATAAATTCACTTTAAGGCCTGCTCCCAAATCACTTTAGTTTTTGTTGAAGCAACTTGCATTCGCTGCCTCAATTACGACAGTAAAAGTTTTTACAGGAGCAAGTCCATACTTCTTGGCACCATATGTAGTGGCTGGAGAGCTCGAACCGAACACTGCGTTCGTCCACACTTTGGATATTATAATATTTATTAGACTATAAGAAGAAATTCTAAGGTGGTGCTTATATAATTTCCATTCATTCCGGTACCTTCCCCACAAAAGTTCGAAAATATTCGCTAAAATGGTAAGCACGATTTCTCATAGACGTAGCAACCGATCTTTGGATCTCTAAACATTGCCGAAACTTAGTTTATGTACCACTCACACAAATATTCAACATTTTTGTGTGGTTAAGTGTCTGTTCGAGGATCTTTTGGACATTTTTACGGAAGGGCCCGGTTACAACGATATTATGTTTTTCGTAGGCTAGTGTGATAAAAAAGTTCTATCTATAGATATCCCCGCAAATTGTTGAGCTTTTATTCTATCCATACTTTTACATAAGTAAATACATAAGTTTTTTTGGGGGGAAAAAAGTATTTCAAGCACACAGGCAGAGGGTATATTCTGTCGGCAATGCCGACTGATACTTTTTTACTTGTTTTTAGAGTCATTCCATTCGATAGATATAACGCCCATCAGTCCTTTCAGTTGGTAACCGTAAAATTTGGAACCATTATTTCAGAAAGCACGGGCTTGCCCACCAAAAGCATATTATCGCTGTAAACAGGACCACAAGGTGTACCTTATTTAAAAATTTTCCAAAGAATCCTCAAACAGACTTTCAACATCACTTAAACAAAAATGTTGAACTATTGGTAAATTTTCGAACATAAACTAAGTTTTATGGGAGGTACCGAAATGAGCAGCCCGATAAACACCACCTTCGAAGTTTATCTACTATTCGCATATATATTAAGATATAGTGTTTTCATATCGTCACAGAATTGTCGTGCGCACTAGCTGTATAGCTTTTTATAACTCTCGGGGAATTTTTGGAGGAGGTATGGGCTTGCCCCTGAAAAAACTTTTAAAAGTGGCCCAGAGAAGAACCTGTAGGAAGCAGGTCTTATACAGCATTTTTCCGTAAATATTTGAATTTTTGTGTGCGAAGCACCCGAAGGAGTGGACCAATATAGTCCATATTCCAAGCTGAAGAAATATTACGATGTGATAAGTATGCAACAATTCGGTTAGTCCACAGTACGCACCAGTGGACCGACATACGAGGACCAAATTTTGGACCAACTCGGACATTGATAAATCGACTAAAATCATCTAAATCATTTTTTTCGATTTTGGTGCGGCCTTAAGGCTGAGGGTATAAAGATGTCGGAGACACATGTAATGAAACAAGCATATCTTCAAGGTGAGGTATAATCGTTAAAGTTGTATATCCTTCATCTTTCTGAAATACCACATCCTCCATTTGGATGTTATGTATATGGATGGTTGTACGATATCATGATTTAGGGTTCATGGTTGTTATGTGGACCGTCACCATGTAATTGACTTAGCGCTTTCAGCTACCACATCGTGACTGCTGACTAAAGTCTTTCCTGAACATATTTGCACCCCACTAAAAACTACCCCAATATATTGGGTATGTATTAAGTCATTGATATTTGCACAAGATC
Organism: Musca autumnalis; assembly: GCF_047663935.1. NCBI lineage: Eukaryota > Metazoa > Arthropoda > Insecta > Diptera > Muscidae > Musca > Musca autumnalis. Next base: position 130,139,606 of record NW_027411755.1, on the reverse strand, counting down.
AGAAGTAGCGACGAGATCCTGATGTCGCCAGAAAAACTTGGGGTACTAATAAAGCACGTTGTTGAGCACCTAGAGGTATATTCAAACTTGTCAGAACGCTGGTCTGAGAGGTGAATCACGGTGTCTCCTTATGTCATCAGGGTACAATAGATTGACAATGCAGTACCTTCATATTTTATGCAGTTTAGGAAAGATGTTCAGTATAAAGAGAGATGTCAAAGATACAAACGTCAACTTCATCTACGTCATATGGTCTAGCAGGTTTCACTGACATGCACACCGTTGCAGTCATCCAGACCGTCCAACGCTATACACAGTGGATCCACCCATTTGCCAAAAATAAAAAAATTAATGCCATGACATGGACCTTTTAAAATATATATTAGTTTTAATTAATTCGAACGCGATCTTTTTAAGAATAGCTTCAAAAGTCAGAACATTTGACTTATATTGTTTGTTGTGAGTAAAACCTATATTTTTAGTGCAAGTAAATATATTCAAAATATCGCGAAACGAATACGTTTAGCAAACTATTATAGTGGATTTTGAAGGAGGAGGTAATAGCTTAATTTTCATTAAAAAATAGTGTGTTAGTGTTTTGTGGAATTCTAGTTAGCTGCATATTTTGTTAGTTTATTTTGTTTTGCCAATTCGATCATATACTTAAATTTGACCTACGGTTTTAGTCATGATGTCCACCAGTGCCCACCTCGGGAATAATTTTCCAAAGTAGGTCATGGGTTTCAGATTATTCAGTATTAAAATCAGCTGCTATCTAGTGCCAGACTATAAATGGTGGCTCGCTGACTAAAGCTGCTCTAGAATAGGGTTTCTACAGATATATTAGCGTATAACTCTGTTATCTGACCACGTACATTAACATAATTGGCATCAGTGGCAAGATGAAGAAATCTTCTTTCAAATTTGTCTTACGTTGGTGGTACGTGCCTTCCAGGAAGAACGCTATAAGATCTATATTAAAAATTTTACCAATTTTCAGACAAAAATTTTGATTTTTTTTAATCCGCTAAATTAGTTTTGGATATTGTTTTGTTTCCCCAAGCCTTTATTTTTGCATCATAAGATAATCGGGACCTTTTTTCATGTCATTTTGTATTAACAGCATAAAACAATTCTTACCGTATGCCCCCTCCAGGGGGGAAAGGTGGAGAACACTCTTCGCAGCAGCACCAAGCTGTAACCGGCGCATTGACTTGATTTTTTCACTCTAAGTACTTTTGGCCACTTTCTCCATACAAGTGAATCCACTGTGCTATAGTGTGAATACCGTACTCAGAGACTTCCCCTTTATCCATGGTAGCAGAAGAAAACCAGTTGTCAACGCCCAAGAGATATTAGAGCGGGGAATTCTCCGCAATTCGTATTGGTCCCATGTAGACAGCACGATACCCACCATATGCCCTACTTTATGTAGGGACCAGACAATACACTTCATCTCTATCACACATCCCTGTCTCCTGATTCTTTATGAAAACAGAAAAATTATACACCACCCAGTATATTAGCGTTCCTACAGCCATTTGCTTTTAAGTAACCTCCATATTAGTTAATATTTATTAGATGTTTTTAATACAATTTGGAACTTTTAGACTTTTCCAAACCTGCGAAGACAATTTTTTCATGTCAGAAGACATTTTGTGAGTTGTGTAGAGCTTATTGTGCATCATAACATTATTGAGTAAAACTTTGTTTAACATGGATGTGAATGAACTGCATAGAATGATGATAAAAAGATTCCGAAGAGATGTGGTAGATGCGGCCGAAGAACCCCAAAGTTTTTTTTTAGATGAATTACTAGCACAAAAAGTCAAATGATGTAGAAACACTTTTGTTATTTTACAGTTCATATAAATTCCTGTATATACATATGTATACTACATACAGTTCTTGTAGTTTAGGCTGTTAGTAAAAAAAGGAACAAACTGATTCCTTTGTCCAATAAACATAATTTCATTTGGTCATAAAATGTAAGCATCATCCTCAAACCCCATGTTCCCCAATTCGAAAACAATTGATATTTGAAACATTCGCTTTGGCTTCTGCTTGTCATGCAAACAATGCTTTTGTAACAATAGCTGACAGCCAACATTTAATGACTTTGAAAATGCGTTAACCGTACGTGTGAATGTTGCACACCATTCATTGCATATTTTCCGACATGCCAAAAGCATCAGAGCCTGGGTAACAAAGTGCTGACAGAAAAGAGCATACAGTAGCTGAGGGGATATGTGACAAACATTAGGTTAGCTAAAGCGGTTCGTTTCTACAGATGTCGATGTTGGAACAAGACCTCGCAGTTTTTGTCATGTATGGTAGTTGTAGTTGCAAGTCAATGTAATTGTTTGTCATTTTTTGTTCGACATGGCTACTAATGGAAATCCGCAAGTATTCGACTGGGTTCCTGTTCATAAAGATTTTGTGAATGAACTGAACAAACTAGAATTTACAACAAACTACAAACTACATCATGCAGACATTGAAAAAATGATGAATGATAAGCTGTTGGATCACTTCTTTCAAGGTCGCACAGTGTCACGACCGTGGCCAAAAATGATCAAAATCAAGTACTTCGGAATACAAATTTATTGATGAGAATCTAGTGTAAACACTTCAATTTGAAGAAGTTTGAATTATAGTATTGATTTGTCAAGTAGTTTTGCCAAGGGAAGGTTCAAATCCGATAATTGTTGGAAATATGTATTTTTGTCTTTATTTTACTAAAATTAATAACTTGTAGTATGTTCCAAAATGTTAATATTTAAAGTAATTTATAGTTCTAAAATAAATTTTTAAAGTTGCTTTGGATGTAATAAACACGGATTTAATTTTATTTGGAAGTAAATAGTGACCATATGGTGTTTACAGCTACCCAAGTCTGTGGAACTTAGTACGTCGATTTTGTGAACAAAATTTTAAAATTAGAGGAGTTCGAAAAATTTTTATAAAAGTGTATATCGATATTATTTGTTGTTTAAGTTGTGAAAAATGAGTACTTCAAACGTATAAAGGTTCCAGCTGCAAAGGTTTGCAGACGAACATGTTATATCTCTTTTTCAGCGACCACCTCACTCAATAGGTTACCCTCTATTTTAACAAAGCGCTTTGCGGTGTTGGCTATAGCGCGAAAACGAATGAACCGATCATCATATATTTTTGTGGGCTTAATAAGTACGTAATAATATTGCTTTAGAGAGACTTTTAAAAATATCATTTAAAAAAAATGAATAAGCAATTTCAAAATTCGATTTTTTACAAAAAATTGACCGTTTTTGACCAATAATCGGTCATAAAACGTTTTTAAAGGAAAATTCTCATATATAAAGACAAGAGTTTGATGTATTCAATAAGCTCACAAAAAATATGAAAATGAACACCAAGTTTCAGTAATTTCGGGTGGATATTGACGCCAAAACATTCAAAATACCGAAAATGGGGAGGTATGGTACTATGGGGGGTATTGGAAGACGAGGAACTATACTGACAAATTTCTGGTGGAAAGTTATAAGTCCCCAACGAAGACTTAATACCAATTTTCAGCCATTTCGGTGTGATAATCAGGCTAAAACCTGCAAAATACTGAAAATCCGGAGGTACGTCCTATGGGGGCTATATGAAGACATAGGTCTATGCAGGAAAATTTCAAGGTGAAAGTTTTATGCCCCCACAAAAGACCAAATACAAAATTTCCGATAATCGGGAGGTACCGTTCTATGGGGGCTATATCAAAACGTGGACCTACACCCAAAATTCTCAGTTGTAATATTTCATACCTCTGCTGAAGACTAACCACCAAATTTAAGTAATTTCGGTTGGTCATTATGACTAAAACTTTCAAAATACTGAAAATAGCGAGGTACGGTTCTATGGGGGCTATATCAAAACGTGAACCGACCGTCCCAGTTTTTTGTCCTGGAGATTGTAAGTCAATAATAGGTACGTGTACCAAAATTGATGCATCTACAACAACTCCTATTTTTGGCCACAGTTAATATGAACTCGCGACATAGTGGGTCGCGGTCCAAAGAAGGAAGACGGAACTTTCAGCAAGCAAACCGGTAATGAAGTATACTAACAAAAGAGGCCTGTAGTGGGATTATGAATAAAATCTATTAAGGAAAGTTAGCAACACTTTAGACATATTTAGATGTCGTGCTAGACAAAGGCTGAGTTTGAAAACTTGTATATATATATATTAAATTTATTGCAAATTAGTAGTTGTGAAGTATTTTTGAAGCATTTTTACTATCAAGTCAGCCAAGTGGCTCTGGTCTTCATACAGTGCTTCTTCAATACACACACGTATACAACCGAAGATATTTTTCTTCATGAATTGTAATGCCTTCTAGTTCGGAAGTTTGATAGATTGGAATTTGTTTAGAACGCTAAGACGTCGACAACATTGTATGTTTGTTGAGGAGGAACAAAGTGGCTCTAGTCTTCATACAGTGCTTCTTCAATACACACACATATACAACCGAAGATTTTTTTCTTCATGAATTGTTTTGCCTTCTAGTTCGGAAGTTTGATGGATTGGAATTTGTTTAGAACGCTAAGACCTCGACAACATTGTATGTTTGTTGAAGAGGAACCAGGTTCAAACCTCAGCAGGGGCAGTCAGGCTCATGCTATGAATTTTTATTTAATTGTTGTCTTATTAGGACGAAAGTCATTTCTTTGTGAGCGTTTTATTTAATTGGTTGGATGTGTGTGGACTTCGCTAGATATCACTTTTTCTATACGAAACTCTTTAGGTCATGATAGCTCAATTAATTCAGTTAAATAAAACTGTCACAAAAAATGACCTTCGTCCTAATAAGACAACAATTAAATATTATCATTTTAATTTTACCGATTTTTGTAGATAACCAAAATATGCGTTAAAGACTCCCACTACTGCTAAACCTATACCACTTAACACAGAAATACAACCTTTTTTAACAGAATTAGTGAGGAAGTACTGGATATAATAATATGTTCAGAAAATCTAGTAAACATCGTACAAGATTGGAGGGCCTTAAATGAACTCTCCTTCTCTGACCATTTATATATTATGTTTAAAATATCAAGAAGAATACCGAACACTGTAACATTCCGAAAGAAAACCAAAACCAATTGTATTAGATTCGGAAAACTAGTAAGATAAAGACTAGGACAAGAAGAAGTGGAATGCATAAGTCAAGAGGGTATAGACACAAATGTTAACAAATTAAGGGGTGACCACCAGATGAGAAGCCCAATTAAAGCCATAAAACTGTTTTTCCAGGAAAGCTATAAAACATTTTTAGTGGATGTATTTTTCATTTGAAAGAACTCATCTTAGTCCACTTTTTGAATTTTTCTCGTTTAAAAATATTACCTAGTTTTGTGGCAATTGCCTGTCTACCAAACCTTGTTTGTATTAAAGCGGTTTTCGGTGCCAACTCTAGCTTGAAAAATAATGATCCGATCTTCATATATTTTTGTATGCTTATTAATAACATAAGGATATAGTCCTTCATCGATCGATTTTTTAAAAAATATTAGGTTTTACGGAAATGGTGGAACCAAAAATTCTAAATTTCAATTTTTGGCTTAAAAACTGATGTTTTTAGGTCATAACAGGGGCAACAAAATGTTTAAAAATAAAATCGATCGATGAGGGACTAGTTTTTGGTGTCCTTGATAACCCCGAAAAATTATATGACAATCGGTTTATTAGTTCTTGAGCTAGAGTTGGCACTGTTTTCAAAATTTCATTTCGAGAAAAGCACGTTTTATGTTTCTATGCACAATGAATTGTTCCCTTCCAATACTCATAGCACAGTCAATTTTGTTCCGATCGACTTGAAAGTTTTACCACATATTCGATGCTACTTTTACTTTAAAATAGGCCAATAATTTTTTTCGATTTTCTGAAATTTAAAAGTGGTGGTCACCACTTAACCGAGGCCCTAGTAAGGTTATTCGAAAAAAGTTGTCCCCTTTTAGAAAGAAAGTAAATTTCTAGAAATCGTAAATTGCGGATTGAAAATTTCAGCTACATTTTCTTATTTTGGTCGGAATAGCTAAAACCATGAGGTACCGCGATATGATGTATATGCTATGTCGATGGCGAAGCTACCCCTTGGGTGGGGAGGCTTCGCCACTTTTTAGACATTTTGTAAATTCTCAAAAATAATATTTTAAAAACACAATTATAATCTTTTATATATCAAAACTTATAGTCAAGATATCGTAATATTTTTACCAAAAATAATATTTGGAAAAACTTTAATGGTGTCGATATGAGAACATTTTGAACAAAAACGTGGCGAAGGCGCCCCATGTTACCATATGTATAACCAGTATATTAACACATCTCAAATACGCTTTATCTCGTCGAGATATGAAGATTGGTATATCACATTGGGGGTCTAGGACCGATATTTGCGGTGTTACATGAATCTTTCTCAAAACAAACTTATAATACCCTTTCCACATAGTGGTGTAGGGTATAATTAGTTATTTAGTCTTCGTTGTGGGCCAAAAAATAACTACTTATTTCGCGGGTCATCCCCTTGTGAAAATACTAGTCTAATTTACTGAGGGGTTTTGTAATGAGTATTTTTGCTAGGTTCTTACAACGTTTTTAATGAAATGTGCGACAAATGGAAGTAAGCCCATGTTTCGGTATGCACACAGATCGTTGTACTAAACGATTTCAAATATTTTAACGCTTTAGATACATTTTCAGATCTAATTAGCTATAATTTGGCATTAAGTATTCCTAGTGGACAAAAAAAACGTCTCCTACAAAAATTGTAGACATAGATCCATGTTTTGGTATAGTCATATAACCGTACTTCCCGATTTTCGGTATTTCGAGAATTTTAGCTATTTTATTGACTAAACTATTTGTAATTTGATGTCTGAAGTTCCTATTTGGCCCATTTTTCCACCGAATTGGTTGTAATTTGGTACTTTGTGTCTCAAGAGGCCAAAAAATATTCCTACCAAAGTTGGGTTATATAGTGTAACGTGACCGTTTCATATACCCCTACACGCATTTATTTCCATCAACTACAAGTGCACAGTTAGCATAGTGGATACATTTAACTTCGGTGTAATTAACTACAATCACTGTTACACAACAATTCGCATTCACTCCGCATAACTACCCGAATATGTATTCTGGTTTTATTCACCGAAGTCGTCGATCACCAGCCGAACAGAGTACGAACAGACGTGTGGCTCGTCCGCAGTCTACCATACTAGTTAGCTACGATTCGACCCAGCTCATAGCAAGCTCTCAGCTCTTAGCAAGCTCCCAGCTCATAGCAAGCTCTCAGTGCTTAGCACGCTCACAGCTCTTAGCAAGCTCACAGCTCTTAGCAAGCTCACAGCTCTTAGCAAGCTCCCAGCTCATAGCAAGCTCCCAGCTCATAGCAAGCTCCCAGCTCTTAGCAAGCTCACAGCTCTTAGCAAGCTCCCAGCTCATAGCAAGCTCCCAGCTCATAGCAAGCTCTCAGCTCACAGTCAGCTCAAGCTCATAGCCAGCTCCATGCTCTTAGCCAGCTCCCATTAACTGATCTCTTCCCCCAGCAACCCGAGCCGAGTCACACACCCGACGACTGCCGACAGCAACCCGAATACGACAGAGCCGAGCCACATACCCGAGGATTGCCAATGAGCCGACAGCAACCCGAATACCGCTGAGCCGAGCCGAGCCACATACCCAACGAACCGACAGCAACCCGAATGCCACAGAGCCGAGCCATATACCCGAAGATTGCTAAAAAGCCGACGACAATCCGAGCACTACCAAGCCGAGTCACACACACGACGATTGCCAATGAGCCGACAGTAACCCGAATACTACAGAACCGAACACACACACACACGACGATTGTCAACGAGCCGACAGTAAACCGAATATTACAGAGCCGAACACACACACGACGATTGTCAACGAGCCGACAACGATCCGAACACCACAGAGCCGAGCCATACACCCGACGACTGCCGAGTTTGCAGTCACCCGAATAGCCGACAGCATCCGAATACATCAGAGCCGACGCAAACATACACGATTGCCATCGAGTCGACAACAACAACCCGGCTACCAACGAGCCTATTACAACAACGCAATTGGCACTCACATCTCATCCATATTCCTCACAAATATTGTTCGTATATCCAACACCAAGAGTTTTATAATAAATATTGAAATTGTAAACACTCGTGTTTTTACTTAAGGTTTGTGGGTCCTTAGGTCAACCCTGGCAGCGTCTGAGCTTACCTCAGCCCTAGATAAAACCACCCGTTATAAATGGCGCCCGAGCAGGGACCCGACGAAAATACGACAAGCGAAAAAACGAAACCAATCGCCAGCGAGGATTCGTCGAGTTCCGCGAATAATAGTGAAGGAACTTTGGAAGTAACAGGCATCACCACAACGTCAATGTCCAACGCCGAGGTGATGGATACCATACATCGTTGGTCACTCAAATTTTCCGGTGACCACGACCTCCTCGACTTTCTCGAACGATATGAAGAGTTAGCCGAGTGCCATAGTATACCTTTAGATCGCCTCCTCCCGTCGCTGCTTACCACCCTGGAGGGAAATGCTTTGAAGTGGTACCGAGTGAAGCGGGGCGAAATCAAAACCTGGGTCGACTTCCGTACCGAAGCTGAAAGGTTCTTCCTATCCAAACGTCACCTGAGTATAATTGAGCACACATTTTACAATCGTCGGCAACAAAACAAAGAAAAGGCAAAGGATTACATAATTACTATGCTCACGATTTCACGACGTCATCCGCAGCTAAAATCCATGAACCATCTGGATCGTATATACGACGGCCTTCGACCCGAGTACCGACATTACGTACGCCGTCACGACTTCACAACATTGGATGAATTGATGAGCCTAACCGATGACTTTGAGTTGATAAAGCGGGACGAAGCTCGCCTTGAAAGGCCCCACACCGCTCACATGCTCCAGGTAACAGACATCCCCTACTCCCGTCACACGCACTGTTGGCGATGCAAAAATCCTGGCCACACTCGATGGCAATGTCGACAAACTCCAATCCGATTCTGTTCTCGATGTGGGAAAGATGATGTGCTTTCAAGAGACTGTAGATGTACAGACAATGTTCGTGAAACTTCGGACACCGCGATTCACCGACGGTTTAGCGGATATTTTATTCCTGTGTCAATCGATGGAATCAATGTACAAGCCCTAATTGACACCGGAGCCTCTACCAGCTGTATCGGTGAAGACATGAGAACGAGATTACAGTCGAAAGGGGTATCTCCCAGCACCATGAAGAGAAGAGTACAGATGGCGGACAAGAGAGTAAGGGAGTGCGAATCGGATCTTCGCTTGAGTGTTGAATATAAGGGAAAAATAACACAGCTATCGGTTACGGTTGTCCCAACTCTAGCAGAGCCCCTAATATTGGGAATGGACTTCCTAGCCGAACGGAATTGCCGTCTCAGCATCGATGGAGAGACAGTGCTACAAACAATTCCCGAGTCACACACAGACTACATCTACGCTATTACCACTCACACACATAACAAAACCCCAGTATCTGTCAGTAACGTAGAACAGAAAGTGCTTCAAAACAATTCCGAACCGCATACAGATTGTACCTACCCCATTACCACTCACGCCCAGCATGAAACTCCAGAACCCTTCAAAACACCAGAACAAACCAGGACAAATCGTCGTAACCACAGCCATGCTGTCACCACCGCTACAACTTCCTTGACTTTGTTCCTCCGCGACAGTAACATCGCTAATAAGCGGAGCCAAAGCCTGAGCCAGAAACACTTCAATTACTGCACGTCAAGTATAATGAATCCACCAGCCCGAATACGAAAAAGATATACATTACGGACTTCTCCCCATATACAACAAAGTACCGGAACTGCTGTAGAAGTTATAACCCAGAAGCAGAGAAGTACAACATCATTGGCTTTATATGGGCAAGGTCAGGAATTTGATATAATCCATGAATACCGGGGGAAAGAAACTGAGACTTCCAGCACAACAACACAAAAACAAATATGTAATTTATTTTCCTCCGAAGTGAGGGGGGAGATGTAACGTGACCGTTTCATATACCCCTACACGCATTTATTTCCATCAACTACAAGTGCACAGTTAGCATAGTGGATACATTTAACTTCGGTGTAATTAACTACAATCACTGTTACACAACAATTCGCATTCACTCCGCATAACTACCCGAATATGTATTCTGGTTTTATTCACCGAAGTCGTCGATCACCAGCCGAACAGAGTACGAACAGACGTGTGGCTCGTCCGCAGTCTACCATACTAGTTAGCTACGATTCGACCCAGCTCATAGCAAGCTCTCAGCTCTTAGCAAGCTCCCAGCTCATAGCAAGCTCTCAGTGCTTAGCACGCTCACAGCTCTTAGCAAGCTCACAGCTCTTAGCAAGCTCACAGCTCTTAGCAAGCTCCCAGCTCATAGCAAGCTCCCAGCTCATAGCAAGCTCCCAGCTCTTAGCAAGCTCACAGCTCTTAGCAAGCTCCCAGCTCATAGCAAGCTCCCAGCTCATAGCAAGCTCTCAGCTCACAGTCAGCTCAAGCTCATAGCCAGCTCCATGCTCTTAGCCAGCTCCCATTAACTGATCTCTTCCCCCAGCAACCCGAGCCGAGTCACACACCCGACGACTGCCGACAGCAACCCGAATACGACAGAGCCGAGCCACATACCCGAGGATTGCCAATGAGCCGACAGCAACCCGAATACCGCTGAGCCGAGCCGAGCCACATACCCAACGAACCGACAGCAACCCGAATGCCACAGAGCCGAGCCATATACCCGAAGATTGCTAAAAAGCCGACGACAATCCGAGCACTACCAAGCCGAGTCACACACACGACGATTGCCAATGAGCCGACAGTAACCCGAATACTACAGAACCGAACACACACACACACGACGATTGTCAACGAGCCGACAGTAAACCGAATATTACAGAGCCGAACACACACACGACGATTGTCAACGAGCCGACAACGATCCGAACACCACAGAGCCGAGCCATACACCCGACGACTGCCGAGTTTGCAGTCACCCGAATAGCCGACAGCATCCGAATACATCAGAGCCGACGCAAACATACACGATTGCCATCGAGTCGACAACAACAACCCGGCTACCAACGAGCCTATTACAACAACGCAATTGGCACTCACATCTCATCCATATTCCTCACAAATATTGTTCGTATATCCAACACCAAGAGTTTTATAATAAATATTGAAATTGTAAACACTCGTGTTTTTACTTAAGGTTTGTGGGTCCTTAGGTCAACCCTGGCAGCGTCTGAGCTTACCTCAGCCCTAGATAAAACCACCCGTTATAATAGGTCCACGTTTTGGTATAGCCCCCATATAAAGTACGCGTCATTTTAATATATTGTGAATGTATTAGACCCATTTGACCACAGAATTGGTTGTAATTTGGTATTTTGTGTCTTCAGAGCCCAGAAAACATTCCAAAGTACGCGTCATTATACCCTACACCACTATGTGGGGAGGGTATTATAAGTTGGTTTTGGCCAAAAAGTTTGTAACGCATCGAAATAATGGTCGTAGACCCATACTTATATATACCAAAATGAATGTCTCGGCGAGCTGAGTCGATCTGGCTATGTGTGTCCGTCCGTCACTCCGTCCGTCCGTCCGTCCGTCCGTCTGTCCGTCTGTCCATCTGTCCATCTAAACCTTGTAATCACGCTACAGGTCGCAATTTTTATCGGATCGTCACGAATTTTTGGATAATGATGGGGGTCCCGGAGGGGAAGAAGCCTATTGATTTTGGTGATGGTCGGATAATATTTAGGGGTCGGAATGGGCAAAAAACTTTTGTGGATAAAAGGACAACGTTTTTTTCCAAAGCGAATATCTCAGCTTCTATACGGGGTATACTAAAAGCAAAACCTGGCAATAAAAGTAGAAAATATTACCATTCTAATGATGTTCTCGTAGGTTATCAAACAACGAAGATATCACAGTAGTAGCAAAAAACCCAAATTTTCATTTTTGCGATTTTAATTATAATGACGAATATCACAGCTTTGGTTGCGGGCTTCCCAAAAGCAAAGCCTGGCTATGAAAGTAGAAGTTCCCATCTTTACAATGATAAACTAGGTCGGCACAAGTGACCAAATAACGGAGATATTGCAATAGTCGGTAGTACATCCCATTTTTCAATTTTTTGGAAATCACGCTACAGGTCGCAATTTTGATCGGATCGTCACGAAATTTTGAGGGTTAATGGGGGTCACACAGATGAAGAAGCCTATTGATTTTAGTGATGGTCGGATAAAATTTAGGGGTCGTAATGGGCAAAAGACTTATTTGGAGAAAAATTCAACGTTTTTTCCTAAGCGAATATCTCAGCTTCAATATGGTTTATACCAAAAGCAGAACCTGGCCATGACAGTAGAAAATATCGCCTTTCTAATGATGTAAAGCAGGTTCTCGTAGGTGATCTAACAACGAATATATCGCAATTGCCGCTAATAGAACCCAACTTTTTATTTTTGCGATTTTAATAATAATGACGAATATCACAGCTTCGGTTGGGGATCTTCCAAAAACAAAGTCTGACTATGAAAGTAGAAAATCATATCTTTACAGTGATACAAAATAGGTTGGCGTAGGTGGCCACATAACGGAAATATCACAATAGTCGGCAATACATCCCATTTTTTCATTTTTTTTGTAATCACGCTACAGGTCGCAATTTTGATCGGATCGTCACGAAAAACATTTTGATTTTTGATAATGGTCGGATATTATTCAGGGGTCGGAATGTGAAAAAAAATATTTGGAAAAAAGACCAACGTTTTATTTCAAAGTTAATATCTCCCTTCTATAGGAGGTAAAAAGTAGAAAATATCACCTTTACAACGATGTGAAGTTGGTTGTCATAGGTGGTCAAACAACAGGGATATCGCAATAGTCGGTAATGCATCCCTTTTTCCATTTTGGTGTAATCACACTACAAAATTTTGATCGGCTCCTCACAAAATTTTGGGGGTTGATGGGGGTCTAACAGATGGTTGGCATACATCCCACTTTTCCATTTTTTATTTGGGTTGTACTGTCGATGCACTTAAATGCGTTTCAAAAAAATTGACCTGTGTTAATGATGACATTCAGAGCAAAGGCGCTAAGCTATCCCAATTTTAATATTTTGAGTTTTATTAGTCAAAAGCTTATGAACAGGATTAGTGGTGTAGGGTATCACATAGTCGGCCCCGACCCGACTATAGCCGTGGCTCACTTGTTTTAATATATTTTGAATGTATTAGACCCATTTGACCAAAAAGTCGGTTGTAACTTTGTTATTTGTGTTTCCAGAGGCTAAGAAACATTTCTACCCCATAATACAATATCTCCCGATTTTCGATATTTTGAACGTTTTAGCCTCATTATAACACCGATATGGATGAAATTTTGTATTTAGTCTTCTTTAGGCATATAAGAGGCGTAGGTATAGGTCCACGCCATCATAAAGCCCCCATAGAATGGTACCTTCCGAGTTTCGGTATTTTGAAATGGCTGAAATTTGTGGTGGAGGGTATAAAAAGTTCGGCCCGACCGAACTTAACGCTTTTCTTACTTGTTAGATATATTTTCTGACCTAATTTAGCCATTTGAGGTATTCGTGGTCAAAAAATATCTCGACCGAAAATTGTGGACAGCAAAGAAAACAAATTATTCCATTTTAGTATTCTAAATTCAATTTTATGGTGGAGGGTTAAATTTTACTTGTTGAATTCCCCCCAAATAGTTTTCTCACATTTTCAGTCAAATGCGTGCATAATTTATATTAATGTTATACTGCCTTATTTTTATTAAAAAACCAAAAACACAACAAACAACAATCCAACCACTTCAACAATAACCGTTCAACTGCATGTGCTATTGAGCATTTCCCTATTATTCATTTTAATTATAATGTTTTTGCTCACTATTATTGACATTTCACACAATAATAATCCTAACACAAAAGTATAATTCATATAAAAACAATCCACACAGGAAAAATCAATAACATTATAATTAATATAAACAGCATTTGCATTAATATCAATAGTTGTGGTTGTGTATACATATGTATATCATATTTTTCAAAGCCCTCTCCATAGTGGATTATTACAAAATCACTTCACATTGCCATAAATTCACGTCTGTCTAATTAAAATGTAAATTAATTCATGAACAAATATGACATGAACAAATGAACGCCCGAATGTGTGTTTGTTGTGTGTTTTGGTCTATTATCATAAAAACAAAAAAATAATTAAGAGTTTGAAGTACGAGTCTATATACATACATATGTTACTAATAATCACAAATCAAATATGAAAAAACTCAAAATGACTACCATATTCTGTTTATGGTCAATAGAATTTTACAAATCAGATCTCCATGCATTGATTCAATATTAATTCGTTATATTGTCGGTGTCATGCCTAAGTGTTCCATACGTCATTTTCCCTTTTTGAGGTAATATCAATTTAATGTTTGCGTCACGATTGATTGGAGCTGACTGAAGAAAATACTTATTTTTTTTAAATAAATTTATTAGTAGTAGTATATAGATCATCTTTGCCAAAAGTTAAGGGAGTATATGTTGGAATAAAATAGCTATAGAGATTTTTTTATAAAATATAATATTTGTCGAGTTGGTCCATATCCACACATATGACACAAATGCAAAATATTGTAAATCACATGGATCAAAGTTATAACAAAATTTTCCCATCTTTGCCTCAATAAACTTTCTAAATCCAAAATTGAATTGAATTGAAGTTCTGAGTTTTGGATTGTGTTTTTAAATTTGTAAGTTATAAAAATATTAATTGATGAGCTCAGCGTCAAAACGGCCTAACCCACATGTTCAAAAAAATCAAACAGGCTATAAAGATATATCCGGAACCATTTGAAATAAATAATTGCACTGTATAACACTAGGTTATACTACCTGCTAAAACAATGCAATATGGAGGTTCCGGCGAATCTACACAGTCAGTTTGATTGAACATGTGGTTTAGGCCGTTTTGGCGCTGAGCGCCTCAATTTCATACCTGAAAAGAACTTATGGTTTCGGGCCGAAACGTGGATGTCTCGGAAACTAGAGCAGATAAGAAAAATCTGGCCAGAAATTCAGAAAACCCTACAAACCACCTATATCCCAAAAAGGAAAAAATGACCTATGAAACATTTATGCATGACACCGATGTCATGTAAATGAAATTTGAGGTTGCATTCATAGTAAATGCTAATATTCAATTTGTTTATAGGACAACGTCATATTGATTTCGTCAATAACTAAATATCAGTTAATTAATAGCAGAACGATGTGATCACTATACCAGTATATCGGCTTTTATATAGAAATTTTAAATATTGCGACCAGTAAACGGTGAGTAGCACTAAGCATTTCTATAAAATGAGATATTTTAGCCCAATTCGTCGAGAGACCAAAAAATTTGCATGAAAAGTTTGAAATTCTTTTTTATAATAACGATATTTTGTAGCTTATGAGTATTTTTGTATTTTTTTGAAATTTTAACCAATTGTAACTGCGTTATCTATATATATATAAATGAGCTTGGTGGTAAGTGATTGACTGACTGACTGACTGACTCATCATCAACGCCCAGCCAAAACGGCTAAAGCTAGAAGCTTGAAATTTTACCAGTGGGTCACTGTTGATGCAAATGTGCGAGATAAGGCCGGGTTTTAGAAAATTCGTCCTGGAACCACAAAAAATAACAACAACAAAAATCCTTATTTTTCATTACTATTACGTACTTATTCACTTAGTTGGCCCTCTGCAAGACATGTGTCAAATTAACAATGCTATAACTTCATGATACCGTAAACGATCACACATAATTTCAAATTTTGTAGTTTACTTCTAGGCGCACTTATTTTATCGTAAACCACTAAATAATAGAAAGACAAGACATTTGTTATCTTCCATTGCAACAGATGTCGCAGTTGGTGATAATGGTGTATAAACATCAATTACGCAAATGAACAAATGAGTTGCTGTTGAAGACAACATTAGGGGAATAAATTCAGAAATCGGCCAGAAATAACAACAACTAAAAACTGTATGGACCTCACTTTTTGGTAATAACTAAATGTTTGCAAATCAATGAAAGTGCAATAAAATTGTGCATATTACCACGATTTATTTGCAATTAAGAATTTTATCGTACATGGAGATGTACAGTTATAACTATTCAATTTCAAAATCTGTAATTTGAAGAAATCGCTAAATAATTAATGAAATCAATAATGGGCCCCAGGAATATAGGAATATAGGAATTTGGTATGGGAATCAAGGTTGGGAAGTGGTGCTTCTAAAAGAAATGGTTTGCAAAATTACCAATCATGTGTACGAAAAGTACTAAATGGTACTAAATTTAGTACGATTTAGATTTGGGTGAACGTAAAGAGCTGGAAACCTGAAATTTGGAATTAAGGTTACTGTTGTAGTGTAGGATTGAGATATGAGGGTAGTTTTGGAAATTCGTGCTTATGTGTACGAAAAGTACTAAATAGTACTAAATTTGGTACAATAGGAATTTGGGTGAACGGATAGAGCTGGAATCCTGATATTTGGAATTGAGATTACTGTTGGAGTGTAGGATTGAAGAACTTTTGGAAATTCGTACTTATGTGTATGAAAAGTACTAAATGGTACTAAATTTGATACAATGGGAATTTGGGTGAACGGATAATAGCTGGAATCTCGAAATTTGGAGTTGAGATTACTGGTGGGGTGTAGGATTGAGGTAGTTTTGAAAATTCGTACTTATGGGTACGGAAAGTACTAAATGGTACTAAATTTAGTACAATTTGGATTTGAATGAACGGATAGAGCTGGAAACCTGAAATTTGGAATTAATATTACTGTTGAAGTGTAGGATTGAGATATGAGGGTGGTTTTGGAAATTAGTACTTATGTGTACGGAAAGTACAAAATGGAACTAAATTTTGTATAATGGGGATTTGGGTGAACGGATAGCGCTGGAATCTCTAAATTTGGAACTGAGATTACTGGTGGAGTTTAGTATTGTGGAAGTTTTGGAAATTCGTACATAGGGTACGAAAAATACTAAATAGCACTAAATTTGGTACAGTTTCGATTTGGGTGAACGGATAGAGCTTGATTCCTCAAATTTGGACTGAGGATCACTGATGAAGAGTAAGAAAGATGCACTTAAGGGTTTTTGGAAACTTGAGTGTACGAAAAGTACTAAATGGTACTAAATTTAGTGCAATTTGGATTTGGGTGAACGGATAGAGCTGGATTCCTGAAATTTGGAATTGATATTACTGTTGGAGTGTAGGACTGGGGAAGTTTTGGAAATTCTTACTTATGTGAATTAAAAGTACTAAATGGTACTAAATTTGGGACAATGGGGATTTGGGGGAACGGATAGAGCTGGAATCCTGGAATTTGGTCAGACTGCTCTTGGAGTATAGGATTGAGATGGAAGTAGTTTTTGAAATTCGTACTTATGGGTACGAAATGTACCAAATGGTACAACTTGGATTTGAGTGCACGGATAGCGCTGGAATCCTGTTATTTGGAATAATGGTTACTGTTGAAGTGAAGGATTGAGGTTGTTTTGGAAAATCGAATTGTACAGAATTTGGCATAATTTGTTTTTGTGTAAAGGGGTTTTTCGAAATTTGTCGTAGAATGGTATGAAAAGTGCTAAAGTGTACTAAATATGGAATCCATTGTATTAGGCAAACGCGAAGAGCTAGAAATCTGAAATTTTGAACGAATGGTCATTGATGGAGAGTTAGGAAGATGTACCAAAGGGTATTTAGAAACTCGACCTATAAGTGTACGAAAAGTACTAAAAGTTTCTAAATTTGGTACCAATTGCATATTTTTAATGGATAAAGCTAGAATCTTCAAATTTGGTATGGGAATCAAGGTTGGGAAATGGCGTTGAAATAAGGAAATGGTTTTGGAAGTTCGTATTTATGATTACGAGCAGTACTAAATTTGGATTTGGGTGAACGGATAGAGCTGGAATCCTAAAGTTTTGAATTTGGGTACGAAAAGTACTAAATGGTACTAAATTTGGTACAATTTGGATTTGGATGAACGGATAGAGCTGGAATTCTGAAATTTGGAACTAAGATTTCTGCCGGACAGTAGAATTGAGGTAGTTTTGGAAATTCGTACAGAAAGCACTAAATTTGGTACAATTTGAATTTTAGTAAACGGATAGTGTTGGAATTAGGAATTAAGATTACTGTAGGAGTGTAGTATTGAGGAAATTTTGAAAAGTCGTACGTATGGGTAAGAGAAGTACTAAATGGTACTAAATATGGTACAATATGGATTTTGGTGAACGGGTAGAGCTGGAATCCTGACATTTTTGTTTGGGAAAGAAATGGTACTAAATTTGATATAATTTGGATTCGGGTGAATTAATAGAGCTGGAATCCTGAAATTTGGAATTACGATTACAGTCGAAGAGTAGGATTCACATTGTTTTGAAAAAGCAAACTTATGGTTACGAAAAGCACTAAATGGTACTAAATTTAGTACAATTTGTATGTAGTTGAACGGATAGCGGTGGAATCCTGCAATTTGAAAGAATGATTATTGTAGCCCTGTTGCGTTGAGGAAGTTTTGAAAATTGGTAGGGTGTGTATTGGTGTGCAACGTTGATCTCGCTGTTAATGTGTAAGGGTGAGATACGGCTGATCTTTTTGAAAATCGAACTTAAGGGGTACGTACAGTACTAAGATAAAAATAAATATTTATTAAAATTGGTATTAGTGCGACCAAATTTTCAGTGTTTGTCATTTCCATATTATATATTGTTTATTTGTTTTTTTATATCATTTCCGCATACGAAGTAGCGGGCATTTTGCTAGTCTATATATATAAATGAGCTTGGTGATAAGTGACTGACTGACTGACTCATCATCAACGCCAAGCCAAAACAGCTAAAGCTAGGAGCTTGAAATTTTACCAGTGGGTCACTGTTGATGCAAATGTGCGAGATAAGGCCGGGTTTTAGAAAATTCGTCCTGGAACCACAAAAATAACAACAACAAAAATCCTTATTTTTCATTATTATTACGTACTTATTCACTTAGTTGGCCCTCTGCAAGACATGTGTCAAATTAACAATGCTATAACTTCTTGATACCGTAAACGATCACACATAACTTCAAAGTTTGTAGTTTACTTTTAGGCGCACTTATTTTATCGTAAACCACTAAATAATAGAAAGACAAAAAAAAATACAAACCGATCCTGATTTTGTTTTCACATAATAGGTGTCGCACAAAAGATTCGTTAAAATCCAGTTAGAAAAAATGATTTCAAACGATGCATTTGTAAAAATTTTGATTTTCAATTTAAAATTAAAACAAAAATTCTTTCAATAAATAATGTTGGGTTTGTTGAGGAAATGAGTTGCTGTTGAAGACAACATTAGGGGAATAAATTCAGAAATCGGCCAGAAATAACAACAACTAAAAACTGTATAGACTTGACTTTTTGGTAATAACTAAATGTTTGCAAATCAATGAAAGTGCAATAAAAAGGTGCATATTACCACAATTTATTTGCAATTAAGACTTTTATCGTATATGGAGATGTACAGTCATAACTATTCAATTTTCAAAATCTGTAATTTGAATAAATGGCTAAATAATTAATGAAATCAATAATAGGTCCCAAACCAGAGACAAAAGATTGGTTCTGTAATTGAAAACGATTTTGGAGTATGTGTGTTACATGAAAAAGGCAGAAAAGTATTACGTAACAAGTATTCATCACGAAGGGTTAGGAAAAAGTTCTCTCCCCGCAAAATATAAAGGAATGAATCAGATTTGCTACTAAGAAGATTTCAAGCCCGTTAAAGTACTTTGATGACGTTATATTTTTTGATGAGATGAAAATTATGTTGCACTATTACGACAGATCCCAAAAAAATATGGCGCGACCCTCTCACAGCCCTGGAAAATAAAAATGCAATACATACTGTAAAGTTCGGAGAACTGTAAGTTATGGTAAGGGCATAGACTAAATGAAGTGTATAGACAAAGGATTATTCATGTTGAGTGCTGTCAACAGACCCAAACCAAAATACTCAACATTTTTCGAAGTCGATTTTTGAGACAAATTCCAAGATTTTCTTTTACATCTGAGGATGTCGATTCCGTCAAAAACTAACCCCATACAGTTTTTGTTAGAACAAGATGTTTTTATACCCTCCACCATAGTATGGAGGGTATATTAAGTTTGTTTTTCCGTTTGTAACGCATTGAAATACTCATTTGCGACCCTATAAAGTATATATATTCTTGATCAGGGTAAAATTCTAAGTCGATCTGAGCACGTCCGTCCGTCCGTCCGTCCGTCCGTCTGTGGTAATCACTCTAGCATCCACAAAAATGGAGATAGGACGCTGAAATTTTGGGAAAATGCGTCCTTTGTTTGCAGGCAGGTCAAGTTCGATGATGGGCTATATCGGTCCACGTTTTGGTATAGCCCCCATATAACGGTACCCCCCGATTTACGGTATTTTGACGTTTTTAGCTACATTTTCAGACCGATTTGGCTATAATTTGACATTTAGGGTTCTTAAGTGTCAGTAAACATATATAACAAAACTTGTGGACATAGGTCCACGTTTTGGTATAGCCCCCATATAACGGTACCCCCCGATTTGCGGTATTTTGACGTTTTTAGCTACATTTTTAGACCGATTTAGCTATAATTTGACATTTAGGATTCTTAAGTATCAATAAACTTACATAACAAAAGTTGTGGACATAGGTCCACGTTTTGGTATAGCCCCCATACAACGGTACCTCCCGATATACGGTATTTTGACGTTTTTAGCTACATTATCAGACCGATGTAGCTATAATTTGACATTTAGGGTTCTTAAGTGTTAATAAACATATATAACAAAACTTGTGGACATAGGTCCACGTTTTGGTATAGCCCCCATATAACGGTACCCCCCGATTTGCGGTATTTTGACGTTTTTAGCTACATTTTCAGACCGATGTAGCTATAATTTGACATTTAGGGTTCTTAAGTGTTACTACACATATATAACAAAACTTGTGGACATAGGTCCACGTTTTGGTATAGCCCCCATATAACGGTACCCCCCGATTTGCAGTATTTTGACGTTTTTAGCTACACTTTTAGACCGATTTAGCTATAATTTGACATTTAGGGTTCTTAAGTATCAATAAACATATATAACAAAAGTTGTGGACATAGGTCCACGTTTTGGTATAGCCCCCATATAACTGTACCCCCCGATTTGCTGTAATTTGAAGTTTTTAGCTACATTTTCAGACCAATGTAGCTATAATTTGACATTTGAAGTTCTTAAATGTCAATAAACTTATATAAGGAAAGTTGTGGACATAGGTCTACGTTTTGGTTTAGCCCCCATATAACGGTACCCCCCGATTTACGGTATTTTGACGGTTTTAGCTACATTTTCAGACCGATTTAGCTATAATTTGACATTTAGGGTTCTTAAGTATCAATAAACTTATATAACAAAAGTTGTGGACATAGGTCCACGTTTTGGTATAGCCCCCATATAATGGTACCCCCCGATTTACGGTATTTTGACGTTTTTAGCTACATTTTCAGACCGATGAAGCTATAATTTGACATTTGAAGTTCTTAAATGTCAATAAACTTATGTGACAAAAGTTGGGGACCTAGGTCCACGTTCTGGAATAGCCCCCATATAACAGTACCCCCGATTTACGGCATATTGACGTTTTTATCTACATATTCAGACCGATTTAGTTATCAATTGACATTTAGGGTTCTTTAATGTCAATAAACTTATATAACTAGTGGACATAGGTCCATGTTTTGGAATAGCCCCCATATAACGTTACCGTCCGATTTCAGGTATTTTGAGAATTTTACCAACAAGTTTTAACCGAATTATCTGTAATTTGAACATTTGAAATTCTTAGTGGGCACCACACCTCTCCACCAAAAATTGTCAAGAAAGCCCCCATATAACGGTACCTCCCGATTTTCAGTAATTTGATGATTTTAGCTACAAACCGAACTAGCAGTAATTTGACATTTGAAGTTCTTAGTGGTCACAACACCTCTCCATCAAAAATTGTCAATATAGGTCCATGTTCGGATATAGCTCCCATGTAACGGTACCTCCCAATTTTCAGTAATTTGGCAATTTTAGCTACTATTTTTAACAGAACTAACTGTAATTTGACATTTGAAGGTTGTAGTGGTCACCACACATCTGCATCAACAATTTTCAACATAGCCCCAATATAACGATACTTCCCGATTTTCGGAGAATTTTACTTAAAATGTTTAACCGAACGTAGGTCCATGTTTTTGTATAGCCCCAAAACAAACCTCCCGATTTTCCGTACCTTTCTGTAATTTGTAATTTAAAAGTCAACAAAAATTCTGCAAAAAAATTGTTCATTTAAGTTCACATTTTCGTATAGCCCATATACCTTCGAACTAGCTGTTAATGACATTTGAAGTTCCCACGTTATGTACCGATTTTCGATATTTTGAGGATTCTAGCTAAATTTTTTAACCGAATTAGGAGTTATTTGACATTAAAAGCTCCCATCAAAAACTGTCAACATAGGCCCATGTTTTATTATAACCCCTATATAACAGTACCTCCCAATTTCTAGCCCACCAAAAATTGTCAACAGTTAGATATAGGCACCATAAAAAGGGCCTCCCGAATGAAGCATTTTATGTACATTTTCTGACATTTTAACGTACTCACTTAAAGTTGGGGACAGGAATGAATATTTTATGGTGGAGGGTATGAGAAGTTCGGCCTGGCCGAACTTAATGCTTTTTTACTTGTTAAAATTGTGTTTTTAATTGAGTTGTTCTGTAAACGAACTCGATGTTAACAAATAAACGTATAGACAAAGGATTACTCATACGATTTGTTCCCAGGTTTTACCATTTTTGAGAGAAGTTCAGGTCACAGTTTTAGGTTTTTTGTTAGGTTTTCGCGAGTTTGCTTGAAAACGGCAAGTATTGTCAAAATGGGACTAAAAAAATCTTACAGCTGTGAAAATTTCGCAATTTTTCCTAGGTTGTACCATTTTTGCGATATATAAGTTAAAGTAGGGAAATTGCAGTCATGACATTGTTTCATATGGAGACGATACAGTCAGTGAATTGTCCTATTCTAACCTACAAACATATCATAAAGGACAATTTTGTAAAGAATTTTCGATGCTACAACAATTTCTTTATTCCATTTTGGGAGGGCGTGAAAACCTAAAAACCCCCCAAAAAATGTGAACTTTGAACGTGATTTATTTAAAAAGCTCTTTTTTTATTCCCAGGTGTAAGCTCCTTTCATTTAATATTGGTTCAAGAGCACCGCATCATGTTATATGCTGTTAACCGACCCAAACAAAAATACTCAACGTTTTTCGAAGGCGATTTAAAAAAATGCAATATTTTCATTTATACATTTATCTGAGGATGTAGATTTCGTCAAAAACTAACTACATACAGTTTTGTTTTAACAAAATCTGATTACAATTGTATTTTTAATTCAGTTGTTCTGTCAACAAACTCAATGTTAATAAAATTGATGAGAGCAGTCCTTTGTCTATACAATCCGTTTTTCTGTGGCATGGGGTTGTATATAAAGCAAGGGCTTTGGTAAAATACGGATTTCGGAGGAAACATTGAAACATTATTTAATCGACAACGTCAAAATTGGGTTTTTGGACACTGAAAATTATAAATTATAATATAAACTCTACCAATACAAGACAGTCTAGACAGACGTAAATCTTATTTACGTAGGACTTTGTTGTTATACAACTACAACGAAGACATCGACACTAAAGTCCAAAGTCCAAATATTAACCCCATTGAAAGTTTATGGGTTCATCTGAAGACAGAAGTCGGGAATAAGACAGCCCACTAATATGAGAGACTTAATAAAGATCAATGGCACAAATACCAATAAAATATGACATTTCGAATTGTTTTTTTTTTTTAAATCCCAGGAGTTTACAAGCTGTAATTGATACCCAAAGTAGGTATACGTTATATCAAGACCAACTTTTCCTGAAAGTCCCGATACGATAAATGTTATACAAATAACCTTTAGATAAGTAAAACAGTGAAATGTATACATTTTTCGCAGAATACATTCTTCGGACATCCTCAATGTTCATGTGAAAAAGAATGACAAAAGTCGACCAACCCTAAATATGTACATACAAAATGTATATGCAAAGTTTCAACACATATGTAAAAACATATCGTGTAAAGTATCCATTACATATTTAAAATTACAACGAAAATAAATACATTATTGCTCTGCAGAAAAATTGCAATTTTCAATACATTACTTTTCAGTGAAAAAATCTGCGTTTTTGAATAATGGTTATTGTATGATTATAGTATAATAGATTTCTATTAACGCTGAATATTTTAAGACAAAATAATTAATTAATGGTCTGTTTCTCTAAGATGATTCGAAATCAAATCCGTTCGAATTACTACCAACCAAACTCCTGTTGTTGTAGAAAATACACAGTCTTACATAAGTATACGTACGCCCCATAAATCTCGGGTTTTAGAAAAAGTAATGATATTTATGAAATTCCAAGTACACAAGTTTATTTCGTCTCACTAATAAACAATATTAAATACAACAAAAGTTTATTCCATAATATAAATAACGGTAAAGTTTACAAAAATCAAAACATGACACTTACAAAAGTATACGTACGCCCCAAGGAAATATGAGTATTATCGTACAATTTATGGAATTAGCAGCAAAATTTATACATTTTATTGTTTTGGCGAATGTGTCTGGGTGTCCGAGATATATTTTAGAAAAAAAAAATAATTTTTGGGTGTTAAATGCCGTTATTTAATGCCAAACTTCTGGTATAGCTCGTTAAAGCGGAACCTTGCTGATTTCTTTCCGTTTTAGGTATTTGAGTATACAAAAGCCACAATATTAGTGTCAGATTATAGATTTTGAGATCCTAGAAAGCTTTTTAGTTGATCTTGTGCATAACACACCTTCCTGGGTGTCGATAAATTCACATTTTTCCTGGGATATCGCAGGAAGTCAATAGATTCCTCGGAATTCTTGGCTCAAATTACCTACAGAAGACCTTGAATTGTGTTCTAATATGGTGTTATATAATCCTTGGACACTTATTGAATCAGAAATGTACAATTATCCCATACTTTCCGACCCTATATTGACGGTAATTGTCATAATACGAAAACTACGTTGTTCACAGTGTAAATTTCATGCTTTTTGGTAGTGATTATATTTTGATGCTTTAGGGACAGGTTTTTAACATAGTATTTCACATTTCTGATGCAAGTGGTGTCCAAGGATTATATAACACCATATTAAAACACAATTCAAGGTCTTCTGTATGTAATTTGAGCCAAGAATTCCGAGGAATCTATTGACTTCCTGAGATATCCCAGGAAAAATGTGAATGTATCGACACCCAGGAAGGTGTGTTATGCACAAGATCAACTAAAAAGCTTTCTAGGATCTCAAAATCTATAATCTGACACTAATATTGTGGCTTTTGTATACTCAAATACCTAAAACGGAAAGAAATCAGCAAGGTTCCGCTTTAACGAGCTATACCAGAAGTTTGGCATTTAATAACGGCATTTAACACCCAAAAATTATTTTTTTTTTCTCTCTAAAATATATCTCGGACACCCAGACACATTCGCCAAAACAATAAAATGTATAAATTTTGCTGCTAATTCCATAAATTGTACGATAATACTCATATTTCCTTGGGGCGTACGTATACTTTTGTAAGTGTCATGTTTTGGTTTTTGTAAACTTTACCGTTATTTATATTATGGAATAAACTTTTCTTGTATTTAATATTGTTTATTAGTGAGACAAAATAAACTTGTGTACTTGGAATTTCATAAATATCATTACTTTTTCTAAAACCCGAGATTTATGGGGCGTACGTATACTTATGTAAGACTGTGTATTTGTTTGACTGAAAACAAACACGACTCCTAAATTTTTATATATTTTTCAAAAAAAAAGTTTTGTAGTAGTTTGAACGAATTTGTATATATCGTATTAATGAAACTGGCCATAAATCTTCTTATGTTAAAGACTGTCTATTTGTTATACTCTACACCACACTGTGTAAGGGGTATTATCAATTTGTGCATTTGTATGCAACATGCAAAAGGAAACGAAATGGGTCAATGGTTCCTTTCGATGATCTACATAGCATCACATTCTGAGTCCATTTATACGTGCCCGTCCATCCGTTAATGCACTTTTGTCGCATTTATTATCCTATCCGGGTTAAAATTTATGATTGTCGCAATTTTGACAAAAGGACTATAGCTATTGCTTTTGACGAGAATCAGTTGAGATTTGGATATAGCTCCCATATATTCTCCCGATTCCGTATATTCTATCCACCAAACAACTATTTTAAAACAAATGTGTAATGAAATCTGTTCAGTAGTGCGATTCACAAACTAATTTTGTGAGTTACCGATAAGTGTCGGTAAAATTAAAATGCTCATAATTTCGGTAATTACCGAAAGAATATGTGGTTATACCTTAAACTGTCGTACTTTACTGGTTAAAGAATTTGTAAATAGTAACGGGTGAAACTATACTCTGCATTTTAATTTATTTATTTATTATCCTCCTTTATATTCGTGTGAATTCTCCGCTAACGAAGTAGCGGGCACTTGCTAGTATGACACAAATGCAAAATATTGTAAACCACATGGAAAAAAGTTATAACAAAATTTTCCAATCTTTGCCTCAATAAACCTTCTAATGACCGTAATTTCTAGCCCTAGGTATCCGGATAGGTAGCTACCTATTAGTTATCTTTACCTACGCGTTTGGTAATTTCTACGTGCCATTTACCGAGGCGTGTACGTTTTCGACCCGGTAACGTTACCTATGCATTGAAATTATGAAATTTTGCTTACACGGGGGATATCTATGAACTCATAGGTAACTACGCGTACAAATTACGGGCATAAATCGAAAATTAAAGCTCTGAGTTTTGAAATGTGTTTTTAAATTTGCAAGTTATAAAAATATTAATTGAGGAGCTCAGCGTCAAAACGGCTTAACCCACATGTTCAAAAAAATCAAACAGGCTATAAAGAAATATCCGGAACCATTTGAAATAAATAATAAAGAAACTCTCTATTGCACTGTATAACACTAGGTTATACTACCTGCTAAAACAATGTAATATGGAGGTTCCGGCGAATCTTTACATTCAGTTTGATTTTTTGAACATGTGCCGTTTTGGCGCTGAGCGCCTCAATTTCATACCTGAAAAGAACTTATGGTTTCGGGCCGAAACGTGGATGTCTCGGAAACTAGAGCAGCTAAGAAAAATCTGGCCAGAAATTCAGAAAACCCTACAAACCACCTGTATCCCAAAAAGGGAAAAATGCTGTCTCTATTTATTAAATTAAATTTTGTGCGTTGGACCGTCCCGAACAAGTGTTCAGATGCATTTCTGACTACGTGCCTAGAAGTTGGTAACCAAATTTGTCAAACTTAGAATTTCTGTTGCGAACTTGCGTATTTTTGGTTTTTTTCGTGTTAACGTTTTGTCGCACATTTTATTTGCATATGCCTTGAATTCCATGCAATTTTAAAGAAATTTTTTCATCATTCAATCAGTGAATAGATACCTCATTCGTCGAAAGACATCTAACTTCGTTTGTTCTCTGCACATTCAAATGTTACATACATATACACAAAACATAACCGGAAGACTGTTACAAAGCTTGCGTTTTTAATCCTTTGAAAGAAATAAAAAATTATAAAACAAAAGTAGACTGCCATAAACTTGTGAATGGGAGGGAGGAAAAATTCTCTTTTGCTTTATATGCGATAATAATACAATTTCAATTAAAAAAAACTTACAACGGTACTTATCGTGCATAATGTGTGTGCTCCAGTGTGCTAGAAAAGAATGCTAGTAATATGATGTGAACTTCGCTGCGTTTACTATGACTCACCGTAGTAGAAATTCTTCGTATTTTGTTTCCGTTTATTTCCCTGAATTCTTTTTTATTATTATTTTTGCGCAGAACTTGTGTTGTCTCTATGTTTTGTTTCGCTCAACAATCGCGTTAACAGGAAATTAAAAAACTCATTTCCCCCCAAGGTGGTTAAGGAACTTTTAATGCTGCCAACAGCCTTTTCTTACAATTATCATTTATTAAGTTATGCACAAACTATGGCAAAACGAAGAAGGAAATGAGGAGGCTTAGTCCCAAGAAGAGATAAAAGCCAACAAAAATGAAAAGCAATAATATTTAAAAAGAATTCCGTAAAGAATTTCCGTATCTCTGGAGTTTATTTAAAGGATTAAATGCTAATAAGAAATGAGGGCATCGGAACAGGTAAATGCTTTCTAGCTATATTTGCTGAAAAAATGTATAATTAAATATCTGTGTGAAAAAAGTATGATAGATTTATTTTGGTTGAATACTTTTTGCTTTGCCAAATGAAAATATTTCAGAAGGGTTCTAATATAAATATTTAATGAAGGTATCTATCTTCTTATATATATAAATGAGCTTGGTGATAAGTGATTGACTGACTGACTGACTGACTCATCATCAACGCCCAGCCAAAACGGCTAAAGCTAGGAGCTTGAAATTTTACCAGTGGGTCACTGTTGATGCAAATGTGCGAGATAAGGCCGGGTTTTAGAAAATTCGTCCTGGAACCACAAAAAATAACAACAACAAAAATCCTTATTTTTCATTACTATTACATACTTATTCACTTAGTTGGCCCTCTGCAAGACATGTGTAAAATTAACAATGCCATAACTTCTTGATATCGTAAGAGATCACACATAATTTCAAATTTTGTAGTTTACTTCTAGGCGCACTTATTTTATCGTAAACCACTAAATAATAGAAAGACAAGACATTTGTTATCTTCCATTGTTGGTGATAATGGTGTATAAACATCAATTACGCAAATGAACAAATGAGTTGCTGTTGAAGACAACATTAGGGGAATAAATTCAGAAATCGGCCAGAAATAACAACAACTAAAAACTGTATGGTCCTGAGTTTTTGGTAATAACTAAATGTTTGCAAATCAATGAAAGTGCAATAGAATTGTGCATATTACCACGATTTATTTGCAATTAAGAATTTTATCGTATATGGAGATGTACAGTCAAAATCTGTAATTTGATGAAATCGCTAAATAATTAATGAAATCAATAATAGGCCCCAGGAATATAGGAATTTAGTATGGAAATCAAGGTTGGCAAGTGGTGCTTCTAAAAGGAAATGGTTTGAAAAATTACCAATCATGTGTACGAAAAGTACTAAATTTAGTACAATTTAGATTTGGGTGAACGTAAAGAGCTGGAAACCTGAAATTTGGAATTAAGGTTACTGTTGTAGTGTAGGATTGAGATATGAGGGTAGTTTTGGAAATTCGTGCTTATGTGTACGAAAAGTACTAAATAGTACTAAATTTGGTACAATAGGGATTTGGGTGAACGGATAGAGCTGGAATCCTGATATTTGGAATTGAGATTACTGTTGGAGTGTAGGATTGAAGAACTTTTGGAAATTCGTACTTATGTGTATGAAAAGTACTAAATGGTACTAAATTTGATACAATGGGGATTTGGGTGAACGGATAATAGCTGGAATCTCGAAATTTGGAATTGAGATTACTGGTGGGGTGTAGGATTGAGGTAGTTTTGAAAATTCGTACTTATGGGTACGAAAAGTACTAAATGGTGCTAAATTTAGTACAATTTGGATTTGAATGAACGGATAGAGCTGGAAACCTGAAATTTGGAATTAATATTACTGTTGAAGTGTAGGATTGAGATATGAAGGTGGTTTTGGAAATTAGTACTTATGTGTACGGAAAGTACTAAATGGAAATAAATTTTGTATAATGGGGATTTGGGTGAACGGATAGCGCTGGAATCTCTAAATTTGGAACTGAGATTACTGGTGGAGTTTAATATTGTGGAAGTTTTGGAAATTCGTACATAGGGTACGAAAAATACTAAAAATAATAGTGTAGGACTGGGGAAGTTTTGGAAATTCTTACTTATGTGTATGAAAAGTACTAAATGGTACTAAATTTGGGACAATGGGGATTTGGGTGAACGGATATAGTTGGAATCTCGAAATTTGGAATTGAGATTACTGGTGGGGTGTAGAATTGAGGTAGTTTTGAAAATTCGTACTTATGGGTACGAAAAGTACTAAATGGTACTAAATTTAGTACAATTTGGATTTGGGTGAACGTATGTAAGTAGCTGGAAACCTGAAATTTGGAATTAAGATTACTGTGAAGTGTAGGACTGAGATATGAGGGTGGTTTTGGAAATTCGTACTTATGTGTTCGAAAAGTACTAAATTTGGTACAATAGGGATTCGAGTGAACGGACAGAGCTGGAATCCTGAAATTTGAAATTGAGATTACTGTTGGATCATAGGATTGGGGAAATTTTGGAAATTCGTATTTATGTGTAGGAAAAGTACTAAATGGTACTAAATTTATTACAATTTGGATTTGGGTGAACGGATAGAACTGGAATCCTGAATTTTAAGTATCAAGGTTGGGAAATGGCGTTGAAATAAGGAAATGGTTTTGGAAGTTCGTATTTATGATTACGAGCAGTACTAAATTTGGATTTGGGTGGACGGATAGACCTGGAATCCTAAAGTTTTGAATTAAGATTACTGTAGGGGTGTAGGATTGAGATAGTTTTAGAAATTCGTACCTTTGAGTACGAAAAGTACTAAATGGTACTAAACTTGGTACAATTTGGATTTGGATGAACGGATAAAGCTGGAATTCTGAAATTTGGAAATAAGATTACTGTCGGACAGTAGAATTGAGGTAGTTTTGGAAATTCGTACTTATGGGTACAGAAAGCACTAAATTCGGTACAATTTGAATTTTAGTAAACGGATAGTGTTGGAATTAGGAATTAAGATTACTGTAGGAGTGTAGTATTGAGGAAATTTTGAAAAGTCGTACGTGTGCGTACGAGAAGTACTAAATATGGTACAATGTGGATTTGGGTGAACGGGTAGAGCTGGAATCCTGAAATTTTTGTTTGGGAAAGAAATGGTACTAAATTTGATACAATTTGGATTCGGGTGAATTAATAGAGCTGGAATCCTGAAATTTGGAATTACGATTACAGTCGAAGAGTAGGATTCAGGTTGTTTTGAAAAAGCAAACTTATGGTTACGAAAAGCACTAAATGGTACTAAATTTAGTACAATTTGTATGTAGGTGAACGGATAGCGGTGGAATCCTGCAATTTGAAAGTATGATTATTGTAGCCCTGTTGCGTTGAGGAAGTTTTGAAAATTGGTACGAAAATTCTAAATTGTTCTAAATTTAGTACAATTTTAATTTGGTTTAACGGATATAGTTTGAATCCTGAAATTTGGAAGTAAGATTACTACTAAAGTAAAGGATTGAGGTAGTTTTGGAAAATCTTTCTTATGGGTACGAAGAGTTCGACTTGATACTAAGTTTGGTACAATTTGGAATTGGACGAACGGATACAGCTGGAATCTTGAGATTTGGAATTACTGTAATTATTATGGAATTTACTGTAATTATTTTGTATTAATGTCCGTGTATGGCTGAGATATGTCGTCGAAATACGTACCATAAGTATACGAAAATTACTTAATGGTACTCAATTTGTTTTTGGGTGTAGGGACAGTGCTGGAATTTTTATTTTTTGGAGTTAGGGTGTGTATTGGTGTGCAACGTTGATCTCGCTGTTAATGTGTAAGGGTGAGATACGGCTGATCTTTTTTAAAAACGAACTTAAGGGGTACGTACAGTACTAAGATAAAAATAAATATTGATTAAAATTGGTATTAGTGCGACCAAATTTTCAGTGTTTGTCATTTCCATATTATATATTGTTTATTTGTTTTTTTATATCCTTTCCGCATACGAAGTAGCGGGCATTTTGCTATATTATATATTTGAGCTTGGTGATAAGTGCTGACTGACTCATCATCAACGCCCAGCCAAAACGGCTAAAGCTATGAACATGAAATTTTACCAGTAGGTCACTGTTGGTGCTAATGTGCGAGATAAGGCCGGGTTTTAGAAAATTCGTCATGGAACCACAAAAAATATCAACAACAAAAATCCTTATATTTTGCTATTATATACCGTAAAATATTATATACCGTAAATTATCACAAATAATTTCAAATTTTGTAGTTTACTTCTAGGCGCAGGTTTTATCTTATCATTTTATCGTAAACCACTAAATTATAAAACCACATTAGAAGTTTTTCTTCCGTTTCAACAGATGTCGCAATTGTATAGTATTAACGTAATATAAGCAGTATAAAAACCAACCAATCCAGATTTACGTGTCGGGAGTAATTTTGTTTTCACTTAATAGATGTCGCACAACAGATTTTCTTTTTTAAACAAAAAAATTATTACCAGCGAATTTGGAAAATTGTGATTTTTAATTTAAGATTAAAACAAAATTTAGTTCAATAATGTTAAGTTTTTTACTGTTTAAAATATCATTAAGCAATAAAATCAGAAATCGGCCAGAAATAACAACAGCAAAAACTGTATGTACTTGATTTCTTGGCCTTGGTCTAAATGTTTGCAAATCAGTTAAAGTGCAATAAAATTGTGAATATTCCCATGATTTGTTTGCAATTAGCAATTTTTATGGCGTTCTTGGTATATAGAAATGTAGAGTCTATAACTTTTCGTCACTAAATTATTTAGAAAATCAATAATAGACCACAAACCAGAATCAAACCTTTGATTTGTAATTGAAAAGGATTTTGGAATATGTGCGTTACGTGAAAAAGTCAGAAAAGCATTATCGCAAAGGGATAGGAAAAACCACTGCTCTCCCCGTAAAATATAGGGAAACGAATTTTCTACAGAGAAGATTTCAAGCCCTTTAAAGTACTTTGATGACGTTATATTTTCTAATGAGATGAACATTATGTTGTATTATTACGAGGGGACACCAAAAGTATGGCGCAACCATCTTACAACCCTGGAAAATAAAAATTTAATACATACTGAAAACTTCGGAGAACTATAAGTTATGGTACTGGCATAGACAAACGAATTGTATAGACAAAAGATTACTCATGCTGTGTGCTGTCAACAGACTCAAACCAAAATATTGAATATTTTTCTAAGGAGATTTTTGAGAAAAATTGCAAGATTTTCTTTTACATTTTTATCCGAGGATGTAGATTCCGTCAAAAAGTAACTTTATAGAATTGTGTTTATTGTAGTTTTAATTGAGTTGTTCTGTCAACAAACTCGATGTTACGAACATTGTTTAGAGCATTCCTTTGTCTATATGTACATTTAATTTGTCTATGGCAAAGGGTTGTATATGAAGCATTGGCATTAGGTAAAATAAGTTTTCTAAGGTTTATTTGAAGATCTTCTACAACTTATTTAACGACAACGTCAAAATTGTGGTTTTTGGAACCTGAAAATCAAAAAAGTAAATACAAATAAAATCTACCAAGACAAGACATTCTAGACGTAAATCATATTTACAAAAACTTTATGGATTCATCTGAGGAAAAAAGCTGGAAAAAGACCCTCCACTAATATGCGAAACTTAATAAAGATCAATGGGAAAAATTCCAATAAAATATGACATTTCGAAATGTATTTTTGTGTAAAGTACCCTTACCTATGCATATAACTTACATTTAAAATTAGTGTTCAGTGAAAACCAAATTTGTGTTTTGAATGATGGTTAATGAATGACTATAATATATTTGATTTTTAAGACGATCCGAAATCAAATTCGTTCGAATTACTACCAAACGCCTTTCGGTGTAGAAAATGGTTGTTAGACTGAAAACAAAAAACAAACAAAAATAACTCATATATAAACAAAACGTAACTCAGGTAGCAGTTTGAACACATTTGTATTCGTATCGTCTTAACGAAACTGTTCATAATACTCTTAACATGGGGATTTTCCGCTAACGAAGTAGCGGGCATATGCTAGTCTATATATATAAATGAGCTTGGTGATAAGTGATTGACTGACTGACTGACTCATCATCAACGCCCAGCCAAAACGGCTAAAGCTAGGAGCTTGAAATTTTACCAGTGGGTCACTGTTGATGCAAATGTGCGAGATAAGGCCGGGTTTTAGAAAATTCGTCCTGGAACCACAAAAAATAACAACAACAAAAATCCTTATTTTTCATTACTATTACGTACTTATTCACTTAGTTGGCCCTCTGCAAGACATGTGTCAAATTAACAATGCCATAACTTCTTGATATCGTAAGAGATCACACATAATTTCAAATTTTGTAGTTTACTTCTAGGCGCACTTATTTTATCGTAAACCACTAAATAATAGAAAGACAAGAGATTTGTTATCTTCCATTGCAACAGATGTCGCAGTTGGTGATAATGGTGTATAAACATCAATTACGCAAATGAACAAATGAGTTGCTGTTGAAGACAACATTAGGGAAATAAATTCAGAAATCGGCCAGAAATAACAACAACTAAAAACTGTATGGACCTGAGTTTTTGGTAATAACTAAATGTTTGCAAATCAATGAAAGTGCAATAGAATTGTGCATATTACCACGATTTATTTGCAATTAAGAATTTTATCGTATATGGAGATGTACAGTCATAACTATTCAGTTTTCAATTTCAAAATCTGTAATTTGAAGAAATCGCTAAATAATTAATGAAAACATCAATTGGCCCAGGAATATAGGAATATAGGAATTTGGTATGGAATTCAAAGTTGGGAAGTGGTGCTTCTAAAAGGAAATGGTTTGGAAAATTAACAATCATGTGTACGAAAAGTACTAAATTTAGTACAATTTAGATTTGGGTGAACGTAAAGAGCTGGAAACCTGAAATTTGGAATTAAGGTTACTGTTGTAGTGTAGGATTGAGATATGAGGGTAGTTTTGGAAATTCGTGCTTATGTGTACGAAAAGTACTAAATAGTACTAAATTTGGTACAATAGGGATTTGGGTGAACGGATAGAGCTGGAATCCTGATACTTGGAATTGAGATTACTGTTGGAGTGTAGGATTGAAGTACTTTTGGAAATTCGTATTTATGTGTATGAAAAGTACTAAATGGTACTAAATTTGATACAATGGGGATTTGGGTGAACGGATAATAGCTGGAATCTCGAAATTTGGAATTGAGATTACTGGTGGGGTGTAGGATTGAGGTAGTTTTGAAAATTCGTACTTATGGGTACGAAAAGTACTAAATGGTACTAAATTTAGTACAATTTGGATTTGAATGAACGGATAGAGCTGGAAACCTGAAATTTGGAATTAATATTACTGTTGAAGTGTAGGATTGAGATATGAGGGTGGGATTTGGGTGAACGGATAGGGCTTGATTCCTCAAATTTGGACTGAGGATCACTGATGAAGAGTAAGAAAGATGCACCAAAGGGTTTTTGGAAACTTGAGTGTACGAAAAGTAATAATTGGTACTAAATTTAGTACAATTTGGATTTGAGTGAACGGATAGAGCTGGATTCCTGAAATTTGGAATTGATATTACTTTTGGAGTGTAGGACTGGGGAAGTTTTGGAAATTCTTACTTATGTGAATGAAAAGTACTAAATGGTACTAAATTTGGGACAATGGGGATTTGGCTGAACGGATATAGTTGGAATCTCGAAATTTGGAATTGAGATTACTGGTGGCGTGTAGAATTGAGGTAGTTTTGAAAATTCGTACTTATGGGTACGAAAAGTACTAAATGGTACTAAATTTAGTACAATTTGGATTTGGGTGAACGTATGTATGTAGCTGGAAACCCGAAATTTGGAATTAAGATTACTGTGAAGTGTAGGACTGAGATATGAGGGTGGTTTTGGAAATTCGTACTTATGTGTTCGAAAAGTACTAAATTTGGTACAATAGGGATTCGAGTGAACGGACAGAGCTGGAATCCTGAAATTTGAAATTGAGATTACTGTTGGATCATAGGATTGGGGAAATTTGGGAAATTCGTATTTATGTGTACGAAAAGTACTAAATGGTACTACATTTATTACAATTTGGATTTGGGTGAACGGATGGAACTGGAATCCTGAATTTTAAGTATTTTAATTTTATTTATTTTAATTTAAAGTATGAATTTTTATAAACGGAAAGAGCTAGAATTTGCAACACGTTCGCGGTAGGCTATAGAGGTAGAATTTGGATTGGGTGACGGATAGTGTTTGAGTCCTGAAATTTGAAATTAGGATTAATATTGGAGTGTTGGACTGAGGTAGTAAGGGTACGAAAAGTACTAAATGGTACCACCTGTGGTACAATTTGGATTTGGGGGAACGGATAGAGCTGGAATCCTGGAATTTGGTCAGACTGCTGTTGGAGTATAGGATTGAGATGGAAGTAGTTTTTGAAATTCGTACTTATGGGTACGAAATGTACCAAGTGGTACAACTTGGATTTGAGTGCACGGATAGCGCTGGAATCCTGTTATTTGGAATTATGGTTACTGTTGAAGTGAAGGATTAAGGTTGTTTTGGAAAATCGAATTGTACAGAATTTGGTACAATTTGTTTTTGTGTAAAGGGGTTTTTGGAAATTCGTCGTAGAAAGGTACGAAAAATGCTAAAGTGTACTAAATATGGAATCCATTGTATTAGGCAAACGCGAAGAGCTAGAAATCTGAAATTTTGAACGAGT
Organism: Musca autumnalis; assembly: GCF_047663935.1. Classification (NCBI taxonomy): domain Eukaryota; kingdom Metazoa; phylum Arthropoda; class Insecta; order Diptera; family Muscidae; genus Musca; species Musca autumnalis. Next base: position 130,102,748 of record NW_027411755.1, on the reverse strand, counting down.
GGTCATTGATGGAGAGTTAGGAAGATGTACCAAAGGGTATTTAGAAACTCGACCTATAAGTGTACGAAAAGTACTAAAAGTTTCTAAATTTGGTACCAATTGCACATTTTTTCTTCAAACTTGGTATGGGAATCAAGGTTGGGAAATGGCGTTGAAGTAAGGAAATGGTTTTGGAAGTTCGTATTTATGATTACGAGCAGTACTAAATTTGGATTTGGGTGAACGGATAGAGTTGGAATCCTAAAGTTTTGAATTAAGATTACTGTAGGGGTGTAGGATTGAGATAGTTTTAGAAATTCGTACCTTTGGGTACGAAAAGTACTAAATGGTACTAAATTTGGTACAATTTGGATTTGGATGAACGGATAAAGCTGGAATTCTGAAATTTGGAACTAAGATTACTGTCGGACAGTAGAATTGAGGTAGTTTTGGAAATTCGTACTTATGGGTACAGAAAGCACTAAATTTGGTACAATTTGAATTTTAGTAAACGGATAGTGTTGGAATTAGGAATTAAGATTACTGTAGGAGTGTAGTATTGAGGAAATTTTGAAAAGTCGTACGTGTGGGTACGAGAAGTACTAAATGGTACTAAATATGGTACAATGTGGATTTGGGTGAACGGGTAGAGGTGGAATCCTGAAATTTTTGTTTGGGAAAGAAATGGTACTAAATTTAATACAATTTGGATTCGGGTGTATTAATGGAGCTGGAATCCTGAAATTTGGAATTACGATTACAGTCGAAGAGTAGGATTCAGGTTGTTTTGAAAAAGCAAACTTATGGTTACGAAAATCACTAAATGGTACTAAATTTAGTACAATTTGTATGTAGGTGAACGGATAGCGGTGGAATCCTGCAATTTGGAAGTATGATTATTGTAGCCCTGTTGCGTTGAGGAAGTTTTGAAAATTGGTACGAAAATTCTAAATTGTTCTAAATTTAGTACAATTTTAATTTGGTTTAACGGATAGAGTTTGAATCCTGAAATTTGGATTAAGATTACTACTAAAGTGAAGGATTGAGGTAGTTTTGGAAAATCTTACTTATGTGTACGAAAAGTTCGACTTGATACTAAGTTTGGTACAATTATGGAATTTACTGTAATTATTTTGTATTAATGTCCGTGTATGGCTGAGATATGTCGTCGAAATACGTACCATAAGTATACGAAAATTACTTAATGGTACTCAATTTGATTTTGGGTGTAGGGACAGTGCTGGAATTTTTATTTTTTGGAGTTAGGGTGTGTATTGGTGTGCAACGTTGATCTCGCTGTTAATGTGTAAGGGTGAGATACGGCTGATCTTTTTTAAAAACGAACTTAAGTGGTACGTACAGTACTAAGATAAAAATAAATATTGATTAAAATTGGTATTAGTGCGACCAAATTTTCAATGTTTGTCATTTCCATATTATATATTGTTTATTTGTTTTTTATATCCTTTCCGCATACGAAGTAGCGGGCATTTTGCTAGTTATTACATATATAGGGTGTTTTTTTAACCCCGATAGAACTTGAAATTGTAAAAAATACACAAAAAATTAAATTGTAATCAAAATTATTTTAATCGAAAGATCAATACGTGACATTAACATTTGAAAATGATTTCGGGCATGTGGGCACCGCGGCTGTTCTTGACGAAGTTCATTCTGGACGTCCAATTTTTGGCCACTTTTTCGAGCACTGCTGGCCGTATGTCACGAATAACACGAACAATGCTGGCCACCAAGGCATCAATTGTTGCTAGTTTATCAGCATAAACCAGTGACTTCACGTAGCCCCACAGGAAATAATCGAGAGGTGTCAAATCGCACGACCTTGGAGGCCAATTGACAGGTCCACTTCTCGAAATCAACTTATCGCCAAATTTTGATTTCAATAAGTCGATGGTTGCGTTCGCCGTATGGCACGTAACGCCACATCTCCTCCGGATCAATGTCATCCATATTTTCAAACAAAAAATCATTGATCATGGTGCGGTAACGATCTCCTTTGACCGTAACGCGAGCTCCGGCCTCATTTTTTGAAGAAATAAGGTCCGATAATGCCACCAGCGTGAAAACCGCACCATACGGTGCATTTTTCTGGATGTAATGGAGTCTGTAGGGTCTCCTGTGGATTGGTCTCACTCCATATACGGCAATTTTGCTTATTAACAAACGACGAATGGCTTGTTCAGATGGACGATTATGTACGCCATACAAATGACGAAGTCGTCTATAAGTTGCGCGAATCGACGACTGATTTTCAAAGTAAATTTGGATAATTTCGTAGCGTTGTTCAAGCGTGAGTCTATTCATGATGATTTGTCAGAGTATACTGAAACAAATAAAAAAAGGTTTAACAAAATTTAAAGTTTTGTGTTACTTTTTACAATTTAAACTTCTATCTAGCTTAAAAAAACACCCTGTATCATTGTCAAACTGAATGCTACAACTTTTTTCAAGCTGTATTCTAAATAATTCTTTACCGTGTCCAAAACTATTTATTAGGTTAAGACTACTCCTACGACCGACGGTTGATCCCCACAGGAGATTTGTGGCTAGTTTAGGAGGGAATGTACCCTTTTATAAAATCAAACAAATATGAGAGGGTTATAGTCGGACAGGGTCGGCCATGTGATACCATACTCCACTACACCTGGGCAATATTTTCTTTTATATAATTGCGACGTATTTTAGCCTTCCGGTCATACATACATAAGTTGATATAAATGGTAACATACCAGGGTTATAGAACATACCTACATTCATATATACGCCGTCATTACTGGAAACGTAAGGTATTATTTTCCGTATTTGATAATAACCAATCGGGGCTTTTTCGCTACATATTATTAAAACAAGTTAGAAAGTATCAGTCAGCTGTGCAGACGGAGATATACTCTCAGCCTCGGACACAAAGAAAACAAGTAAACTCAATACTTATGACGTCTCTATGGTTCTTTTTTTACATTTTGGGCCAATTTCCCAATAAGAATGGACTTTGGACCCCAAAAAATTGTACCGTCGTAATAATAGTCCAGTCAAAATAGACATTGAAATAGCAAAAATTCCCACAAAGCTGAATTTTGGTGGAGAGCTAGGGAAGAGGAAATTATAGCTACCTTCTAAAAAAAATTCCAACAAAATCGGAGTCTGTTTAGTAGAGTTATTCAATGTTAGAGTCATTTTATGCAAAAATAGCCCACTTAACCCACATGTATAATCGAAAGCCCAACGGGAACGACCCCAACGAAAACTCTTCGATTTATTTCATGTTTTGTCCGAAGGTAGGGTTTGTTGCGCAGATTACGGAAATGTATAATTTTCAACGGTTGCGGATCTGGTTCGCCGGTTATTAGACCCGAAAGGCCAAATTTAAAAACCGGGTTAGACCCGGTTCTACTGAACCGATTACTGCAAAGTGGATATCGTTTGAAAGCTTACGGAAGTATCTAACACATAGTGTCGTTACCTTAACCGGTTCGCCTCATAATGCACTTACGCGGCTAATTTTTTATTTGACCTTTAGATCAAGATATCTCGAAAATGGTAAGTCTTTTTTAAGAATCATAAGGACCAATCTTGTAGACAATTATTGAATCTACAACTTTTACTTTAGCGAGCTTTTGCTTAGTATTACCGTTTTTGAGAAAAATTAAAAAAAAACTGAATAATGCCTCCAAAAATGACCTTTGACCCCGAATAACTTGTTTTGCACACATGGGATCGATGGGGACTTTTAGGACGTTGCTTCTAATGGCTAACCCTAGCTCTCCACCAAAATTCAGCTTTGTGGGAATTTTTGCTATTTCCCCCTTATACGCATGTCTATTTTGACCAGACTACAAGGGCCGGGCCACAAAGACAAATGCAAACAAAACTTGAAACAATCCGAGACGAGTCCTGAGTCCGAGATGGGCTATATTTGTCCACTTTTTGGTATAGCCCCCACCGACGTACCCAGAAATGCCACCATATAACGGTACCTGCCGCTTTTGCGTATTTGTTCCATATCCGCTTGGTGACGAAAAAAAATCTTGTCTGTTTGTTCCATATAAAAAATCATGGCCCAATTTTGTCAAGTTGCGAACAATGTGACGTATGCAAAACAAATGTTTTAAAGGACTGGATTTAAAATCTGAAGAAAAAGAGTTTTTAAATCTAAATATTTTTGAATATTGTATTGTTAAAGAAACCCACAATTTATTTTCGTTTATTATCCCAGCCCAAAAAAATCGGTTGAACAAAAAAATGCCCTCGTTTAGAGACAAGATTTTGATGTAAGCCCACAAAAATGTACGCAGATACGTTCATTAGTCTTGAAACTATTGTAGACAACAACAAAAATGGTATCTTGAGAAAAACGGGTTTAAAGTTTTTTATTTTACATTAGAAATGCAAAAAATCAGTCCGTTTGGTTCCGATCGAAATTTCGCTCACTTACCCAAAGAGTGACATAACTCAAAAAATGCGTTCTCTGAAATTTTTCTACGACTTTTACTTTATCTCGTGTCAAATTTTCATGCTGATATCTCTAAAACTCGACGAGTTACAGCTCATTTAATACGAGTTTCGCATAATTCAACACAAAAGTTTTTTGAGTTTATGAAGCACTAAAACACGTCAAATCATGCTTGATCACGCACAGAAATGTAGCACTGATATCTGGCTATATGCTTGCAAAATATGGTGCAAGTAGTTATTTTAGTGTAATAATCTTTTGAAATTGGGAAGTCAAATTTCAGTCGCCAAATTAAAACGCGTTTTTCTCGAAACTTGATTTTTCGAGATGTGTCACTCTTTGAGTAATTGAGCGATATATAAAAAATAGGCAAAAAAATATTTTTCGAACGTGATAAGTGGAGGTAACCCCTTAACTAAATCTTAAGGAAACCTCTAATAGTGGTTCTTAATGTATTTATTTTCTCATATAAATATTTTATTAAAGGCCCTGGATTTTCAACTCCACAGTAACACTTTACATAACACGGTTCGCCTTAACTAATTTTAAATGAAAGGTGCTTACACCTGGAAAGTTTTTGGGGATTTTGAAACTACAATGTTCATAGATGAGAAAAATCAAAAAATGGAAAAAATCGCCGGAGGTATTTTCAAATAAATCGCGGCCAAATTTCAAATTTTTAGGGATTTATTGAAACATTGAAACGTGAAAACATGCTTTGGCTCCAAAACCGCAAACCCTATTGAAATGGGATTAGAGCAAATGTTGTAGCATTGAAAATTCCCTACAAGATTGACTACAATGTTACTTTCGTAGGTTTTACCATTTTTGAGATACAAAAGTTCAAGCTGGGACAATGCGCAGACTGTATCCTTATAAAACAATGTCATGACTGCAATTTATTAACTTAAATTTAAATATAAAAAAAAATGAACAACCTAGAAAAAGTTACACAAAACCAGTCTTGTAGAGCATTTTACAACTATAAGATTTTCTCAGGTTTCATATCGATAAGACTTGCCGTATTCAAGCAAAATCGCAAAATCCTAACAAAAAAACCTAAAAATATAACCTGAGCTTCTTTATCTCAAAAATGGTTCAACCTAGGAATAAATCATAAAGGCGAATCCTCTAGAGAATTTTCACAGCTACAATATTTTTTTAGCTCTAATTCGATAGGACTTGCGATTTCCAAGCAAAATCCTGAAAACCTAAAATAGACCTAAAAATGTGAACTTTGGCCGCGATTTATTTCAAAAACCCTCCAGCGATTTTTTCTTGTTTTTTGTTTTTTCTAATCTATTAACATTGCTGTCTCAGAATCCGCAAAAACTTTTCAGGTGTAAGCGGTTTTCATTTAAAGTTACTTAAGGTGCACCCTTCATGACATTGTTTTATAAGGAGACGATACAGTCAGTGCATTGTCCCAAAAATGGTAAAACCTACGAAAATAACATTAAGGTCAATCTTGTAGAGAATGTTCACTGCTACAACATTTGCTCTAATCCCATATCGATAGGGATTGCGGTTTCCGAGCAAAATCGTGAAAACATTATAAAGCCTTAAAATTTGAACTTTGACAGCGATTTTATTGAAAACCCTCCGGCGATTTTTTTTTCGTTTTTTGATTTTTCTTATCTATGAATATTGCAGTTTCAGAATCCACAAAAACTTCACAGGTGTAAGCACCTTTCATTTAAAATTAGTTAAGGCGCACCTTGATAACGGAGGTGCAACACAATTAATAAAAAGTGGTTTTGTTGAAATGTGACAAAACGTTTTCCATGCGACACAAACTGCCAAAAACATTAAAAAGGATTCCATGGAACAATTCAGCGACAACAATTTTAAAACAAAAAAAAAAAAAACGTTGTTCCACAACATCCCATACGGGACAAGGGAGACTTCTCTCATATCAATGAGTGCACCCCGATTCATATTAGCTCAATGATATGGGACCTACTGTTTATCGCCGAGTCTGAACGGCGTGTCTTAAGACACCACTTGTAGAGAAGTTTTTCAAGGCTGAAATACTCAGGAAATGTCGCCAACATTACTGAGGGGTATTTTGCCACCGTTGAAAAAGGTATTCCAAGCCATGTCTGAATTTGGTATCCCTGCAAAGCTCATCCGGCTTTGTAGAATGACATTGACTGATACTTGATCGTCTGTTAAAATAGAAAATAGGAATACCAAAAGAGGTTTCAGACAAGGTGATGGCCTCTCGGGTGATCTTTCAACGAGATGCGAAGGTGAAAAGAAGTGGCAGAATATATACAAACAGCCATATGTTAAGTACAGTACACATTGTCAGTTTTGAATGTCGATTTCAGACAAGGTGATGGCCTCTCGGGTGATATTTCAACGAGATGCGAAGGTGAAAAGAAGTGGCAGAATATATACAAACAGCCATATGTTAAGTACAGTACACATTGTCAGTTTTGAATGTCGATTTTTTGCAATTATCGATAACTGTCCAACCGTCCAGCAACCACAAAATATTTTGTGGTTGCATGATGAATGACAAAAATGAACGGCCACACTAGCAAGCACCAACAAAGCTGTCATTCAAAACTGACAATGTGTACCCAGCTTTACTTGCTTATGCCGATGACATTGAAAAGTCGAAAGGGAATCTGCTAAAGGGGGTTTGGCGGGAAACGGCGAGAAGACAAAGTTAGTGGTGTCGTCGCGCAATGCGTCCATAGAAATCGGGCCAACTGTTGACGCATCTCATCAAACAAAACCAACGCTTTACAAAACACTTATACTACTTGTGCTGATGTATGGTTCCGAAGCCTGGGTACTTCCGCAAGCAGACAAGGCAGTGCTTGGTGTGTTTGAGAGAAAAATTCTTCGAAAGATCTATGGACCAATCTGCGTTGGTGGTGAATATCGACGTCGTATGAACCACAAGCTGTATCTGCTATACAACGACATCAGTATAGGTAAACGTACCGTGATGCAACGATTGCATTGGTATAAATTCGGGCCGCATGGCGGTGCACGGAGAATTGGCAGGCCAAAGAAAAGATGGCGCAAACAAGTGGATGAAGAGATGACAAGGCGCGGTTTTCCAGAAAGCGAAGCACTAAACAGAGAGAGTTTGAGATCTTGTCTTAGTTCGGCTTATGGAACAAATGTTCTATAAGCTATGTAAGTAAATATTAAAATGCCAGAAAATAATGCTGAATTTCAAAAAGTCGTTTTTTAATAAAATGTATCCTCCGTCATTATATGGAAGGTACATATTAAGTTTGTTTTTCCGTTTGCATAACATGAAGTTATGTTGACCTATGGCAACACTGTCCTTCTGGGTTCATCATACTATCTTCATGGACATTCATCGCCAAAAATAATTTTTCACCCCCTGCCTTTGATCTCCATATTTGCGAGTACTGATATTACTCCTATACATAACCAATAACGAATATACAGAAAAACAAAACACAGTTTAATTCTGAACCAAGTCCGCATAAATATCAAAAATGACAATGAAAACTGGACAAACTTGATTAGTTGTCAAAGAGAAACGTATCTAATATCTTCTGAGCAACATTTTTGTGGAATATTTGGATGCTGAAAAATCTCATCTTGTGGTAGTTTCACTACGTTTCAAGAAATAAAAGACGAAAAGGACATGAAAGGAATTGAGTTAGAAGAATGAAATGTTCTACAAAAAGATTCGCCAATCGATTTGACTGAAGACACACCTCAAAACGAAGCAACAACAACGCCAAACAGAGATATGGAGCTATTTTCCCAAGCATTATAGGGAAAAAATTAAAAACCTCATCGCGCGATATCTCAAAAACTTGACATATGGCGAAAATTTCCTTTTGGGTTCTTAGTATACTCATCAAGGGCTTTCATCTCCAAAAGAATTTTTCCACCCCCCAGACTTTAAGTTCCATTTTGTGTCACAGTGTTATTTGCGACCCTATTAGGTATATGGGGATTTCTGAGTGAAATCGGACACTTTTTTAAGATGAGGTTTTTGATTTCCTTAATTTTTTGCTGTTAGTCCGGTCAAAATAGACATGCGTATAAGGGGGAAATAGCAAAAATTCCCACAAAGCTGAATTTTGGTGGAGAGCTGGCCATTAGAAGCAACGTCCTAAAAGTCCCCATCGATCCCATGTGTGCAAAACGAGTTATTCGGGGTCAAAGGTCATTTTTGGAGGCATTATTCAGTTTTTTTAATTTTTCTCAAAAACGGTAATACTAAGCAAAAGCTCGCTAAAGTAAAAGTTGTAGATTCAATAATTGTCTACAAAATTGGTCTTTATGATTCTCAAAAAAGACTTACCATTTTCGAGATATCTCGATCTAAAGTCAAATAAAAAACAAGTAAAAAAGCATTAAGTTCGGCCGGGCCGAACTTTTCATACCCTCCACCATAAAATATTCATTCCTGCCCCCTACTTTAAGTGAGTACGTTAAAATGTCAGATAATGTACATAAAATGCTTCATTCGGGAGGCCCTTTTTTATGGTGCCTATATCTAACTGTTGACAATTTTTGGTGGGCTAGAAATTGGGAGGTACTGTTATATAGGGGTTATAATAAAACATGGGCCTATGTTGACAGTTTTTGATGGGAGCCTTTAATGTCAAATTATTCCTAATTCGGTTAAAAAATTTAGCTAGAATCCTCAAAATATCGAAAATCGGTACATAACATGGGAATACGAAAATATGAACTTAAATGAACAATTTTTGTTGCAGAATTTTTGTTGACTTTTAAATTTCAAATTACAGAAAGTTCGTCCAAAAAATAAAGCTAAGGTACGGAAAATCGGGAGGTTTGTTTTGGGGCTATACAAAAACATGGACCTACGTTCGGTTAAACATTTAAGTAAAATCCTCAAAGTACCTAAAAAAGGGAAGTATCGTTATATTGGGGCTATGTTGAAAATTGTTGATGCAGATGTGTGGTGACCACTACAACCTTCAAATGTCAAATTACAGTTAGTTCTGTTAAAAATTTTAGCTAAAATTGCCAAATTACTGAAAATTGGGAGGTACCGTTACATGGGAGCTATATCCGAACATGAACCTATGTTGACAATTTTTGATGGAGAGGTGTTGTGACCACTAGGAACTTCAAATGTCAAATTACTGCTTGTTCGGTTTAATATTGTAGCTAAAATCATCAAATTACTGAAAATCGGGAGGTACCGTTATATGGGGACTTTCTTGACAATTTTTGGTGGAGAGGTGTGGTGACCACTAAGAATTTCAAATGTCAAATGTTCAAATTACAGATAATTCGGTTAAAACTTGTTGGTAAAATTCTCAAAATACCTGAAATCGGGCGGTAACGTTATATGGGGGCTATTCCAAAACATGGACCTATGTCCACTAGTAATATAAGTCTATTGACATTTAAAAACCCTAAATGTCAATTGATAGCTAAATCGATCTGTAGATAAAAACGTCAAAATGCCGTAAATCGGGGGTACAGTTATATGGGGGCTATACCAAAACTTGGACCTAGGTCCACAACTTTTGTTATATAAGTTAGGTGTAACTAAACTTATATAAAGAACCCTAAATGTCAAATTAAAGCTATATCGGTCTGAAAATGTAGCTAAAAACGTCAAAATACCGTAAATCGGGGGGTACCGTTATATGGGGGCTATACCAAAAAGTGGACCTATGTCCACAACTTTTGTCACATAAGTTTATTAACATTTAAGAACTTCAAATGTCAAATTATAGCTAAATCGGTCTGAAAATGTAGCTAAATCCGTCAAAATACCGTAAATCGGGGGGTACCGGTATATGGGGGCTATACCAATACGTGGACCTATGTCCACAACTTTTGTTATATAAGTTTATTGACTTCTAAGAACCCCAAATGTCAAATTATAGCTACATCGGTCTGTAAATGTAGCTAAAAACGTCAAAATACCGCAAATCGGGGGGTACCGTTATATGGGGGCTATACCAAAACGTGGACCTATGTCCACAACTTCTTATTTATAAGTTTATTAACACTTAAGAACCCTAAATGTCAAATTAAAGCTACATCGGTCTGATAATGTAGCTAACAACGTCAAAATACCGTATATCGGGGGGTACCGTTATATGGGGGCTATACCAAAACGTGGACCTATGTCCACAACTTTTGTTATATAAGTTTATTGATACTTAAGAACGCTAAATGTCAAATTATAGCCAAATCGGTCTGAAAATGTAGCTAAAAACGTCAAAATACCGTAAATCGGGGGGTACCGTTATATGGGGGCTATACCAAAACTTGGACCTAGGTCCACAACTTTTGTTATATAAGTTTAGTTACACTTAAGAGCCCTAAATGTCAAATTATAGCTATATCGGTCTGAAAATGTAGCTAAAAACGTCAAAATACCGTAAATCGGGGGGTACCGTTATATGGGGGCTATACCAAAACGTGGAGCTATGTCCACAACTTTTGTTATATAAGTTTATAGACTTTTAAGAACCCTAAATGTCAAATTAAAGCTATATCGGTCTGATAATGTAGCTAAAAACGTCAAAATACCATAAATCGGGGGGTACCGTTATATGGGGGCTATACCAAAACGTGGACCTATGTCCACAACTTTTGTTATATAAGTTTATTAACACTTAAGAACCCTAAATGTCAAATTATAGCAACATCGGTCAGATAATGTAGCTAAAAACGTCAAAATACCGTATATCGGGGGGTACCGTTATATGGGGGCTATACCAAAACGTGGACCTATGTCCACAACTTTTGTTATATAAGTTTATTGATACTTAAGAACCCTAAATGTCAAATTATAGCCAAATCGGTCTGAAAATGTAGCTAAAAACGTCAAAATACCGTAAATCGGGGGGTACCGTTATATGGGGGCTATACCAAAACGTGGACCGATATAGCCCATCATCGAACTTGACCTGCCTGCAAACAAAAGACGCATTTTCCCAAAATTTCAGCGTCCTAGCTCTATTTTTGTGGATGCTAGAGTGATTACCACAGACGGACGGACGGACGGACGGACGGACGGACGGACGTGCTCAGATCGACTTAGAATTTTACCCTGATCAAGAATATATATACTTTATAGGGTCGCAAATGAGTATTTCAATGCGTTACAAACGGAAAAACAAACTTAATATACCCTCCATACTATGGTGGAGGGTATAACAAGTAAACAAGTAAAAAAAGTATCAGTCGGCTTGGCCGACAGAGATATACCCTCAGCCTGTGTATATTGAAACAATTTTTTCCAAAAAAAAAATATGTATTTAGGGGGTTTTAAAAAACTTGGATGTATGAACCGACAAAAATGTTGATTAGATTAAAGAGCAGAAGTTTTGCGGAGGAAATACTTAAAGTAATGGATCGACATTGACCATTATGGAAGTCGACTCCAGCCACTACATATGGTGCCACTAGTGTGGATTTGCCCCTGAAAAAACTTTTACCATTATAATTTAGGCAGCGAATGCAAGTTGCTTCAACAAAAATCAAAGTGATTCGATAGCAGGTCTTAAAGTGTACTTATCCAAAATTTTGTTTGGGAGGTACTGGATGAAGTGGACTAATATAGTGCATATTTAAATATGATTTATATCTGGTAGATATATTAAGATGTGTAAAGTATGGACCAATTCGGACACTCCCTTCAAAAGTTACCGTACGAACAATTTTTCCGAACATTTTTGAAATTTTGTGGGGGAGGTACCTGAAGGAGTGGACCGATATGGCTTATCTTCGAACTTAAACTATGTTTGAACAAAATATTACAAAGGCCAAAATTTCGACCGAATCGTCAGGTCCGTTCGAGAGTTATCTTGCGCTCCAACCGCCTCACACGGTGTCATAGGGTTTTTTTGCAACTTTCAGGCTATTTTCTCAGGAAGTATGGACTTGCCCCTGATGAAACTTTTACCGTCGTGTAGGGGGCGGTGAATAGAAGCTGCTAAAACAAAAATCAAAGCGATTCGAGATCAGGCCCTAAACTGAACTTATCTAAAATTTTGTGTGGGAGGTACCAGAAGGAGTAGACTGACTGAGTCCACATTGAAACCATATCTAAGTCTGGTATATATTTCACGATGGGCAAAGTATGAATCAAATCGGTTACCCCTTCAAGAGTTAGCGTGCGCACAAATTTTCCGAATATTTTCGAACTTTTGTGGGGGAGGTACCGGAAAGACTGGACCGATATAGCCCATCTTCAAACTTATACTAAGTTTAGGCAAAATATTACGAAAGCCAAAATTTGAACCGAATCGGTTCATCCGTTCGAGAGTAATCGTGCGCTCCAGCCAGCAGGACAGACAGACAGACAGACGGACGGACAGGCTAGATCGACTCCAAATTGTCTGAAACACATTTCGTCCAAACATACTTGGGGTCTAAAACCATTATTTCGATGAGGCACATTTTCATCGTATCAAAGTGTATATACCCTCCTTAGCCTAAAGGCTAAGGGTATAAAAAGCATTAAGTTCGGCCGGGCCGAACTTTTTATACCCTCCACCATAAAATATTCTGAACTAAAATGGAATAATTGGTTTTCATTTCTGTCCCCAACTTTAAGTGGATACGTTAAAATGTCAGATAATGTACATAAAATGCTTCATTCGGAAGGACCTTTTTTATGGTGCCTATATCTAACTATGTATATTGACAATTTTTGGTGGGCTAGAAATTGGGAGATACCGTTATATAGGGGTTATAATAAAACATGGGCCTATGTTGACAGTTTTTGATGGTAGCCTTTAATGTCAAGTAACTCCTAATTCGGTTAAAAATTTTAGCTAGAATCCTCAAAATACCGAAAATCGGTAATATTATAGCTAATTCGGTCTAGAAATGTGACTTAAAATGTCAAAATACCGTAAATGGGGGGTACCGTTATATGGGGGCTATACCAAAACGTGGCCCTATGTCCACGAGTTTTGTTATATATGTTTATTGGCACTTAAGAACCCTAAATGTCAAATTATAGCTAAATCGGTCTGAAAATGTAGCTAAAAACGTCAAAATACCGTAAATCGGGGGGTAACCTTATATGGGGGCTATACCAAAACGTGGACCTATGTCCACAACTTTTGTTATATAAGTTTATTGATACTTAGGATCCCTAAATGTCAAATTATAGATAAATCGGTCTGAAAATGTTGCTAAAACCGTCTAAATACCGTAAATCGGGGGGTACCGTTATATGGGGGCTATACCGAAACGTGGACCTATGTCCACAAGTTTTGTTATATATGTTAAGTGACACTTAAGAACCCTAAATGTAAAATTATAGCTAAATCGGTCTGAAAATGTAGCTAAAAACGTCAAAATACCGTAAATCGGGAGGTATCGTTATTAGAGTTGGGCAATATAGTTCCTGGAGCGGATCGATCTTTCTAGTTCCTTTTGCCAAAAGGAACTAGTTCCTTAATATAGTTCCATAGTTCCAATTAGTTCCGACAGCGATATAGTTCAATGAATCTTTCTCTTTCATCGTTCTTTCTACTTCCTTCGTTCCAAATAGTTCCGAGATTGATATAGTTCAATGCATCTTTCTCGTTCCTCGTTCTTTTTATTTCCTTCATTCCAAATAGTTCCGTGAATGAAGTAGTTTAACGAATCTTTCTCTTTCTTTTTGTTTTCATCTTTTGGTGGAATAATTGACATACAAATAAATAAATTGCAGCAATGTATCGAGGATGTGATTTACGTTTATTTAACAATGTGGCCGCATCTGAATGATGAAGGAACAGAACGTGAAAGATCGAAAAAGGAAATGAATTATATAAATGAAAGGAATTATATGCACGGCTGGAGCTGGAACTATATGAATTAAAGGAACTATATAAGTGAAAGAGCCGGATATAGTTCCAATAGTTCCTTGTCCGGAATAGTTCCATGGAACTAGTTCGTTCTGGAACTACACAACTCTAATCGTTATATGGGGACTATACCGAACCGTGGACCTATCTTGACAATTTTTAGTGGAGCAATTTCGCGGCCATTGGGAACCTCAAATGTAAAATTTCAGCTGCCTTAAAAATCCGTTTGAATGAATTCCTAATTGCAATTTCGTAATAAATTCAGTGTATATAGAACTGAATTTGCACATGATGCACCTGATGATCACTCTCATTAAGTCTGAAACATGTAGAGTAGTGGTTTGTGATGACAATTTCTCTGACATTCTTTTTCATTTACAAAAACCTTCTGATGAATTAACTCGTCTCGAAGGAGAAAAATAACAAAACACTGGTTATGACACTTCTATGCCAGTCTCAATTGGCCATTCTTCTGTGTTCTTCATAAATTTACTTACTTTTATCCATATAATATGATATGGTACATAATTTACTAGCTGTAATATTTAATTAAATTAAACAGTATTAACAATTTATTTGTATTTAAAAGCTTACCAAAGGTTACTTGTGAATATTAAATTTATGAAAAACAAGGCATAACGTTTATTTTCTTTATTTAAACTTGTTCATCTCCTGAATGCTTCTTAAATGACAGACACATAAAAATTCAATCAAGTTAAGATTGATGTCATATCAATGACTTGAGAACCAAACATAACACATGTAACAGGACCGAACAAAAAATCATAAGTTAAAATGTCAAATTTAATATACCTTGAGCTTTTAATTACGCAAATTGTTAGGGCAGAATTTCTTAGAACTTCAGAGAAATTTAATGTGCATTTATGAAATGTTAGATTTAATGTACAATGGGGTTGTGAGTACATACGTCATAATCGTCATAATTGCTGCAATTTATTTATCTTAAAATTAATTCCATACTCCATAATTCAAGTTCACCACAAAGCTACATAACCGAATATATGTATATGAAATAGACTCTACTAACACGGCTATTTGAATTATCTATTGGGAGAGAATATTCCAAAATGGTTCTTTTAAACTTGTCAAAAGGTTTTATAACATGCATTTGAACATAAATTTAACGCTAGCCAAATCTCACTCACAAACAAACAAAAAAACACCATAATTGAAATAGCCATTTTGGCAGAGTTTTAAAAAGTATGAATAGTTTCCAAAAGAACAGAAAAAACACGCCACAAAAATTATTTTCATATTAACAACAGTTGTGGCAATTCGACTTCAATTTAAATTATAGTCTACTTCATTAAACAGAAAACTTTCGAAAAGTGCTTAATGCCGATTATGTATTTTTTCCACAGTTGTTTCCTCCATCCATCTTTCATTTCACACCAGTGTTCGAAAAGGTACGGTATCACTAAAAAATATTTTAGCGTACCGTACCGGAGCACAACGAAAATCGTAGTGAACCGCAGTCGGTACACTAAAAAATCGTAGCGTACCACTGGTCGGTTCACTAAAAAAAAACGTACCGGTAATGTACCACACATGTGTTTTTATACCCTACACCACTATGTGGAAAGGGTATTATAAGTTTGTTTTGGTAAAAATTCATGTAACACCGCGAAATATTCGTCTGAGACCCCCAATGTGGTATACCAATCTTCATATCTCGGCGAGATAAAGCGATTTTAAGATGTGTGTCCGTCCGTCAGTCCGCCCGTGTGTCCGTCTGTCCATTATAAATTGTAATTAAACTACAGGCCGCAATTATGGACCGATCGTCACGAAATTTGGTATGGAGGTCGGTTTCACATCAGAATATATCGCTATTTTAATTGGTGATGATCGTGAAATATTTAGCGGGTGAAATGGACCAAAAACATAATTTTTATCCGATTTTGTAGCTGCTCTGTAGGTCGCAATAATCGTCCGATCGCCTCGAAATTTTAAATAAGGTAAGAGTATATGACAAAAAAGAAGTTTGCAATTTGAGATGGCGATCAGATAAGTTTTAGAGGGTTAAATGGACCACAACTTTTGTGTGGAAATTGTGAAAATTTTTAATATACAGCTTATATCTTTGTTCCTGAAAGACTCAATCCTCCCTCGTGATATATATTTGGAAGACGATCTCTTGACCTTTCCATTGATGTCAATTATGTTGATGTACGTGATCAGATAACAGAGTTACAGCCTTTTACATCCAGTTTTTTATTGGTAGTGTAATCATAAGCACCCTAGAGGTAGCAATTATAGCTCAATAGTCAGGAAATTTCGCACGAGGTAAGAGTTTATGTTGAAGAAAATGCCTATAATTTTGCATGATGATCTGATATTATTTAGCGGGTGACATAGACCATTACTTTTGTATGAAAAAATTGTAAATTTTATATTTGGTCCATATTTTAATTCCTGGATGGTATATACCGGCAAAGTACCGTACATATGGAAAAAGCACTACTGACCTTTCCCTTGATCCAAATTGCAATAATGTGTCTGGAAGATAACGGGCATACTGCCTAATATGTAATGGGGTTTCTGTAGAGAACCACAATTTCCTCCCATGCTACAATTTGTCGATATCATGACAGAGAAATTTTCAGCTAAATTGTCCAATTGGATGCTTTATACAAGTATTGCAGCATTGGGTCGCCTCGCCACTGATTTTATACCTCAGGATTTACAGTAAAGGAGATACATACAAAATACGACCAAAGATGTGTCTCATCGAAATAATGGTTTTAGACCCCAAGTATGTTTGGACGAAACTTGTTTTAGACAATTGGGAGTCTATTTAGCCCAGTCCGTTCATCTGTCACTCTTACTGTCTACTTGGCTTGTCGGCATAAAAATTGTATACTTCGAAATATTTTGCCCAAACTTAGTTTAAGTTCGAATATAGGCTATATAGGTTCACACCTCCCCCACAAAAGTTCAATTTTTTTTACGAAAAATTATTCCAAAAAGGAACCTGATATTCAAAGATAATTTGAAGATTTAGCAGGAGGGGCTAATCAATGTGAATTTTCCAATTTTTGAATATTTTTCCACAAACATCCCAGTAGGGACAAGGGAAGCTTCTCTTATATCAATGGATTCATATTATGTTATTTATATGTGACCAAGTTTTTATCGCCGAGTCGGAACGGCGTGTCCTAAGTTGCCACTAGTAGAGACGTTTTTCATGGCTGAAATACTCAGGAAATATCGCCAGCATTATCTAGGGTATTTTGCCACCGTTGAAAATTTGATTCAGCGTGCAAGGCGGTTGCACATAACTGATTCCTAGAGGTTGTGGTGTAGGGTATCACATGGTCGGCCCCGTCCGACTATAGCCTTTGCTTACTTGTTTATTTATTTAGGAAATATGAATTGTTATATGCAAGTATAATAAACAAATTCAATATTATATAAATTAATTACATATTAATCGTTTATAAATTTTGAGAAAATTACTAGAAAATATAATGTTGTTTACCAAGTTAGGCACTTAGGCATTTATGATATGTAAACAAGTAAGCAAAGGCTATAGTCGGACGGGGCCGACCATGTGATACCCTACACCACAACCTGTAGCAATTAGCTATGTGTAACCGCCTTGCACGCCGAATGTCCGGGTTCGATTCCCATCAAATTGTCTACGGTGGCACAATATCCCGTAGTAATGTTGGTGATATTTCCTGAGTATTTCAGACATAAAAACGTTTCTGCAAGTGGCAACTTAACACGCCGTTCGGACTCGGCGATAAAAACTAGGTCACATATAAATAACATCTATGAATCCATTGATATAAGAGAAACCCCCTTTTCTTTACTGGGATGTTTGTGGAAAAATATATGTATAATTTATCATTTCTAATTCATTTCCTTTTTGGAATACACCTAAAATAAATACATATATATACCACGCATTTCGTATATTTGTTAATTGGGAAAATTGCGAGTTTATTGAAGATCTATCGTGCACTTGTACCTCACATATGCCTAGAAAATAGTTCATTGTGGGCATATATTGTGATATCTAAAATATATTTTATACCGGTAGAAATAACTAACAATGAATAGGAATTAAAAAATTTTTCATGCAAACAAATTTATAAATCCCAAAATTATTCATATTCAATTACACAGCAAAGAAGATAGTATAAGTCAGCTGCGCTAACGGTGATATACCCTCAGCCTCTGCCGTATAAAAATATATTTATTTTGTAACACGAATTTGCTTCAAAATACGTGGAATCTGTAGGTATCGTAATATGGGGCTATACCAAATCAATTTTTAGTAAAATAAATTCTGAGTTTTGGAAATATTTGAGAATTATTTTTTCAGATTTGTAATTTATTTAGAGCTGGCAGGGGTTTTTGGAACTTCTGGACTATTATCTCAGGAAGCATGACTTACCCAGGGAAAGGGACCAGAATAGGGACCGTAAAAAGAACCTTCTCCAAAAAAATAATAATAATCAAATAGATCCGATACGGGTCCTCCAACTACACTTTTCCCAATTTTTGTGTGGGAGGTACTCGAAGAACGGACCGATATAGTCCATATTCCTACCGGACACATGACTTGATGAAATAATACGATGTGTAAAGTTTCGACCAATCAGAAAATCCCCTTGAGAGTTAACTTGCGGATTTGCGGCGCAAGTACAATCTGCTGAAAAAAATTCAAAACGATTCGAGAGGACTCTCAAATTTCCCGTTTCCGAATTTTGTGTGGGAGGTACCCTAAGGACCGATATAGTCTTATCCGTTCTATAACTGGAAGGAATAATAATATATGGAAAGTTTGGAGCAAATCGATTGCTCACTTCGCCAGTTATCGTTCACACAATTTTTCGAAAACATTTTTGAAATTTTTTGGGGGAAGTGTTCGCCGACATAGCCTACATTCGAACTTAAATAAAGTTTGGGCAAAATATTACGAAGTATAAAATTTCGTTCTAATCGGTAGATCCGTACGAGAGTTATCGTGCGCACCAGCCAGCTAGACATTAAAAGAGACAGATGAACGGACAGCGCTAAATAGACTCCAAATTGTCTGAAACGAATTTCGTCCAAATATACTTGGGGTCTAAAACCAATATTTCGATGTGACACATCTTTGGTAGTATTTTGTTTGTATCCCCTTTACCCTAAATCCTGAGGTATAAAATAGGTGGCGAGGCGACCTCATGCTGCAATATTTGCATTAAAATCCAATTTGACAATTGAACTGAAAATTTCTCTGTCATGATAGAGACAATTTGTAGCATGGGAGGAAATTGTGGTTCTCTACACAAAACACATTATATAACAGGCAGTAGGTGCGTTATCTGGCAGACAAATTATTGCAGTTTGCATCAGGGGAAAGATCAGTAGTTATTTTTCCATATGTAGGCTACTTTGCCAGTATATGCCCTCCAGAAATGAAAATATGGACCAACAAAAAAATGTGTATATTTTTCATCCAAAGGTAATGGTCTATGTCAACCGGCAAATAATATCAGATCATCATGCAAAATTATAGGCATTTTCTTCAACCTAAACTCTTACCTCGTGCAAAATTTCGTGACTAGTGAGCTATAATTGCGACCTCTAGCGGGTTTATGATTACACTACAAACAAAAAACTGGATATATTAGGCTGTAACTCTGTTATCTGATCACGTACATCAAGATAATTAACATCAATTGAATGGTCAAGAGATCGTCTTCCAAATATTACTCACAAGTGGGGAATGTGTCTTTCAGGAACAAATATATAAGCTGTTTATTAAAAATTTTCACAATTTTCACACAAAAGTTGTGGTCCATTTAACCCTCTAAATATTATCTGATCACCATCTCAACTTGCAAGCTTCTTCTTTGTCATATACTCTTACTTTATTTAAAATTTCGAGGAGATCGGACTATTATTGCGACCTACAGAGCTGCTACAAAGTCGGATAAAAATTATGTTTTTGGTCCATTTCACCCTCTAAATATTTCACGATCATCACCAATTAAAATAGCGATCTATTCTGATGTGAAACCAACCTCCGTACCAAATTTCGTGACGATCGGTCCATAATTGCGGCCTGGAGTTTGATTACAATTTATAATGGACAGACGGACACACGGACGGACGGACGGACACACATCTCAAAATCGCTTTATCTCGCCGAGATATGAAGATTGGTATACCACATTGGGGGTCTCCGACGAATATTTCGCGGTGTTACATGAATTTTTCCCAAAACAAACTTATAATACCCTTTCCACATAGTGGTGTAGGGTATAAAAAGGGTGAAAATTCATGAATTATAAAATCATTTACGTGAATAAGTAAAGAAGAATGTTAGTATTTTGGTGTCATTAGCATTTTTTTGCGAAAAAGATTATTAAAAAAATGTAATATTTGCTATACAATCCACATTAATATTACCTGTACCAACAAACAATACCCATGTATTTTGTTTGTAGTGAACAGTATCCCCTTTTTATACCCTCCACCATAATATGGATGGTATAATTAAATTTGTCATTCCGTTTCTAACACATTTTCATCGGAGACCCCCCAAAGTATATATGGCGAAAAACAAAAATCCTTTGCAATTCCATTTGAAAAAAATTAAAAAATTTTTTTGCGAGCACATCTACAATTTTTGGCATAGAGGTTAAGAAAAAAATTCTGGTTTCAAATCTGTTCGCGTTCACAAAATTGGACGATGCGCGCAAAAGTTATGGCGGTTTTTATTCTCATATAAAGAAAAAATATTTAAAAATATCTTATTTGTTGTTATGAGAAAATGTATGCATAAATCGTTAACAGCATTCCATATCTATTAGTAGATGTTTAAATAGTTATTAAATCTATTATTATTTTCGCGGAAAATCAACAAATGGTACAAAAATTTTTAAGAAAATCCAAATTATCCTGTCCCAGAGTCCGTACAAACACTTAAAAAATATATGCGGAATCTAGACAATGCGTATAAAAATATGATACCAAATTTATAGAGATTGGGTACATAAATTGCATATTATAGCAACAACAAAAGAGAAAAACTTATTGTTGAAAAATATTGTTGCAAATATATTTTTTGGTTTGATTCGAAAAAAAATATTTAGGAGTTCTCCAACTATTTCGCTAAAATCCCATACAATAATTAATGTGTACTACTAAAACTTGATCAAGAAATATAGTTTACCATCGTGAAAGCTTATTTGCTTACTGTGATAACTTATAAGGATAGGAAATTAAGAGTAATATTGAAATTACAATCATTCAAAAAATGTGTAAATTAAAAAGCCTATTATTCGCGAATAAGTTAAAATCAGTTGATGCGCATCCGTTTTTGGATACAGCGAATCAATCTCTTTCAATATTTATGCATATTTCGATGTTTCACTCTGCGGTCAAAGTGTGCCGCCAGTTGCATCACACAATGCAAAAAACATTAAAGTGGGTAAAAACCGCGCAATTTGCATACGATTTTGATGCGCATCCGTTTTCAGTAGCACCCATCAAAAATATGTTTATCTACACATATTACAATCAGATTCTTCAAGAACCGCGGATGTGCCTCCACTTTCTATTTTTGGTAAAAATCCTATATTACTCGCGAATCTCTGTAATTTATGACACGCGGTTTCGCAAATATTGTAATCGCGTATAAAGGATTCCATTTACGTAAAAAAATTTAAAGAAAATCGCGATTTGGTACGCGGAGTTGTCAAAATAAATTTTTGCTGATTTTCCTATTTTCAGGATATCTATATCCGAGGTTTTAGTGGATGGATTCGATCGCGGATGGGCTCATTAGATCCGTCGCGTAAAAAACTAAATTCACGCGGGGTACAAAGGAAATTGAGTGACACTTGTAAATTTTAAACGCTAAAAATAGGTTTTTTAAAAAAATCACACATCAAATATTGGACTTTAGACTCCAATTACTAGGATACTGTAAGGAGCACACTCATGAGATAAGCCATAAACGACGTAAAATCACGAGTTTTATAATCCTATTATGAGTTTGGAATATTATCTTGTTGCGCGTCCGGATTATTAAAAAAATTCAAAAAACCCCGAAATTCCGGCTTCAAAATGTCAGCATCAATTTTAGGTGGATGTAGTGGATATATTGAAAAATGATACACTAGTATCATATTGCCCATGAAGTATTCTTTGAGTCTTTCTTTGGGCATATGTCTATAAAATGTAAGGTTAAGGCAGAAATCGGAATGGAGCATAAAAAAACTTGTTGGCTTCAACCCATTTTTACCTATTTTTCTACATTGATGCCAACACAGCTTCCACGTAAATTAATTTTAATGGTCGATGTTATGGGATCCCTCCTATAACACTTCATTTTAAAGAATGTTTATCATACTATATAGAATATGCTAACATTCCGCGAATTCTGAATGGGTGAAACTCGGATTCATCGATTGTAAAACAGTTTTGTTTTTCGCCATATATTCTTGATCAGGGTAAAATTCTAAGCCGATATAACCATTTTCGTCTGTCCGTCTGTTGAAATCAAGATACAGCTCGCAATTTTTATGATAGAGCTTTGTAATTTGGTATAGAAGTTTCTATTACTCCTAGGATGTTTGGTATTGCAAATTTGCTATATCGGTCTACGTTTTGATATAGCCCCATAGAACGGTACCACCCGATTTTCGGTATTTTTAAGGTTTTAGCCACATTATCACACCGAAATGGCTGAAATTTTATATTTAGTCTTCGTTGGGGGTACAAAACTTTCGCCCAGAAATTTGTCGGTATAGGTCCACGCCTTCATATAGCCCCCATAGAACGGTACCTCCCGATTTTCGGTATTTTGAAGGTTGAGGCCTCAATATTACACGGAAATTTGGCATTTGGTCCTCATTTGGGGTATTAAATGTTCCATATGAACTTTTTCGGTATAGGTTCACGCCTTAGTATAGCCCCCACAGAACGGTACCACCATATTTCCCGTATTGTGAAGGATTTAGCATCATTATCTCAACGAAATGGCTGAAATTTGGTATTTATTCTTCGCTGGGGGTATAAAACGTTTTACCAGAAATTTGTCGGTACAGGTCCACGCCTTAGTATAGCCCTCATAGAACGCTATCTCCGATTTTCTGTATTTTTAAGGTTGTGGCCGCAGCAACCCACCGAAATGGCTGAAATTTGGTATTTAGTCTTTGTTGAAGGAAAAAGGCTTTCTGACTGAAATTCGTCGGTATAGGTCCACATTTCGAAATAGGCCCATAGAACGGTTCCTCCCCATTTTCGTTATTCTGAAGGTTGTGAAGTCATTATTCCACCGAAAGAGTCAAATTTGTTATTTAGTCTTCCGTGGGGTTATTTAATATTCCTGAAAAGAATTAACAGTATAGGTCCACGAGGTCCTATATCTTCATAAAAAACGTACCTCTTGATTTTCGGTATTTTGATGGTTTTACCGGATTATTGGATATTTGGTATTTAGTCTTCTCTGAGTTTAAAAACTTTCCGCCTAAAATGTGTAGTTATAGATCGACTTTTTGATATAGGCCCAAGGAACGGTATCTCCCGAATTTCGGTATTTTTAAGGTTAGCCACATGCGATACCCTACACTACTTGCACTGGGCATTAATTTTCCACGACATTTCTTTTTATATTATTGCGTTACGTTATATGTTATTTTAGAATGTGTATTAAGAAAAAATGTGATTTGTACTGAATTGACAAAAGAACAAGTAAGAAAGCACCAGTTAGCTGTGCCTCTGACCAAAAAATAAAAACAAGCAAACCCCATAATCACAAGTTTGCTTCAGAATTAGTGGAATAATGTCGGACTATACTAAATCACTGGCATATGCCAACAATTTCAATTAGCAAACATCTGATTCAAGCTTCTGTTAAAAAAAATCAAAACGATCCGAGAGGACCTCTTGAACTTCACTTTTTCCAAATTAAGTGTAGAAGGTACTCGAAAGAGTGGATCGATAAAGTCTAATTCGAACCCGATCTATGTATATCTAGGAGGAACAACATAATGTACTGATTTTGGACCAAATAGAGTGCTCCCTTCGAAAGTTATCGTTCACGCCATTTTTTGGATATTTTTTGAACTTTTGTTGGGAAGGAGTGACCCGATATGGCGCATCTTCGAACTTAAACTAAGTTTGGGCAAAATATTACGAAGTTCAAAATTTTGTTCGAAGGCAGACGTACAGGGCTTAATCGACTCCATATTTTCTAAATGAATCCCCTCCAAACATACTTGGTCTAAAACCGTCATTATTAGGCACATATTTGGTCGAGATATAAGAAGACTAAACAAGAACTCAAAATATGGAAGTCATTAAATTAAAAATTGTAGCAAATTTCACACAAAAGTTTTGGTTCATTTTACCCCCTTAATATTATCTGATCATCACGTAAAATCGCAAGCTATTTTATGTCGTATAGCCAAAGCCTACTTAAAATTTCGCGTCTCTCAGACTGCCATTGCGACCAACAGAGCCGCTACAAATATGGATAAAAATATTGTTTTTGGTCCATTTCACCCCATAAATATTTATCGCCAACTATAGGGTTCTATTCTGGTCTGAACCCGACCTCCATATACAATTTCGTGAAGATTGGTTCATAATTGCGGCCTGTAGCGTGATTACAATTTTTAGTGGACGGACGGACACACGTCTCAAAATCGCTTTATCTCGTCGAGTTATGAATTTTGGTATACTAAATATTTCGCGGTGTTGCATGCTGTGTAGGGTATGATAATGTTTTGATATGTGCATTGACTACAAGGACCCTAATGAGCCCATAATAAAAATTTCTCAAAGGAGTAAATAGAAATACATACATTAATAATGTGGATTTCAACCCGAATGCCATAATAGGAAGTGGTTCACTTAAAACTTCTTATAGAATTAATTAAAAATATGTATTGATTGACAATTTTAGATATCTTCATATTTCACGCTAATTTTCGCAAAATTCGTAACCGACCGAATTTACCACATTCGTGCTTTTAATTTATATTATCTTGAATTTTATGTACTATTCTTACACTTATTATCAAAACATCAAACATACAATTTTTCATCCCAATTCACAAACCACACATGTACGGTACATAACCGGTACGTTATGTTTTAGTGAACCGACCAGCGCACAGTGGTCGCACTTGTATGGAAAAGAGTGCCAAAAATAGTTCTAATCAAGCTACCGCCTCCAAATTTTAAACGTAGGTTTATAACAAGCCAAAAAGATAGAAAACCATTTTTAGTGGATGTAGGTCCATATTTGGGTATAGCTCCCATAGAAAGATACCGCCCGATTTGTGGTATTTTGACGATTTTGGCCAAATTAACCAACCGATTTGGATGTTATTTTGCATTTTGAGTTCTAAATGAATAAAATACATCCTTGCAAAAAATATTCAATATAGGTGCACGTTTAGGTATAGTCACCATATAAATGTACCCTCAGATTTTCGGTATTTTGACAATTTTAGCGACATTTTCCAACTGATTTGCCTGTAATGTAGCATTTTGAGTTCTGAGTGAACCAAATACCTCCATGCAAAAAATGGTCAACATCGGTCTACGTTTAGGTAAAGCCCCCATATAGACGTACCTCCCGATTTTCGAAATTTTGCAGATTTTACCAACATTTTCCAACCGATTTGGCTGTAATTTGGCATTTTGAGTTCTGAGTGAGCAAAATACCTCCTTGCCAAAAATGTTCAGTATAAGTCCAAGTTTAGGCATAGCTCCCATATACATAAACGTATCTCCCGATTTTCGGAATTTTCACGATTTTACGGGCGTGGTGTAAGAGGAATAACTTAGCGGGTGGCAGATGGGGGCAGCTGGACTGTTTTTTAATCGTAAAAAAAATACATTCCCCTGCATTTTAAAAAAAAATTTCGAGACTTACAAATGCTCACAACATTAGTAAAACTCAACATAAATTAATAGTAATTATATTAAAAATAGCAGAAAAAGTCATTTATTAAGAATTTATTTTTAATGAAGTTAGAAAACGAATAATGAATTTGATTTTTCGTAATAACATTGCCAATACCATCACCTATACGTTTCATTTTGAAAATTGCACATTTACCTCTCCAATTTTTTATAATTTTACTCATAACATACGAATGCTTTGCGGATCTATCTTTCGTTTTTAAGGCCTCACATACAAATCACAACTTCTTCGACATAACTTGATGTATAACCGCTATAAATTTACAAAAATAAAGCTGAATGTTAAAAATTTGATATGTTTAGAGAATATTTATTTCAATCGCAATAAAATTTGTCGCCATCAATTTTTCGATTTTTGTCCACCGGCGGAACCACTGTGCAGCGGTACATTACAATCATAGTACTGTACCGCAGTCGGTTCACTAAAAAGTCGTAGCGTACCGCAGTCGGTACACTAAAAATCGTAGTGTACCGCAGTCGGTACAGTAAGATTTTCATTGTGCTCCGGTACAGTATCACTAAAATATTTTTTAGTGTTTGTGTACAGGTACGGCACATTATCGTAGTGTACCTATCCACCTTGGTACGGTACAGAACTAGAGATGGGCGCGTGCCTAACAAATTAGGCACGAACACGGACCAAAATGTTTATGCACTTTCACGCACAAACACGGCGTTTTTCGAGAAGGCACGAACACGCACACTCACGCACGAAATTAAAGAAAAGATATATCGATATAGCTGTACATTTATTTGTTCAAAAAATTCATATGTTCTAAAATATACATATTGCAAAATTACTTATAAACAAACATTTACATATTCTTATTTAAAAACATTATTTTGTCCAAGTTAGAGCTCAAAAGTCTAGTTCATCTTTCGTTGAGAATATTTCCAGATGTGGAAAAAATCTCTCGCTCGTTGCTGGGTATAGCCAAAATTTTCCTGGCTAATTGTTTTACATATTTTAGGTTCGACTGTTTCCAAAAGTTTAAAACATCAGTCTGGCTAGATACGGCACTCGCTAAATATGTATCAATTTCAGTATCAATTTTTCGTCTTTTTGCCAAGTTTTGATCCAAAAACTCTGAAATTCGTGTAAATGTGGCATTGATATTTCCTCCTCATCATTAGAACACTCTATGTTCTCATCTTGTATATCAAGTAACATTGCTTTTACATTAGCTATTACGTCATTTCTTTTATCTTGTAATAAGAAATTCATCTCCTTAAACGGCGGAAATAAAAACGTCCCTATAAGATGTGCCATTGTTGGCACAAAGCGTTTAAGCAAGGATTGTTTAGATTTAGCTTTCAAATCATTCATGAATTGAGAGTCAATGGTATCAATTGAGCAAACTTTCAGTAGCTTTTCAGACCAAAGGGTAAAAATATGCATAGTAGGGTATTTTTCCGAGCTTAATTTTTCGGAACACTCTTTGCATATTTTGAGAAAACCCAATAGAGGTTCTAGCTTTTAGTCAGATATACGATCCAACTCATTCTTTTCTAGCAAAATACTCTTAATTTCATTCTGGACTTGGTATATGCTCTCAAGCATAATATATATGATATTCTTATATCTTGTTTCAACGTTTTCGGCAATTTGTTGTTTAGCTACGAGTGTTGAAAATATCTTACACGCTTTTTGGAGCAGTCAATCAGTTTTCCCAATTCTTTAACAACATCATCCATAACTAAGTTCAAATTGTGGCAAGCTCAAGGTATACGTTTAAATCTTTTAAAATCCGAAACAACGTTGGAGCCATTGTCGGTTACAAATACAGAATTTCCGAACTTGTCTTCAATATCAAATTTAGCATGATAAACAACTGATTTTCAAAGACAGTCCCAGCAAAATGTTTGTAGCCAAAGAAGTAGTTGAATCATGAGTGCAAGTGATTTCAGACTACATCTTTTTACGTGAAAGAAGTCATGATTTTTACAAGGGCCTGGTGCAGTGAGGATACTTATTTGCTTCTTAAGCATATATTTTTCATTAGTTCTTTGTAGTGAATAAATATACATTCCATGGAAAGTATTTTGAATTGATTTTTCGATTCATTTAATAATTGATTCGCAAGCGAGGATATGGGAGAAGTTAACATCTTTTAAACGAGGATTTTTCACTGATTTGAAACCTCAGGGTCATTTGGAAAAATTATTTAAAAAAGATGTGGTAACTTTTAATTAATATTTATGATCTGTTTCTCTAGGACGATTCGAATTAAAATTTTTGTTTAAAAAATTAGTAGTTTGATAATAGTTCGATCGAAATATAATATAATGAATATAAAACAATGGAATATCTCAAATAAATCAAATACTTTTATTCTAGAAAGTTAGCTTTTATTACTCAAAAATACCCAACAACATCTTAAAATGCTTCTTGCATAGAGTCATCTAAAATTGATAGCATTCTAGGTGCACCATGTCCTTGTAAAAATCATGACTTCTTTCACGTAAAAGGACATCGCCACTTGCACTCATTATTCAACTACTTTTTTGGCTACAAACAAAGATACAGTCTGATAATTCTTGCACCAATGATTATCTTTTTGGATACAAACATTTTGCTGAGTAATTAAAATACCATAAAATAAATTGTTTCTTGTGTTCTTGCAAAAAGTTATTATAAATGTAAACATTGCAAAAATGTGAAATTTTTATGAAATTAATTCAAAGCGGACATTGTCGAAATGTGAAGAACGGAATGCAGTTTTCATGACTCTGCCTGGACTGCTTCTAAAAAAGCTATTCAATCACTACTTCACATAGAACAACTTAAAATAAATTTTGCTGGGAGTATATTGCGTTAACCCGCTGAGTTGTTTCTGTATTTGATTCTCTCTCATGAACAAAACAAATGGCAAACAAACATCAAATGTTTAACATAACGGCAAAAAGTACCAGACTACAAAAACGAAGCAAATAATTTTTGGAAAACCACAGTTGGTGAATTTTTTGGTCGTTTTATTTTCTTGTTCGATTTTCTTGCTTAGTATAGTCTCTTGCACGACTTCTAAAGGGAGCCCAAAAATTTAGCACGATCGTGACACATAGTGCAGGTCGTGTTTATTCGTGTCGTGCAAAATCGTGCCGAACAAAAAAACACGATCACGCACGGCCAAAAATTTATTTCGGCACGACACGCACAAACACGGCGATTTTCGGGAAGGCACGAACACGCACTACTCACGGCACGACACGCGCCCACCTCTATACAGAACGGTACGGTACGATACCATAGTGTTTATTTTCGAACACTGTTTCACACACAAGACAAAAACTTTCTTAATGTTCTCTGACTAAATATTTCCACACAGACGTTCATTTCTTTTTGGTGGGTTTTCTCGCAAAAAGTTTGGCGGTTTATGAAATAAATATTTAAATTTCTTTCGCAACCACAGGAACAGTAATGTCATATCTATCTGATATACTATACTTAAGGATGTTTTACACTACAGTATTGTTCGCAAAAAATTTCGAGTTAAGAATTACATAAAAAAATTGGTTTCGTCTTATAATTTCAGATCGTCTTTTTGGTTTCTGTAATTTATTACTTGTGGCGAGTCGTCTTAACGTGCACTTAAATGACCGAAGGTAGAAAGAACGTAGAATAGACCTCAAAGGATGTTTCGTCTTTTGAGTGAAGGTTTTTTGCAAAGGTAAAAAATCATCCTTTTAACAAGACCCAGTTTATACACTTACCGTACAATTTGCGCAGATTAGTAGCTGTAAGAAGATCGTTCGCATTTCTTTTGCCGAAAGTAAACCTTGCTGTCCTGTTAATAGCGATATAATGTTTTCAATGTGCAAGGTCATGCTTCCTGAATACTGGCCCAAAAGCTCTAAAAAATCTCACGGTGACCAATTTAAATGTCTGGTGGGCATAGAAAGGAGTGATTGACTTTGGCCCAACCTATGCACATTGTAATATTTTTCTCACACTTACATCAAGTCCGATCGGTCCACTCGTTCCACAAAGAATTCCAAAATTGTTCACAAATATTCAGTTAAGAACCTTATCTAGGATCGCTTCAAAATGTTTTCAGCGATAATCCTCGTGGCACATATTATGACGGTATAATTTTTATCAGGGCCAGTGCATACTTTGTGGGATAATTAACTTAGCTTGTCAAAACCCTACGGCCACCAAATAAAATGGCTCTTAAAGGAAGTGATCGACTTGGTGCAATCCTTGCACATCGTAATTGTTCTTCCAAAATGAAATCAAATTCGAATAAGGTCTATATCGGACCACTTATTCCGTTACCTCCCCCACAAAAATTCAAACATTTAGGATAATGAACACGTTGAGACCTATTCGCGGATACATTTTTAGCTTAATTTCGTGTAGTTCTCGCAAAACTTTTTACAACACTAATGTATTTTGAAAAAAAACGCCCATACCTTGTTTGTTTCTCTTCACAGGCTGAGGGTATACATATATCTGTCAGCAAAGTCGACTGATGCATTTTTATACCGTCCCACAGTGGATCCACCCATTGGCCAAAAATAAAAAAATGAATGTCAAAATTTTGGTACAACATCTGGCAACTCTGATAGCTATGATATGGACCTTTTTAAAAATATATTAGTTTTTGTTTTATACGCACGCGATCTTCTTAAGAATAGCTTAAAAAGTCGGAACATTTGACTAATATTTTTTTGTTGTGAGTACAACCTATATTTTAAGTGCAAGTAAATATATTCAAAATGTCGCGAAACTTATACGTATAGCATAATATTATAGTGGATTTTGAAGGAGGGGGTATTAGCTTAATTTTCATTACAAAGTAATGTTTTAGCGTGTTGTGGAATTCTGGTTAACTGCATATTTTCTTAGTGTATTTTGTAATGCCAATTCGATCATATACTTAAATTTGACTTAAGGTTTTAGTCATGATGCCCACCTGTGCCCACCTCGGGAATAATTTTCTAAAGTAGGTCATGGGTTTAAGATTATTCAGTATTAAAATCAGCTGCCATCTTGTGCCAGACTATAAATGGTGGGTCGCTGACTAAAGCTGCCCTAGAATAAGGTTTCTATGGATATATTAGCGTATAACTCTGTTATCTGACCACGTACATTAACATAATTGGCATCAGTGGCAAGATGAAGAAATCTTCTTCCAAATTTGTCTTACGTTGGCGGTAGGTGCCTTTCAGGAAGAGCGCTATAAGATGTATTTTAAAAATTTTACCAATTTTCAGACAAAAATGTTGATTTTTTTAATCCGCTAAATTTGTTGGATTTTATGTTGTTTTGGAGATTGTTTTGTTTCCCGAAGCCTATTTTTGCATCATAAGACAATCAGGACCTTTGTACATGTAATTTGGATTAACATCATTAAACAATTCTTACCATATACCCCCTCCAGAGGGGAGAATGTTACGCTCGTGGTTTCTTAAAACACTCTTCGCAGCATCACACAGCTGTACCCGGCGTATTGGCTTGATTTTTACACTCTAAATATTTTTGGCCACGTTCTCCATACAAGTGGATCCACTGTGTGTCGGCCTTATTACGTAGGGTATATTAAATTTGTTTTTCCTTTTGTAAACAGCATATTAGACTAACCCAGTTTTCGAAATCCCACCCCCTATAATTTTTCCATGTGATCCAACAACGTTATATACATATGAAATTCTATGGCGATCGGTTAACGTTAACCCGTGCCACCCGGGCTATCTTTGTTTTCATAGTAATTGGTATGGGGCCAATGATGCATTTTCAAGAAAATTCTTTAAAAGCCGCATTTATGGCCATTGTTGTGGCCAAAAACCGAATCCTACAAAACATTTTGTAATCGGATCGGCTTTGAGGTTTTCTGACCCCTGGGAATCCAAATTACCAATTACTGCAAACGTGGGCCAAATATTTAGATAAAAACTTCAAAATACCAAAAATCGGGTGGTACTGTCCATTGGAAATTATGTTATGTTTTAGCATAAACGTATTCAGTACCGTTTAAAGTAAGACCATGTGTTGCGATGTTTACAGTGTCCTCAAAAACCAATTTGCCAAAAAAAATTGAATACACTTGTGAACATTCTCGTCCGATCATTTTTAATAACTCTCGACGTGGATTATCGCGGCATGAGTGCATCGATTAAAATTAAATCTTTGTGAAAAATCGTGGCCGATGCTCGCTCGAAAACGAAGGTCCTGTGGTCCGTGCGTGGACGAATATGGCAACATCGCCATGTTATATACCGTGAGGCATCCTTCGGCATTTTTCGAAAAAAATACAATCGTTGTGCTTGAAATAGAAAAAAACTACAATCGCCAGAAGATGCTGTAAAAACGTTCGAAAACCTCGTTTTGAAGGTGTCTTTTTAGCGACCAATGCAAAATATTTAGACGTTCTAGTCTAACCATTTGAAGGTTTGAGTGATTCTCAAACGTTTTTTTTTTTTTTGGAATTCCGGCCAAATGACATTTTACATTAACGGGGTAGATCGCGCTTTCCCACTTATTGAAGCCAGTGCACACTGGTCCCAACCTGCGACAAAAATCGAAAAATCGATATCAGCAAATCTCTGCGACAATTCAGCAAATTGTCTCTAAACATATCATATTTTAATATTCCAGCACTGATTTTGTAATTTATAAAGGTATTTAACAAAACAAAACCGAAGAAGTTGACATTTACGTATGATCTCTTAAAAACTTTAAAAACATCAGTAAGGTTGTGACTTCTTACAAGGCAAGTAACTCAAAATTTAAAGGATAAAATTATTTTTTTTTCAAAATGGATGTTTTAGTACAAGGTTCTTTAATTACTTTTACAAAAAAAAGTTTGTACACATTATTCGCATAAAATGAGCTGGAAATCACATTTTTTATACCACTTTTTTGTGGATCTTTTTTCCAAGTCTTAAAAATTGAAGTTGAGTTTTACTAACTTCGCCATCCTTCGCCACTCTCCAAATTTTTTGAAGAATGTTCGAAATAGTGTCAAGTTTACAAAAAATTTGGTTCCAGCTGCATATATTTGCATTTCCGTGTGTGACATTAAAAATACTGACGATGCCTCTGGTCGTTTCAGTAAATATGCCGTATTACTGTATTCTCAGTTTCTTCTTTGTTTTGTGTTTTAATTGTTTGTTTTGGTTTTTTTTAAGAGTTAGACATTTTTGTTTTTGGAATCTACTTATGAGGGTATTTTTTGCATTTGTATATTTTTGATATATATATATCATGCTACATATAATATGAAAAACAAGTAAAAATGTAAAGTTCGATCGCACCAAACTTTATTTTATCCACTACCATGAAATATTCTGACCTCAAATGGAATAATTTGTTTCTTTTCCTGTCCACGATACCAGTCGGAGACGTTTTTTGATCACTAAGATTTCCAAATAGCAAATTACAACCAATTCGAACCGATAATGTAGATAAAAGCTTCAAAATAACTGAAATAGGGAGGTACCGTAATATGAGGGCTATACCGAAACCTGGACCTGAGACCACAATTTTTGGAGCAGAATGTTTTTGATCATTGAGAACTCCAAATAGCAAACTACAACTGATTCGGGCCGAAAATGTTGATAAAATCTTAAAAATACCTGAAATCGGGAGGTATCGTAATATGAGAACTATACCGAAACCTGGACCTAAGACCACATTTTTTGGCGCAGAAGGTTTTTGACCATTGGGAACCCCAAATACCAAAGTACATCCAATTAGGGCCAAAAATGTAGATACAAGTTTAAAAACACCTGAAATCGGGTGGTATCGCTACATGGGGGCTATAGGAAAAACTAGACCCATATTGATGATTTTTTGCCTAAAGTATTTTGTACTTATTTTTAGCATATACTGAAAAAATCAGATTGATCCGACGATTATAAATATTTTTGTCGCACCTTCCCATACAAGTGGGACCACTGTGCAGTGTTCATAGCGTAAGGATATTACCTGTAACTGAACGTTTTTGAAAAAATCGGTCTGACCGCGGCATTCTACTTCCGAGATGATCATTCAGGATTAGAACGGTAATTACCATAGTATTGCAAGAAATTTTTTAAACATTATTTTCAAAAATATCTTCGATTTCGAGTTTTTTTTAATTTTTTGTGGGGGTGGTACTCCGGCCCTATAAAAATAGCTCAGACCTAAAAACTCCACAAACAAAATGTCATCAAATTCGGTGCAGCCGTTCCAGAGGTGTTTAATTTCGAACATCATGGCAGTCTCGAAGACTTTTATATGTACATATATTAGCCGACGCCGCACAGTGTCACGACCGTGGCCAAAAATGGTAAAAACTAAATACTTCGTTGAACAAATTTATTGATTAGGAGTAATAGAAAACATCTTAATTAAGAAGAATCTGAAGTTTGGTACTAATATGTGAAGTAGTTTTTGCTATATGAGGATTTAAATCCGACAATTTTAGTACGTATTTTTGTGATTTTTTTTCTAAAATTAATACATTATATTGTGTGTTAATATTTAAAATTTAAAAGTAACGGTCGCTGCAAAAATTGTTCCTAAGTTCTCTTGGGATGTAATAAACTTGGCTACACTTTTGTTTGCATGTAAATATTAATCATATGGTGTTTACATTTACCCAAACATGTAAGTTTATTAATTTTCTAAAGCAAATTTTTAATTGAGAGGAGTGGGAAAAAATGGTATAAAAGTGTATATAGATATTTTTTGATGTATGAGTCGTAAAAAGTAAGTACTTCAAATATATAAAGGTCCCAGCTGCAGAGGTTTGCAGACAAATGTGTCATTTCTGTTTTTCAGCGACCACCTCACTGAGAGGATACCCCCTTTTTTAACAAATCGTTTTGCGGTGTTGGCTATAGCGCGAAACGAATGAACCGCTCATCATATATTTTTGTGGGCTTATTAAGTACCTAATAATCTTGCTTTAAAACTAGAGAATTTTAAAAATATCAATTTTTAAAAAAATTGTAAACAGTGAAAATCAAAGTTCGATTTTTTACAACAATTTACGATTTTTTGACCACTTATCGGTGAAAAATTTTTTTAAAGGAAATTTCTCATATATAAAGGCAAGAGTTTGATATATTCAATATTATCACAAAAAATATGAAGACTAAACACCAAATTTCAGTCATATCTGGTTGATATTGAGGCCACAACACTCAAAATACCGAAAATTAGGAGGCACGGTTCTATGGGGGCTATAGGAAGACGAGAACCTATACCGACATATTTCTGGTGAAAGGTTATAAGTCCCCCAACGGAGACTTAATACCAAATTTCAGCCATTTCGGTGTGATAATCAGGGTAAAACTTCCAAAATACCGAAAATCGGGAGGTACCGTCCTATGTGGGCTATATGAAGGCGTGAAGCTATGCAGACAAATTTCAAAGTGAAGATATAATGTCTCCTACGAAGACTAGTTCAAACTTTTCGAAAAATGTCGATAAAGGCACTGTGCTACAATAGTTGACCAGAAAAATATTTAAGCGTTCTGATGCAAAATTATATCGTGTTGGGATCCACGGACAACGACAGTGCCTTTAGTTCGTTTGTATCACTTCGTTTTAATTTTTTATAACAGTAAAAGTAGTGAACATCTGGGTTTCTTACATTTTCAAATTTAAACGGACATATCTTTTTTTCTCACATCGGATTTCTATTGATCCTTCTTCCTTTTAAAGGGGTAAATAATATCTTTCGAATAAGTTATTATTTTTTTAAGTCGGTTAACAAATGGCTAAGTTATATTGTTTAAGTCTGAAACCCCCCACAAAAAAATTATAACTGAATTTCTCACAATTTTCAAAATAAATATTGAACAAAACAAAAAAACATTATATTTTTTAAAATTATGAAAAATTCAGTTCATGGTTTAATAAGAAAGGTTAGCCAAAGCTTCATGTCAATTTAAATTTTTTCATTCGAGTATGCCTAAAACTTCAAAACAATATAAACAAACTGTGTTTGTGTGTGTGGTGTTTGAATAATAATATGCCAAACAATTTTAAAAACAATCGAATTCAATGATTTTTAAAATTTTTTTTAGACGATTTGTATGGAAGAAATTGGTGAGATTTGCATTGAAACAATCAGTTTATGATATTCACAACTCGATTATGTGGAGAAAACTTAACTCTTCATTCATTTTTCGCGTTTTTTATAAAATGCTCAAAAAATGCATTGTAAACAAACCCACTTGTTGCTTTTATTTTGAAGTTTTAGGAATTCAAGAAAAACAAGGGTTCTATAGATTTTTTTCATTTAAATCTACCTCTTTACTTATACCATGATTCAGTTATAGTTTTTTTGTGGGTTTTTTCAGACTTAAGCTACTATAACTTAGCCATTTGTTAACCGATTAAAAAAATAATAACTTGTTCGAAAGATATTATTCGCCCCTTTAAAAGGAAGAAGGACCAATAGAAATTTGTTGTGAGAAAAAGATGATATGTCCGGTTAAATTTGAAAATGTAAGAAAGCCCGATTTTCACTACTTTTACCGTTATAAAAAATTTAAACGAAGTGATACAAATGAACTAAAGGCATTGTCGTTGTCCATGGATCCCAACACGATATAATTTTGCATCAGAATGCTTAAATATTTTTCTGGTCAACTTTTGTAGCACAGTGCCATTTATCGACATTTTTCGAAAAGTTTGCACCTTCTCAAGGCCAAAGTAAGAGAGTTCTTAACTACTGTCTTGGCTACAATTGTTGCCCTTGTGTTCGATCGAAAATCTCAATGGCTTGTTTGGCTGTTATATGCTCGATCTTCACGCTAGACCTATGGTCTAGTAGACTTTTTTGCTCAGTTCAATCCCAGGAACAAGAAACTCGAAGGGCCCATTAAGGTTTTCGAATCGCCCCGGCCTAATAAATATACATTCATTCGTTGTCTTCTTCTGACGTTGCAGGATATGCTCCTCAATGGACGTTATACAGTTTAATTTTTGTTTTAGTAAAAGATTTCCACAAAACTTTGTTCTTTGTCCCATTAATGAAATTTAAATCTACCATCTCAGTACTTTAATGAATTATGACTTAGTTTTAAATAACGAAAGTATGTCTCTAAGGATGTTAATATAAACTTCATTCGTTTCGTCTATGCTTTAATGGAATGTTTGTTTGTTAAAAGCATTAGGATAAACCAATTTTATTTATAACACATAAACTCAGTTTACCGTTGAAAGGGAGAGTAAACGAACAATCAATTGAAGCAAAACCATGAGAATTGATATGGGGATGAGATGATGGTGCTGAAATTGTGTTCAAATTTAATTGAATTTAGTTTAAAGAAATTTAATAAATGGGTGGAAAATATGAACAATTAAAAAGTATTTGAGATAGAGATATAACCTCAGACTATGTGAATTGAAACTTTCATCTACGGACAGATCGAATGTATTTAGGGTCTTTTTAGAATTTTGAAGCACTTTTTGGACATTAGAACTTACAGATAAAAATGTGGACTTCCTAAAGTTTAAAAGTTTTGGGGAGGAGGTACTTGAAGGAATGGACCGACATAGTCCATTATGAAAGTGAATCTTATTTTGGGAGCCATATCTTTTCGATAGATTTCACACCCACTAGTCATTTCAGTGGGTCATTGTATAACATTTGGACCCTTATGCCAGGAAGCATGAACTTGTCCACGGAAAACATAATATCGCTCTAAACGGGACCACAACGATCTTCCAACAGACCCTAAACTGCTCTTAAACAAAAATATTGAACTTTTGCAGGGTATTTTTGGAAGCTAAACTAAATTTGGGCAAAATATTAGAAGATGCAATGTTTGGATCGAATTGGTTACCCCGTTCAAGAAAGTGTATCGTGCATACCATTTTAGTGACACTTTTACATTTTGGGGGGAAGTACTAATGTTGTGGACCATAATTTCCCATCTTCAAACTGAAACTAAATTTGGACAAAATATGTCGGAGGACAAATTTTGGACCGAATCGGTTGATCCGTTAGAGAGTTGTCTTGCGATCCAGCCACTCCAATGGTGCCATAGGGATTTTTACAACTTTAGGGCTATTTTCTCAGGAGGTATTTACTTGCCCCTGAAAAGACTTGCACCATCGCACTATAGATAATTTGGACAGGTTATTTATAATTTGATTTGAAGAGAGAACATGTCAAATTACAGAGATATGCAATTCGAAGTCAAAGTCAAAATTTCGAAGGCGAAATAAAAAATAAAAAAAATTAATGTTTCTCCAAGACGATTCGAATTCAAATTCGTTCGAATTACTACCAAACTCCTGTTGTTGTAGACCGTTTTTGTTTAATCTTTATATATAAAACTCAATTGTCGTTTGTTGGTAATTGAATCAGTTGAAAACGGCTGGAGCGATTTGGATAATTTTTTATGGAAATGTTAGTATATAGTCCAGTTTAGGCTTTTATGCAAAGAAAAATTGGCCACGCCCACTTTTCCGCCGATATATGTTATATCTACGACACTACTCAACAGATTTTCCTGAAATTTTCAGGGAACGTAGAGTGATGGCCCCTGTTGAAATAGGCTACCCATTTGGTTGAATTTCGGATCGGGCGGGGTACCTCCCCTATGCCCTATTTTTGTAAAAATGCAATATTTGCAACAATTACAAATGTATCGCTTTGAAAATTAATTTCCGAGTCAATGGCGATTGTGTCTCCGACCTTACGTGCTTATTTGGGGCATTAAGACTGGACAACGCCCACTTTTTTAAATATGTTATATCTACGAAACTACTGAATCGATTTTCCTGAAACTTTCAGCGAATGTACAGGGTTGGTCCCCGATAAAAATAGGCTACATATTTTTTGACTTTCGGATCGGGCGGGTACTTCCCCTATGCCCTATTTTTGTAAAAATGCAATATTTGCAACAAATACGAATGTATCGGTTTCGGAATTTATTTACGAGTCAATGGCGATTGTGTCTCCAACCTTACGTACTTATTTCGGGACTTAAGATCCGACCACGCTCACTTTCTAATTAGGTTATATCTACAAAACTACTGAAGGGATTGTCAAGGAAATCGCGATTTGTCTAAACTTTTAAAACTTTAAAAATAAAAATCAAATGTCGTTCGTTGGTCATGGCATCAGTTGAGAACGGCTGGACCAATTTCGATATTTTTATGCAAAGAAAATGTACGCCCACTTTTTTCAACTTTCAATTTTTATCATTTCTACAAAAACTACTGAACCGGGAATGTACAAGAATGGCCCCCGCTTAAAATAGGCTACAAATTCAGTTGAATTTCGGAAGAGGCGGGGTACTTCCCCTATACCCTACTATTTTAAAAATGTTATATTGACAATAATTACGAATGTATCTATTTCGGAAGACCTTACCCACTTTTTTAGGATTCAATGACTTGACCACACCCACTTTTTAAAATATGTTACATCTACAAAACTACTGAACCGATTTTCCTGAAAATGTCAGGGAATGTACGGGCATATTTTCTTGAATTTTGAAGGGGCATATTTGAAAAAAAACGCCTTACCTTTATGAATAAAAATCAAATGCTGTCATAACCCAACTTAGATTTTTACCACGCCCCCCGAAAACAGGTTACATATTTTATTGAATTCCAGAGGGAGCGGGGTACCTCCCCTATGTGATATTTTTAAAAAAACGTTATATTTGCAAAAATTATGCATGTATAGGATTAAAAATTTAAGGTTTAATCTACAATCTAGGTACTTCTTTAAGGCCTATAGGCCCGACCACGCCTGTTTTTTTAATATGTCATAACTCCAATACTACTGAAGGGATTTCCATAAAATTTGCGACAAAAGCTCAATGTTTGCCGTTGTTATGTATATATAATGAATTTCGGAAGAGGTGGGGTACCTTTCCCATACCTTTCTGTTAAACGCTATATATAAGCCAAATATATGATTATATCGGTTTCAGCATACATTTTGGTAGACAATGAAGTTGTGTGCACCCTAGGTACATATTTGGAGCCAAGATACCGGACCAGGCCTACTTTTTTTAATATGTTATATCTTGAAAACTGATGACCACGCCCACTCTTTTCAAAACATTATTTTTCCAAAACTACTGAACCTAATATTCAGAAAATGTTCAGGAATGTCCCGTGGTCCAAAATGCTATATATTTGTAGCCGAATTTCGGGGCCTATTATTTTATAATCGCTATATTTGCTAAACTTATGAGTGCATCGGGTTACAAATTAGTTTTGGAGTGGTTGCGCCCCCGATCAAGAAAAACTATATATTTACAAATTTACTTGAATGGTGAGGTTCAACGGTCCATCAGCCATGAAAAGCTAAAACATATAAGTCTCAATAAGCGGGAGAATTCGATTTAACCTTTAAAATTAGATCGCTTTAGGACAAAGACAGGGACATGGACGATAATAAATCCTAAAAAGCATAAATTGGCGAAAAAATCCGACAAAGTCCGTAAGAGAAAAGAAAGGTTACAGACAAAAAATCCTTCTCGGTTTGACAGTAGACCGAAGAAGTGAGGTAGAAAATACCTATTTTTTAATTTTCAAGCATAAAGTCGATATAAAGTTGTCATTAAAACTCATTACGACGGGCCAGCAACGCGGACCAGGGTCTGCTAGTTTGAAATAAAAATGAATCAAATATTTTCAAAAAACATAAGTTTTGTAGTAGTTCGAACGAAATTGTATTCGAATCGTCTTAGTGAAACAGGCCATTAAACTTTGAGCAGAATTTAAACGCAATTTTTTAGTGTGTGGTAATAATCAAATACATAAGGTATGATATTCAGTGGAATGGTGGCGGTGTGTACTTTCTGTTTTAAGATATAATTTTCATCAAAATGTTTGTTACAGCGGAAAAATCGTCATATAAGACACAACCAGAGATTTGTTTTACAAAATTATAGTTTTATATTATAGAATTTTACAAAATTTGTCTGAAATTATGACACCGGAAAAATCTTCAGAAAGGGTTCGTTTTTGCGTTTTTAAAGTTATGTATATCACTTTTATGAAGGTTACCACCTTGCAGAAAAAATATATTTTTTTATACCCTACACCACTATGTGGAAAGGGTATTATAAGTTTGTTTTGGGAAAAATTCATGTAACGCCGCGAAATATTCGTCGGAGACCCCCAATGTGGTATACCAATCTTCATATCTCGGCGAGATAAAGCGATTTTGAGATGTGTGTCCGTCCGTCCGTCCGTGTGTCCGTCTGTCCATTATAAATTGTAATCAAACTCCAGGCCGCAATTATGGACCGATCGTCACGAAATTTGGTATGGAGGTCGGTTTCACATCAGAATAGATCGCTATTTTAATTGGTGATGATCGTGAAATATTTAGCGGGTGAAATGGACCAAAAACATAATTTTTATCCGATTTTGCAGTTGCTCTCTGGTCGCAATAATAGTGCGATCGCCACGAAATTTTAAATAAGGTAAGAGTATATGACAAAGATGAAGCTTGCAATTTGAGATGACGATCAGATAATATTTAGAGGGTTAAATGGACCATAACTTTTGTGTGAAAATTGTGAACATTTTTAATAAACAGCTTATATCTTTGTTCCTGAAAGACACCTTCCCCACTCGTGAGTTATATTTGGAAGACGATCTCTCGACCTCTCAATTGATGTCAAATATGTTGATGTGCGTGATCAGATAACGGAGTTACAGCCTAATATATCCAGTTTTTTGTTTGTAGTTTAATCATAAACCCGCTAGAGGTCGCAATTATAGCTCAATAGTCACGAAATTTTGCACGAAGTAAGAGTTTAGGTTGAAGAAAATGCCTATAATTTTGCATGATTATCTGATATTATTTAGCGGTTGACTTAGGCCATTACTTTTGTATGAAAAATATACAAATTTTATTTTTGGTGCGTATTTTCAGTCCTGGAGGGCATATACCGGCAAAGTAGCCTTCATATTAAAAATAACTACTGATCATTCCCCTGATGACAATTGCAATAATGTGTCTGCTAGATAACGCACCTACTGCCTGATATATAATGTGTTTTGTGTGGAGAACCACAATTTCCTCCCATGCTACAAATTGTCTCTATCATGACAGAGAAATTTTCAGTTCAGTTGTCAAATTGGATTTTTAGACAAATATTGCAGGATTTAGGGTAAAAGGGATACAAACAAAATAGGACCAAAGATGTGTCGCATCGCAATATTGGTTTTAGACCCCAAGTATATTTGGACGAAATGGTTGGTGCGCACGATAACTCTCTAATGGATCTACCGATTAGAAACAAATTTTATACAACGTAACCTCCCCCAAAAAAATTCAAAATTGTTTTCGAAAACTTGTGTGAACGATAACTGGCGAAGTGAGCAATCGATTTGCTACAAACTTTCCATATATTATTATTCTTTCCAGATATAGATCGGATAAGACTATATCGGTCCTTAGGGTACCTCCCACACAAAATTCGGAAAAAGGAAATTTAAGTCCTCTAGAATCGTTTTGAATTTTTTTCAGCATATTGTACTTGCGCTCCAAATCCGCAAGTTAACTCTCGAAACTTTACACATCGTATTATTTCATCCAGTCATGTGTCAGGTCGGAATATGGACTATATCGGTCCGTCCTTCGAGTACCTCCCATACAAAATTTGGGAAAAGTGAGTTTGAGGACCCGTATCGGATCTATTTGATTATTATTTTCATTTTTT
The DNA here is from genome assembly GCF_047663935.1 of Musca autumnalis. Classification (NCBI taxonomy): domain Eukaryota; kingdom Metazoa; phylum Arthropoda; class Insecta; order Diptera; family Muscidae; genus Musca; species Musca autumnalis. The sequence continues at coordinate 130,059,881 of NW_027411755.1, read as the reverse complement.
TGAAGAAGGTTCTTTTTACGGTCCGTATTCTGGTCCCTTTCCCGGGGTGAGTCATACTTCCTGATTAATAGTCCAGAAGTTCCAAAAACCAATGCCGTCTCCAACTAAAATTACAAATCTGAAAAAATAATTCTCAAATATTTCCAAACCGTTAGCGCAGCTCACTTATACTACCTTCTTTGGTGTGTAATTGAACATGAGGGGTCAATCAATGTACATTTTCCAATTTTCGAATATTTTTGAGAAATGTATAATTTATATATTTTCCGCAAACATCCAAGTAAGGACAAGGGAGGCTTTTTTATACCAATGGATTCATAGTAAGTTATTGATATGTCAACTAGTTTTTATCGCCGAGTCCGAACGGCGTGTCCTAAGTTGCCACTTGTAGAGACGTTTTTTCATGGCTGAATTACTCAGGAAATATCTAAGGGGTATTTTGCCACCGTTGACAATTTGATGGGAATCGAACCCGGACATTCAGCGTGCAAGGCGGTTGCACATAGCTAATTCCTACACGTTGTGGTGTAGGGTATCACATGGTCGGCCCCGTCCGACTATAGCCTTTGCTTACTTGTTTAATTTCTGATTTGGTGAAGAAAACAATGAACACAAAAAAGCATCCGATTTGAACTAAAAAGACATTTTCTTTAAAGAAATATTCACCATTTGTTATAAAAATGTACAGAGATGCCGTAGTCAACATTTTTATACCCTCCACCATATGGAGGGTATAATTGAGTTTGTCATTCCGTGTGTAACACATCGAAATATTCGTCGGAGACCCTATAAAGAGTATATATTATTGATCAGCATAAAATTCTATGTCGATTTAACCATGTCCGTCTGTCCGTCAGTCTGTCTGTCTGTTGAAATCAAGATACAGCTCGCAATTTTAAAGATAGAGAGTCAATATTTGGTACAGAAGTTTTTATTACTTGCAGGATGGTATTGAAAATGGGATATATCGGTCCACGTTTTGTAATAGCCCCCATAGAACGGTACCTCCCGATTTTCGGTATTTTTAAGGTTTTAGCTTCATTATCCCACAAAACTGGCTGAAATTTGGTGTCTAGTTGTCGTTGGGTGTATATAATTTTCCACCTGAAATTTGTTGGTATAGGTTCACGCCTTCATATAGCCCCCATAGAACGGTACCTCCCGATATTCGGTATATTGAAGGTTTTAGCTTTATTATCCCATCAAAATGGTTGAAATTTGGTAATTAGTCCTCGTTGAGGATATAAAACGTTCCACCTAAAATTTGTTTGTATAGCTCCACGCCTTAATATAGTCTCCATAGAACGGTACCTCCCGATATTCGGTATTTTGAAGTTTAGCTTCATTATCCCACCAAAATGGCTGACATTTGGTATTTAGTTATCGTTGGGTGTATAGAACTTTCCACCTGAAATTTGTTGGTATAGGTTCACGCCTTCATATAGCCCCCATAGAACGGTACCTACCGATATTCGGTATTTTGAAGGTTTTAGCTTAATTATCCGATCAAAATGGCTGAAATTTGGTGTCTAGTTGTCGTTGGGTGTATATAATTTTCCACCTGAAATTTGTTGGTATAGGTTCACGCCTTCATATAGCCCCCATAGAACGGTACCTCCCGATATTCGGTATATTGAAGGTTTTAGCTTTATTATCCCATCAAAATGGTTGAAATTTGGTAATTAGTCTTCGTTGAGGATATAAAACGTTCCACCTAAAATTTGTTTGTATAGCTCCACGCCTTAATATAGTCTCCATAGAACGGTACCTCCCGATATTCGGTATTTTGAAGGTGTTAGCTTCATTATCCCACCAAAATGGCTGAAATTTGGTATTTAGTTATCGTTGGGTGTATAAAACTTTTCACCTGAAATTTGTTGGTATAAGTCCACGCATTCATATAGCCCCCATAGAACGGTACCTCCCGATATTCGGTATTTTGGATGTTTTAGCTTCATTATCCCACCAAAATGTCTGAAATTTGGTGTCTAGTTGTCGTTGGGTGTATATAATTTTCCACCTGAAATTTGTTGGTATAGGTTCACGCCTTCATATAGCCCCCATAGAAAGGTACCTCCCGATATTCGGTATATTGAAGATTTTAGCTTTATTATCCCATCAAAATGGTTGAAATTTGGTAATTAGTCTTCGTTGAGGATATAAAACGTTCCACCTAAAATTTGTTTGTATAGCTCCACGCCTTAATATAGTCTCCATAGAACGGTACCTCCCGATATTCGGTATTTTGAAGGTTTTAGCTTCATTATCCCACCAAAATGGCTGAAATTTGGTATTTAGTTATCGTTGGGTGTATAAAACTTTTCACCTGAAATTTCTTGGTATAAGTCCACGCATTCATATAGCCCCCATAGAACGGTACCTCCCGATATTCGGTATTTTGGATGTTTTAGATTCATTATCCCACCAAAATGGCGGAAATTTGGTGTCTAGTTGTCGTTGGGTGTATATAATTTTCTACCTGAAATTTGTTGGTATAGGTTCACGCCTTCATATAGCCCCCATAGAACGGTACCTCCCGATTTTCGGTATTTTGAAGGTTTTGCCTTTATTATCCCACCAAAATGGTTGAAATTTGGCGGAGCTAAGTACTTTCGTAGATGAAAGGAAACTAATTATTCCATTCTCTTTCATTTTAATTTTGATGGAGGGTATAAAAATTTCGGTCCGGCCGAACTTAACGTTTTCTTACTTGTTGTTAATTATATCTGTAATACCTTCTAACTAGGGATGATTATTGCGTGGTTTATTTGGTCGTTTTAAAAAAATAATATTTATAAAGATCTCTTCGCGATTCAATATTTTAAACATATCAATGTTTATAAAAATATTTAGGTTGATCAATATTTAAGTTCATTATAACCCTTTTTGGTTTTTACCGAGTTCATGGGTTGGAATAAATAAGATAAGTAAAATAAGAATAGGAGGTAGGAACAACAAAATAGGTTCATTATATCTGCCGCTCTTTAAAACCGTGTTCGTCTATAATATTCTTATTAAAGCTTATTTTAAATATTATATCGACGCCTCCAAACAATAGTATGCTAAGTCGACTTAGCATGTTTTTTAAGTTCTTTAAATTTTTATATTTAACGTCCTTTAACTTAAATTCTGTCTAATTTTGGTAATGATCGGTCAATCCGAACAGAAGTTATAAACAAATATTGACTTAGCATAGTACTGAACGCAGTTTCTTATAATCGTTGTTTGCTATATCCGAAATTTACTGTGTAATTCTTTGTTTTATCTTACTTTTGCATATAAAGCATTAAAAATTTATAAAAAAACACATAAGTCCACCGCTATTAATTTTTGCCTCAAAAACAGGCTAAATTACCTATACTGCAATGGGTAGGAGTTCAGAAAAAAGCCTTTATGCAACAATGGATAGCGGCGAAGTTATTAGTGATGAATATATTTTATCAAATATTATTTTTTATTCATTATTTTTTATTTATTTTATTTCAATCCCAATTTGTTGCGAACTTTAAGAATGCATTACGGTCAGTTTCGCTTTAACGAAGTTTATCATATGATGTAAAGGAGGTTGTGCTGGAAATGAAAAAATCGACAAGTCGAGGGGATGATAACATTCCTATGCAATTGTTGCACAGTGGTCGCTGCCATTGGCCAAAATTAACAAAAAATTAAATTCCAATTTTTGGTACCAAATGTGTTCATATCTAATCCTAACATGTTAAATTTCTCTAAAATAAATTTGTTATGGATTACTTCTTCCTTCTTCTTTGAGAATAGCATCAAAAAAGAGAAAATTTAACAGGTTTAACAGGAGAATGCATTGCAAAAGTTAGGTAAAAGTACCATACCAAACTAAATGAATTCTATATTGACCAAACCTAGTTTTGATGTAGATTTTGTTTCTTAATTTTTTGGATTCATTTTTGAATACGTGTGCTGACTGAAGGACTTTTGTAATGTAATTTCTTCAGTATAATTATATTTCATGTAAAGTTTTAGTTGTTTCCCCTCTTTCCCCCTAACGAAATTTTTTTGAAAGGTCAGTAGTAGTCTATAAGATTCTATTTTCAAAATATAAGCTGCATCTTTCCGCATCTTTGGAACTTGTTCCCCAAATACTAGGTATACCTTTCAGGGTATTTTTGTAATTTTTTCCAAATGTGCAAGTGATATATTTCAGCTTTTTAAATATATTGAAGACACATTGTGCTGTTCAGTTATATGAAGGATATGTCAAGATGTGGTCCTCAATACAAAATTTGGAAAATTCAGCCATTTGATTGATTATTACGGATAGAACTCTAAAAATACCGAATATTGGGTGGTACCGTTTTATGAGGGCGACATCAAAAGGTGGACCTACATTAATCCATACTTTTCTGGGGGTAGCCTACCTCCAGGAATAATTATGTGGCTATTCGGCCATTTCGAATTAATAATTTATATAAAACCTTAAAAACTCCGAAAATCGGGCGGATATCAAAACGTGGGCCCAATTCAAACATTTTTGGCAAGAAGGTTTTCTAACACTAGGGAAAACCGATAGCCAAATTTTAGCCAATTTCATTGAAAGATGTGGTCAAGACCCCCAATATGCCAGAAATTAGGGGGTACCGTTCTATGGGGGCTATACCTAAAGTTGGACCTATGTTGAATTTTTTTCCTTATTTTTATTTGTGTTGCTAAATTAACCTTTACTGAAAATCTGCACAGGAAATATTTTTGGGCGCTCTTCCAATACAAGTTCGACCACAGTGTGTTGGTAAGGTTCTGTGTTCTGCTCTCTACATTCATAGTAAAAATATGATAAAAGTTGCCAAATATCCCGATATATTTAAACTTCACAAAATTGTAGATATTCCTAAATATGTAAATGCGAATAATGTTGATCAGTATAGACCAATTGTACTATTGTCCTCATTGGATAAAGTCATTGAAATAATTATGCATAATCAAATGTTAACTTACTTAGAACAGCACTCCTTATTATACCGTTCACAATTTGCATATTGTAGTAATTATGTGTTTTGTAACTCGAATTGACAAAGCAAAGGATTCATTATGCTGGAAGTGTTGAGTATAACAACTTGTCGTTTCTTGTAAGGCAAAGTGAGACGTTACTAAATTTCAAAACACGCTTAACAGATTATTTATTATCAAGCTTGGAAATGCTTCTCTGACACTTGATTTCTCTTATTATTAGATATCAGTAAATTACAATGCATTATTATATTATAATGCATTGTAATTTACTTACTTGCTTACTAACTTAGCTGGCCCATTACGGGGCATTTGTTCCATAGACCGAATTAAGAAAAGATCTCCAATTCTCTCTGTTTTTCGCTTCGCTTTCTGGAATACCGCGCCTTTTCATTTCTTCATCCACTTGTATGCTGCATCGAAGCTTAGGCCTGCCGATTCTGAGTGCACCGCCATGTGACATGTAAGCCTTTTTAGCGGGTGCATCTTCGCTCATTCTTATGATATGGCCTAGCCAACGCATTCGTTGCATCTCGATACGTTTAACTATATTCATGTCTTTGTATAGCTGATATAGCTCGAGGTTCATACGACGTCGATATTCACCGTCAACGCAAATCGGCCCGTAGATCTTTCGAAGAATTTTCCTCTCAAACACACCAAGCACTGCCTTATCTGCTTGCGCAGGTACCCATGCTTCGGAGCCATACATTAGCACTGGTAGTATCAGCGTTTTGTATAGTGTTATTTTTGTTTGACGAGATGTGGCTTCGTTTTTAAATTGCTTACTTAAACCATAGTAGCATCTGTTGGCCAATACAATTCTTCTTATTTCACAACTGATGTTGTTTGTTGTGTTTATGGCAGTGCCGAGGTAGAGGAAGTCTTTAGCTACCTCAAAATTATAGGTACCAACTTCCGAGGTCCGAGCTCTATGGACGCTTTGCGCGTCGACACCATCAATTTGGTCTTTTCGCCGTTTACCGCCACGAAAGGCTGTCTCCTTGTCGGAAACCTCTTTTGGTACAAAATTCTTCGGAGAGGTTCTTTCCAATTTTAACTGAGGACCTAGTATCAGTTAAAGTCATCTTACAAAGCCGGATGAGCTTTGCGGGGATACCAAATTCAGACATTGCATGGAATACCTTTGAACGTAGTGGGCTGTCGAAGGCTGGGATTAAAGGCCAGGATTAAAGCCGCATTGGTATGGCCCAATTATCTCGTTGACCATAGGCTTTACTCGTTCGCACAATATCCCTGACACTATCTTATAGGCAATAAGAAGACTTATGCCCCTATAGTTGGAGCATACAGTCTTATCTCCTTTCTTGTGGACGGGACACAGGATGCTCAGGTTCCAATCATCGGGTACGCGTTCTTCCTGCCAGATGGTGCTAACTAGCTGATGCATACACCTTATCAGCGCGTCGCCTCCAGTTTTAAACAGCTCGGCTGGTAAGCCATCGGCCCCTGCTGCCTTATTATTCTTCAGCCGATCTATTGCTTTACCTCATCTTGGCTGGGCGGTATACATTCTATACCATCTTCTGGGATTAGATCTGTGGACGATGAGTCTTCGCTACACTATGTTCCTTCCATATCCTGAGCACGTTATCTGTATCTGTTACCAGATTAACTTGCGGGTCTCTACAGGAGGATGTGCCTGTACCAGAGCCATATGTTTGATGTTTCACTTTTTGGTAGAATTTTCGGACTTCATTCTGGCTACTGTAGATCTCGATTTTTTCGGAAAAGACGTTTCTCTTCTTTCTTTTTCTACCGATATCTCTCTCGTGTGCTACGCGTTGCTACTGATTTTAAAGTAGCTCTATATGCTGCATTATTCTCTTCGGTGGCAGCACGACACTCCTGGTTATACCATGCATTCCTTTGTGGTGGTCTCTGGTATCAAAGTATGGATTTTGCGGCTGTTTGCATGGAGTGGGCAATATTTTGCCATTGTGTTGCTATGTTATCGGGACAAGGAGTGCTCTCCTTAAGCAATTGGGCTAGTTGAGTGGAATATACTGTGGCTATCTGTTGTGTTTGCAGCCTATCGATGTCCAACTTCCGCGTTGTATCTGTTCGTGCTTCATTTGCGTACGTACCTTAGCTACGTACCTTAGCTGCAACAAGGTAGTGGTCCGAATCAATGTTTGCGCCTCGGAACGATCGTACATCCAACATGCGCAATGAATGTCTTCCTTCTATCACAACATGATCAATTTGATTACTTGTTCTTTGATCTGGAGACAGCCCATATGCATATCGAGATGATTAAATCTGTACTGCTAACTACCATGTTTTTTGCAGCTGCAAAGTCTACCAGTCTCATACCATTGTCATATGTTTCACTGTGGAGACTGAAATTCCCGACTGTTGGGCCAAAGATATTCTCCTTTCCAATTTTGGCATTAAAATCGCCTAGAATAATTTTAATGTCATGGACAGGGCAAGGGTCATATGTTTCTTCTAAGCGCTCGTAAAATATATCTTTGGTCTGTTCGTCCTTTTCTTCAGTGGGAGCATGAGCGCAAATAAAGCTGATTTTGAAGAATTTTGCTTTTATTGGAAATGCAGCAAGTCTTTCATACACTGGGGTGAAGCTGGATACCAGATGTTTTAGTCTCCGACTAACTACAAATCCGCAAGGAAACTCATGCTTTACGTCATGGCAGCTATAATATAGTGCGCCAACTTTAGGTGTTGTTGTGACGCTTTTCCCAATCCATCGTACTTCCTGTATGGCAGTAATATCTGCCTTGAACTTTTCAAGTACATATGTCAATGCGAAGACTGCACCTTCTCTATAAAGAGTGCGAACATTCCAGGTGCAGATTCGCAGATCATGGTCCTTAAAACGTTGGGTTCGTCAACTTTAGAGGGGTTCGTTTTTCTTTTCTTTCGTTTTTTCATAGTAGGCTGTTTTTTTTACAAACCCATGTTTGTAACGTTCTTATGGGTGAACGCGCGGCACATGTTAGATCACTATCTTTAACGGGTGTTAAAGGCAGTTCCCCAGGTGACACCAAGGGGAGGTCAGTGTCCTCTTGAGATGAAAGTGGGACCAAGATAAATCCTAGGCTTTGCCATGTTAAAACCGGTCAGGACCGTTCCCTGGTATCCTCCATCCTCTACGTCATTGTAATTTACTGATATCTAATTGAATCGAATTTTCATGATAACATGGTACAAATACACAGGTAGCCGCATCGGCAATTGTTGGTAACATAAGATGTCAAAATTTGACATCAATTCAATGCAATTGACACATTATGTTACCATCAGCTGGCTTGATAATGCTACCTGTATTATTGTACCATGCATGATAATGTAATTGAATTGTTATTGTTGCCAGCTACATGACATTAATAATGTTATTATTTTTTGATTTTGTTAATAAATTTCTGAAAAAAAACTTAATATTTAATTAACTTCTATTTTATGCGGCTGCTTCAAACAATCTTGTGGGTTTTACTTTCATCACACATTTGAATATTTCAGTTTACATGGATGTCGAAAAGACTACGAACAATCAAGTTATGTTTTGTAGTTATGTTTTGTCATTTAAACAACCTTACGAATAACTAAATTGCCATTTGATGTTTTTTATGTCAAAAACCACATTAAATACATATTTGAATGAAAATAAATGTCAAAGTGTCATGTCAATAATAACGAAAATTTGGCTTGGTAATTTTGTATAAGCTTAAAAGAATTTAATTGGCAATTAAGAAGAAATTGGTTTTAACGGCAATTAAAATAAAGTATAGAATGGATCATAAGAGGAACAAGCAAAATGGATATAATTTCCTTGACACAAACAGACACAGAGTAATTTTTACTCCTTAAATCTATTGAATGTCATCACGCAATTACCCAATAGAATTTATTATACCCTACACCACTATGTGGAGAGGGTATTATAAGTTGGTTTTGCCCAAAAAGTTTGTAACGCATCAAAATAATTGTCTCGACGCGCTGAGTCGATCTGGCTGTGTGTGTCCGTCCGTCCGTCTGTCCATCTAAACCTTGTAATCACGCTACAGGTCGCAATTTTGATCGGATCAACACCAAATTTTGGGTGTTGATGAGGGTACCGGAGGGGAAGAAGCCTATTGATTTTGGTGATGGTCGGATAATATATAGGGGTCGGAATGGGCAAAAAAGTTATTTGGAGATAAAGTCAACGTTTTTTCCAAAGTAAATATCTCAGCTTCCATAAGGGTATACCAAAAGCAAGCCCTGCTACTGAAAGTAGAAAATATTACCTTTCTAACGATGTAAAAGAGGTTGTCGTAGGTGGTCAAACAACGAAGATATCGCAATAGCCGCAAGTTAAACCCAACTTTTCATTTTTGCAATTTTAGTTATAATGACGAATATCACAGCTTTGGTTGGCGACTTTCCAAAAGCAAAGTCTGGCTATGAAAGTAAAAAATCCCATATTTACAATGATGCAAAGTAGGTTGGCGTTGGTGGCCAAATAACGGAGATATCGCAATAGTCGACAATACATCCCATTTTTTAATATTTTGTAATCACGCTACACCTTGCAATTTTGATTGGATCGTCACGAAATTGTGGGTGTTAATGGGGGCCCCACAGAGGAAAAACATATTGATATTGGTAATGGTCGGATATTATTCAGGGGTCGGAATGGAAAAAAAAAACTAATTTGGAGAAAAGGCCAACGTTTTATTTCAAAGCGAATATCTCTCTTCTGTTATAGGTATATCGAAAGCAAAACCTGGGAAGGAAAGTAGAAAATATCACCTTTACAACGATGTGAAGTAGGTTGTCATAGGTGGTCAAACAACAGAGATATCGCAATAGTCGGTAATACACCCCTTTGTCCATTTTTTGTGCAATCACACTACAGGTCGTAATTTTGATCGGATCCTCACGAAATTTTGGGGGTTAATGGGGGTCTCACAGAGAAAGAAGCCTATTGATAGTTGGCGTACATCCCACTTTTCCATTTTTATTCCCTCAGCATTTATGCTAATTAGGGTATATAAACTTTTATACGGGAAAAATGTGCCTCATCGAAATAATGGTTTTAGACCCCAAGTTTGTTTGGACGACGGTAGAAGTTTCATTAGCGGCAAATCCATACTTCCCGAAGAAATAGCATGAAAGTTGCAAAAAACCCCTATGACACCGTGTGAGGTGGTTGGAGCGCAAGATAACTCTAGAACGGATCTGCCGATTCGGTCCAAAATTTGGTCTTCGTAATATTTTGTCCAAACATAGTTTAAGTTCGAAGATAACCCATATTGGTCCACTCCTTCTGGAACCTCCCCCACAAAAGTTCAAACCTTAAATGCCAAATGTCATTCAAAAACCTTAAATCGGGCGTGGACCTTTTTCACAATTTTTGACGGAGACGTTTCTTGATCTCTCCAAACCCTAAAAATATAGCTAAAATCGTAAAACTACCTGAAGTCGGGTGGTATCGTTATATGGGGCTATTTTTAAAACGCTGGCTATGTCCATAATCTTTGGTGGACAGAATTTTTACCACTGGAAAACCTAACGCTAAATTAAAGCATAAAGTTACTAACGTCAAAATACCTGAAAATGTAGCTAAAAACTTCAAAATTTCTGAAATCTAGCATTACCGCTATTCAAAAACGTAGGCCGATATAGGTCTTCACCTGACTGCGAATAAAAGACGAATTTGTTCCTAAATTACAGATTCTTGTTACCATTTTTGTGAATGCTAGAGTGATTACTACAGACGGACCGGACGCATGAACATACATGCATAGATCGACTCAGAAGTTTACTCTGATCCAAAATATATAAACTGTGTAGGGTCGCAAATTATTATTTCAATGCGTTACTTACTTACTTACTTACTTAGTTGGCCCATTACAGAACATTTGTTCCATAGACCGAACTAAGAAAAGATCTCCATTCCTCTCTGTTTTTCGCTTGACTTTTTGGAATACCGCGCCTTTCCATTTCTTCATCCACTTGTGTGCTCCATCGAAGCTTAGGCCTGCCGATTCTTCGTGCACCGCCATGTGGCATGTATTCATACGCCTTTTTAGCGGGTTCATCATCGCTCATTCTCATGATATGGCCTAGCCAACGCAATCGTTGCATCTCGATACGTTTAACTATATGCATGTCTTTGTATAGCTTATATAGCTCGTGGTTCATACGACGTCGATATTCACCGTCAACGCAGAAGAAGAATTTTCCTCTCAAACACACCAAGAACTGCCTTATCTGCTTGCGCATGCTTCGGAGCCATACATTAGCACGGGTAGTATCAGCGTTTTGTATAGTGTTATTTTTGTTTGACGAGATGTGGCTTTGCTTTTAAATTGCTTACTTAATCCATAGTAGCATCTGTTGGCCAATACAATTCTTCTTATTTCACAACTGATGTTGTTTGTTGTGTTTATGGCAGTGCCGAGGTAGACGAAGTCTTTAACTACCTCAAAATTGTAGGTACCAACTTCTACGGTTGGTCCGAGCTCTATGGACGCTTTGCGCGTCGACACCATCAATTTGGTCTTTTCGCCGTTTACCGCCAGACCCACTTTCGCAGATTCTGCTTCGGCCTTCCTAAAGGTATCAGTTACTTCCTTTACTGATCGTCCCATGATGTCTATGTCATCAGCATAGGCAAGTAACATGTGGCTATTGGTGTAAATTGTGCCATTTCTTTTGACATTTGCATCTCGTATTACCTTTTCCAGCAAAATGTTGAATAGGTCACACGAAACGCTGTCTCCTTGTCTGAAACCTCTTTTGGTACAAAATTCTTCGGAGAGGTTCTTTCCAATTTTAACTGAGGACCTAGTATCAGTTAGAGTCATCTTACAAAGCCGGATGAGCTTTGCGGGAATACCAAATTCAGACATTGCATGGAATACCTTTGATCGGAGGGGACTGTCGAATGCAGCTTTATAATCGACAAAAAGATGAAATGTGTCGATTTGCATCTCTTGGGTCTTCTCTAGGATTTGCCGCAGGGTAAATATCTGGTCAATGGCGGACTTGCCAGGTCTAAAGCCACATTGGTATGGTCCAATTATCTCGTTGACCATAGGCTTTATTCGTTCGCACAATATCCCTGACACTATCTTATAGGCAATAGGGAGTAGACTTATGCCCCTATAGTTGGAGCATACAGTCTTATCTCCTTTTTTGTGGACGGGACACAGGATGCTCAGGTTCCAATCGTCGGGTACGCGTTCTTCCTGCCCGATGGTGCTAACTAGCTGATGCATACACCTTATCAGCGCGTCGCCTCCGGTTTTAAACAGCTCGGCTGGTAAGCCATCGGCTCCTGCTGCTTTACTATTCTTCAGCCGGTTGATTGCTGTTTTTACCTCATCTTGGCCGGGTGGTATACATTCTATACCATCTTCTTGGATTGGATCTGCGGTATCATCGTCTTCGCCACTATTGGATACCAGCAGATTGGAGAAATGTTCCTTCCATATCCTGAGCACGCTATCTGTATCTGTTACCAGATTACCTTGCTGGTCTCTACAGGAGGATGTGCCTGTACCAAAGCCATCTGTTTGATGTTTCACTCTTTGGTAGAATTTTCGGACTTCATTCTGGCTCCTGTACATCTCGATTTTTTCACACTCCCGCTTTTCCATTTCTCTCTTTTTCTTGCGGAAAAGACGTTTCTCTTCTCTCCTTTTCTCCCGATATCTCTCTCGTGCGCTACGCGTTGCTACTGATTGTAAAGTAGCTCTATATGCCGCATTTTTATCTTCGGTAGCAGCACTGCACTCCTGGTCATACCATGAATTCCTTTGTGGAGGTCTCTGGAATCCAAGTATGGATTTTGCGGCTGTTTGCATGGAGTGGGCAATATTTTGCCATTGTGTTGTTATGTTATCGGGACAAGGAGTGCTCGCGTTAAGCAATTGGGCTAGTTGAGTGGAATATGCTGTGGCTATGTGTTGTGTTTGCAGCCTATCGATGTCCAACTTCCGCGTTGTGTCTGTTCGTGCTTTATTTGCAACGTTTAGACGGGTACGTACCTTTGCTGCAACAAGATAGTGGTCCGAATCAATGTTTGCGCCTCGGAACGATCGTACATTCAACACGCTGGATGAATGGCTTCCATCTATCACAACATGATCAATTTGATTACTTGTTCTTTGATCTGGGGACAGCCAGGTGCCCTTATGAATATCGAGATGATTAAATCTGGTACTGCTAACATACCATGTTTTTTGCAGCTGCATAGTCTATCAGCCTCATACCATTGTCAGATGTTTCACTGTGGAGACTGAATTTCCCGAATGTTGGGCCAAAGATATTCTCCTTTCCAATTTTGGCATTAAAATCGCCTAGAATGATTTTAATGTCATGGGCAGGGCAACGGTCATATGTTTCTTCTAGGCGCTCGTAAAATATATCTTTGGTCTGTTCGTCCTTTTCTTCAGTGGGAGCATGAGCGCAAATAAAGCTGATGTTGAAGAATTTAGCTTTTATTCGAATTGCAGCAAGTCTTTCATTCACTGGGGTGAAGCTGGATACCAGATGTTTTAGTCTCCGACTAACTACGAATCCGCAACCAAACTCATGCTTTACGTCATGGCAGCTATATTACAGTGCGTCACCTTTAGGTGTTGTTGTGACGCCTTTCCCAATCCATCGTATTTCCTGTACGGCAGTAATATCGGCCTTGTACTTTTCAAGTACGTCTGCCAATGCGAAGACTGCACCTTCTCTATAAAGAGTGCGAACATTCCAGGTGCAGATTCGCAGATCATGGTCCTTAAAACGTTTGCGGGGTTCGTCAACTTTAGAGGGGTTTGTTTTTCTTTTCTTTCGTTTTTTCATAGTAGGCTGTTTTTTCTAGGGGAGGGTTATTTCAATGCGTTACAAACCGAAAAACAAAGTTTAGTTAACCTCCATAATATGGTGGAGGGTAAAATATATGGGCGCTATTCCAAAAAGTGGATCTATGTCCATAATTTTTATTGCGTTTTTTGACCAGTAGAGTATAAACAAGTAAGAACGGTGGTAATTTCGGCATGGCTGAACGATAGGTATTGAAGAAAAATTGAACAAGTTCCGCGAGGCTAACCGAAGTAAATCTTTGTTCCCATAGTAATCCGTATGGGGCTAAACGTGTATTTTCACGAAAATTCCTTAAAGGCATAATAGGGTAGAATAAAAACGCCGTTTGAAAAATAAATACTCCTTAAGGTGTTGCATGTGCTAATTTTTTTTTATTAGATATGAAACTAATTGGTTTTCATTTCAGTTAAAAACATTTAATTGTGAAGGGTATAAAAAGTTTGACCTCCTCGAAAATAACGCTTTTTTATTTTTTAAATATGCAAAATACATTAATAGAAGTGCTAGATAATAAACATAGATACAATTGTTAATTGTTTTACTTTTGTAAATAATATTATTTTGTTTTAGTCCTTAAAATCTTAAATATCGTGCCTGTTGACTGTAAAAAACGTGGCGCCGTCTTTTCTCATGCAGAACCTACTTGTCAAAAAGTCTATTCTTCAGACATGTTAATGGAAAATGCTTGAAGTGAATTATGTATGCGTTTCATTTGTAGTCAACTCGTTGTAGACGTTAAATACTGCTAAAAGTGACACAAATTGCCGACATGAACATTTTGGCTGCAAGAAAATGTTGATTATTCTAAACACATCATCACAACACATACGACGAACCGCATAAAAGGCATACTAATGCAAGTACATATGTACATATATGTGTGTATACATATAAAGCCTTTGTTCTGCTAGTGACATCACTTTTGGAATTTGTCGGTCCAATAACCAGCAGTTGATTTACCTCCTTTGTAACATCCCATACCAGAGTGAAAATTTGGTTATGTCATAAGTGATGGAGCATAGGACAAAAGTCAAGAATATATTTCGTATTCGTTGAATGTCTTCAGACAAAAGTGACACGTAAATTATACACTTTATGATATGATTATTATTGCAGATTATGTTACAGCTTGTGCGACAAAAAGGGGCGTCAATCAAATTCACACCATACCGGAAATGGAAATACTATTTTTTTTATAAAAAGAAGATAAGTGTTATTTGCAATGTTTGTGGAATAGTATCAATGCAATGTTGCAATCATTCCTAATATAAACACGAATTTATATATATAGCTTTAAACAAAAAAACTGCCGTTTCGCTTCAATGTGAGCATGTTGAACACACTTGAATTGTTATTATTAAGTTTTAAAAACTTGCCATGAGTTTTACAATTTGTTGGTCCACATTAAACCATAAAATGTTATCTGTTATTTGACCCTAAAAACAATCTACTACTTTGTATTGTTACGAAAATTATGTTAGTAACTTCTGCATGGAACACCTCATACAAATGTTTCTCAACATACCTATTTCATAAAAAAAGGAAATCCCCCTTGAACTTGAAATTGTTGAAGGTTGGCCTTGATATATCGACACCTACAGAGGAAAGGGAACAAAAAAGGCAGGAAGAGTTTAGTTAGATTTGAGCGGTCTTATCTTCTTTAATCATCCACAACAGCACAACGATTTTTTCCGCGTTTGGTTTTATTATCGAAGTATGTACGATAATAAAATAATAAAACGCGGAAAAAAATCTATATGCTGTTATGGATGATCAAAGAAGATAGACAGCGCCTTCATGTTTTTTATTATTTATATGATAAGTTGGTGCTTCAGCTGCTTTCTCTTCAACACTGATCGTGTAATTCGATAGTCCGAGAATATAAATGTGAATCGCCGAGTCTTGCAACCTCCTACAGTAAAAGTTTCGCTTCGCCATCATATAGTCGACGTCACTGCAATAGCATCGCTTCCATCATTGCAGACACGAACAATGCGCTTCTGTACTCTTTCCTGCTCCTCTCTACTACCTTTTCGCTGCACCTACCATTTGCATTAGCTACATTCTTTCCACGGCACCCCCTTATCTGTTGCCGCTAAAAAATAAACCTCTGGGGAACCACCACAAATATTTTTATTGTAATAAAAACGTATTTATTTATTATAATAAATAAAATTTTTCAAATAAAGTCAACTGTTGTAACAATATAGTTGCACATAGAACCCACGGTACCACAATATGGCCTACGGTCAAACTTCGTCACCAAAGACTACTTACTACCAGCTGAACCCTAAACTGTCCGGGGCTGGTGGCTACCAATGAATCCAACAACGAGAAACCTACAACATAGGACTACTAACAATTAACATTCTGTCCTCACGGGTTGCGCAAAGGCCCAAATCGACCGCGACAGCACACAACATAACACAAACAGTAGGGAAGCTAACGACGCTGATACGATGCCCACAAGTATACAACACTTTCTCCAACAACTTTTGGGGGAGATAGGGGAAAGTGTGAACCGAAGGCTAAATTTTGGGCCGAATAGACTGATCTGTTCGAGAGTTATCGTGCGCTCCAACCACTATGCATGATACCATAGGGGGTTTTTACACCTTTAGGGCTTTATTCTCAAGATGTACGGATTTGCCCCTGGAAAAACTTGCAACGTCTTAGTGGTGGCAGCGAATAGAACATGTTAAAACAAAACTCAAACAGATTCGAGAGCAGGTCTTAAATGTCAGTTTTCTGTAATTTTGTGTGGGAGGGACTCGAAGGAGTTGGCATATCGTCGGTGTCATGCTTAAGTGTTCCATATGCCATTTTTTACTTGTTGAGAAACAAGTGGTATCTAGGGTTTTCCGTTATGCTCTTTCTGAATGTTTGGTTTGCTTTCTCCTACCTGCTCTAGTTTTCGAGATATCCAGTTATGAACCCCCGATTTACGGTATTTTGACGTTTTTAGCTACATTTTCAGACCGATATAGCTATAAATTGACATTTAGGGTTCTTAAGTGTCAATAAACTTATATAACAAAACTAGTGGACATAGATCAATGTTTTGGAATAGCCCATATATAACGTTACCGCCCGACTTCAGGTATTTTGACGATTTAAGTCACAAATTAGCTATAATTTGATATTTAGGGTCCTTAGTGACCAAAAAACTTATATTCGAAAAAAATTATGAGCATAGGTACATGTTTTGGTATAGCCCCATATAACGGCACCTCCTGATTTTCGGTATTTTGAGATTTTTTTTTTGGCATATCGTCGGTGTCATGCTTAAGTGTTCCATATGCCATTTTTTACTTGTTGAGAAACAAGTGGTATCTAGGGTTTTCCGTTATGCTCTTTCTGAATGTTTGGTTTGCTTTCTCCTACCTGCTCTAGTTTTCGAGATATTCAGTTATGAAATTAATATTTTAAAAACTTACAAGTTTAAAAACACGTTTCAAAAATCAGAACTTTAATTTTCGATTTAGAAGTTTTAAGTTTTTTGAGGCAGAGATAGAAGAAATTTTTGTCACTTTGGTTCATATGGCGTACAATATTTCACATTTGTGTCATAAGTGTGGATATGGAAAAATTCAACAAAAATTCTATTTTTAAAAAAATTCTCAATAACTTTTATAGTCCATATTTTCCTTATTTTTTTATACCCCCCACCATAGTATGGAGGGTATATTAAGTTTGTTTTTCCGTTTGTAACGCATTGAAATACTCATTTGCGACCCTATAAAGTATATATATTCTTGATCAGGGTAAAATTCTGAGTCGATCTGTGCACGTCCGTCCGTCCGTCTGTGGTAATCACTCTAGCATCCACAAAAATACAGATAGGACGCTGAAATTTTGGGAAAATGTGTCTTTTGTTTGCAGGCAGGTCAAGTTCGATGATGGGCTATATCGGTCCACGTTTTGGTATAGCCCCCATATAACGGTACCCCCCGATTTGCGATATTTTGACGTTTTTAGCTACATTTTCAGACCGATTTAGCTATAATTTGACATTTAGGGTTCTTAAGTGTCAATAAACTTATATAATAAAAGTTGTGGACATAGGTCCAAGTTTTGGTATAGCCCCCATATAACGGTACCCCCCGATTTACGGTATTTTCAAGTTTTTAGCTACATTTTCAGACCGATTTAGCTATAATTTGACATTTAGGGTTCTTAAGTGCCAATAAACTTATATAAGAAAACTTGTGGACATAGGTCCACGTTTTGGTATAGCCCCCATATAACGGTACCCCCTATTTACGGTATTTTGACGTTTTTAGCTAAATTTTCAGACCGATATAGCTATAATTTGACATTTAGGGTTCTTAAGTGTCAATAAACTTATCTAACAAAAGTTGTGGACATAGGTCCACGTCAATAAACTGATATAACAAAACTAGTGGACATAGATCACTGTTTTGGAATAGCCCATATATAACGTTACCGCCCGACTTCAGGTATTTTGACGATTTAAGTCGCATTTCTGGAACAAATTAGCTATAATTTGATATTTAGGGTTCTTAGTGACCAAAAAACTTATATTCGAAAAAAATTATGAACATAGGTACATGTTTTGGTATAGCCCCATATAACGGCACCTCCTGATTTTCGGTATTTTGAGATTTTTACCTGCAATTTTTAACCGAATTAGCTGTAATTTGAACATTTGACATTTGAAGTTTTTAGTGGTCACCACACCTCTCCACCAAAATTGTCTGAAATTTTGGGGAAATGCGTCTTTTATTTGCAGGCAGGTCAAGTTCTATGATGGGCTATATCGGACCACGTTTTGGTATAGCCCCCATATAACGGTACCCCCGATTTACGGTATTTTGACGTTTTCAGCTACATTTTCAGACCGATGTAGCTATAATTTGACATTTAGGGTTCTTAAGTGTAAATAAACTTATGTAACAAAAGTTGTGGACATAGGTCGACGTTTTGGTATAGCCCCCATATAACAGTACCCCCGATTTACGGTATTTTGACGTTTTTAGTCACATTTACAGAACTATTTAGCTGTAAATTGACATTTAGGGTTCTTAAATGTCAATAAACTTATATAACTAGTGGATATAGGTCCATGTTTTGGAATAGCCCCCGTATAACGTTACCGCCCGATTTCAGGTATTTTGAGGTTTAAATTCACATTTCTAGACCGAATTAGCTATAATTTGATATTTAGTGTTCTTAGTGACCAAAAAACTTATATTCGAAAAAATTATGAACATATGTACATGTTTTAGTATAGCGTCATATAACGGTACCTCCTGATTTTCGGTATTTTGAGATTTTTACCCACAAGTTTTATCCGAATTAGCTGTAATTTGAACATTTGACATTTGAAGTTCATAGTGGTCACCACACCTCTCCACCAAAATTGTCTGAAATTTTGGGAAAATGCGTCTTTTGTTTGTAGGCAGGTCAAGTTCGATGATGGGCTATATCGGTACACGTTTTTGTATAGCCCCCATATAACGGTACCCCGATTTACTGTATTTTGACGCGTTTAGCTACATTTTCAGAACGCTGTAGCTATAATTTGACATTTAGGGTTCTTAAATGTCAATAAACTTATATAACTAGTGGACATAGGTCCATGTTTTGGAATAGCCCCCATATAACGTTACCGCCCGATTTAAGGTATTTTGACGTTTAAATTCACATTTCTAGACCGAATTAGCTATAATTTTATATGTAAGGTTCTTAGTGACCAAAAAACTTATATTTGAAACAATTATGAACGTAGGTCCATGTTTTGGTATAGCCCCATATAACGGTATCTCGGTATAACGGATTTCAGTATCCCCATTTAACGGATTTTCGGTATTTTGAGAATTTTACCTACAAGTTTTAACCGAATTCTCTGTAATTTGAACATTTGTCATTTGAAATACTTAGTGGTCACCACACCTCTCCACCAAAAATTGTCAAGAAAGGTCGATGTATTGATAAAGCTCCCATATAAAAGTACCTCCCGATTTTCAATAATCATATTTTCATATTTTCGTATAGCCCACATACCTCCGAACTAGCTGTTAATGGCATTTGAAGTTCACGTTATGTACCGATTTTCGGTATTTTGAGGATTCTAGCTACAATTTTTAACCGAATTAGGAGTTATTTGACATTAAAGGCTCCCATCAAAAACTGTCGACATAGATCCAAGTTTTATTATAACCCCTATATACCTCCAAATTTCTAGCCCACCAAAAATTGTCAACATACATAGTTAGATATAGGCACCATAAAAAAGGGCCTACCGAATGAAACATTTTATGTACATTATCTGACATTTTAACGTATCCACTTAAAGTTGGGGACAGGAATGAAAACTAATTATTCCATTTTAGTTCAGAATATTTTATGGTGGAGGGTATGAAAAGTTCGCAAGCCAAAATTTGGTAATTTTACAGCTTTCGGTCCAATTTCCCGAAAGTATGAACTAGCCCCTGAAAAATATTTGTACTGTCGTAAAAGGGCAGCGAATATAAGTTGTTACAACAAAAATCGAAGCCATCTGTTCGTATTTGAACATCGGATTGAGAATGCAGTCTATGTATCAGCTAGCGAGTATAAAAACGGGAGAGAAGCAAGTGAACGAGTAAATGTTAATTCAGGCAGCCAACTGAAACCGTTTGTTAGACAAAAAATAAAGAGAATAAAAAATCTCCAAAATCAGACAGTATCACTATATAGCTTTATCAAAATGATGGCCTGCTCCGGCAAATGTTTGGCGAAAAGCTTTGAAGCGCATGCAAAGACTAAATTTCAAATTTCAGACATTTCAATGTCCTTAAAAATACCGAAAAACGGGAAGTACCGCCCTGGGAGGCTGTTTTAAAACGCAAAACGATGCCCAAAATGTATGTGGAAAAGTTTTTAACCACTGAAAACTCTAGAAAACGTGGTAGAAATTTTTGGTAAAAATGTTTTTTAGGTTTTGAAATGGGACTACTACCTTCAAAACTCCTTAGAGTGACTGGCGTTATATGGGGGGTATAACAAAACGTGGACCTACATATATAAAAAAAAATTGGCGTTTATTTTTTTTAGATTCTGGAAACACAAAATACCAAATAAGAACCATTTTGGAGTGCAAATGGGGCTAATACCTTCAAATTCAAAAATTCACTGAACCGTCGACGCGTCACGTTGTATGGGGCTAAAAAAACTAGACCTATATATCCCATTTTCAATACAAAAACTTTTACGGACCTACAATACATTTGACTAAAATCGTATACACCTACACCAATCCGTTCGGACACTAGAGTGATTTCCTAAGAAGGGCACACGGTTATGGCTATGTTGATGTAGAACTACAAGCTGATCTAAAATATATATACTAAGATTATTTCGAGGAGTTATAAATGGAATGACAAACTTAATATACACCCAGAGAAAAAATTACACCATACGTGGTCAAACTCAACGTATCCGTTGTCGATAGTGTAGCAACACCGTTTGTGGTCGAAATGAGCACGCCGTTGTCAATTTGACACCGAGATGTTGTCAACGGTTTCCAGAATTGACAACGTACCGTGGTCAAAGTGAGCACGTTTGTGGTCGAATCGATTTTTCCCTCTATGCACCCTTCATTACATGGTGGAGGGTATAGAAACCAATAAAAATTAATATATTGGAGCATTTCTCTAGATTTTAATTAAATGTGGCAGTTTCATTCCATGGTATTACTCCTCCCCTATTGTCTACCCGACTTTTTACTTGTGACATCTTTAATTGGTTTGGGCATAATTTTCAATAAACTTAAAGACTATCAAGCTAATAGTAATTTAAATAGACGATACTAACAGCTCGAGGGGAGAAATCTCCCCTGACAATATTTTGTCAACCCTCCTTAACATCTACTTGTATACCAATGAAAACATTTGTGTCACTCCTCATTATTTTCGTTAATTACTCAAATTTCAAGATGTAATTATTCACAATACGACCAAAATATAATATTGCAAGCCTACCTTGACAAACGAATTCTTCTTCTTTCTTCTTTATTTACTCATCCGTTATCCGGATATAAGTGATCGTACAATTCATCTTTTTTTAATATTTATCGCATTTTAATTATTATCTTATTGTATAGTGGTTGTCAGCTCTCTGTGTTTTGCAGCATTCAGCAGATCGGTTTCGTTGCTATAACCTGTCCAGTCCATGATATTTTTGAGCCAGGATGTTTCTTTCCTTCCTCTAGCTGGCCTTCCTTCAATTTTTCCCTTCAGAATTGCTTGTAAAATTATGTATTTGTTGTTCCTTAATACATGTCCCAGATACGCTATTTTGCGCCTTTTATACCCTCCACCATAGTATGGAGGGTATATTAAGTTTGTTTTTCCGTTTGTAACGCATTGAAATACTCATTTGCGACCCTATAAAGTATATATATTCTTGATCAGGGTAAAATTCTAAGTCGATCTGAGCACGTCCGTCCGTCCGTCCGTCCGTCCGTCTGTGGTAATCACTCTAGCATCCACAAAAATGGAGATAGGACGCTGAAATTTTGGGAAAATGCGTCTTTTGTTTGCAGGCAGGTCAAGTTCGATGATGGGCTATATCGGTCCACGTTTTGGTATAGCCCCCATATAACGGTACCCCCCGATTTGCGGTATTTTGACGTTTTTAGCTACATTTTTAGACCGATTTAGCCATAATTTGACATTTAGGGTTCTTAAGTGTCAGTAAACTTATATAACAAAAGTTGTGGACATAGGTCCACGTTTTGGTATAGCCCCCATATAACGGTACCCCCCGATTTACGGTATTTTGGCGTTTTTAGCTACATTTTCAGACCGATGTAGCTATAATTTGACATTTAGGGTTCTTAAGTATCACTAAACTTATATAACAAAAGTTGTGGACATAGGTCCACGTTTTGGTATAGCCCCCATATAACGGTGCCCCCCGATTTACGGTATTTTGCCGTTTTTAGCTACATTTTCAGACCGATTTAGCTATAATTTTACATTTACGGTTCTTAAGTGCCAATAAACTTATATAACAAAAGTTGTGGACATAGGTCCACGTTTTGGTATAGCCCCCATTTAACGGTACCCCCCGATTTACGGTATTTTGACGTTTTTAGCTACATTTTCAGACCTATGTAGCTATAATTTGACATTTTGGGTTCTTAAGTGTCAATAAACTTATATAACAAAAGTTGTGGATATAGGTTCACGTTTTGGTATAGCCCTCATATAACGGTACCCCCCGATTTACGGTATTTTGCCGTTTTTAGCTACATTTTCAGACCGATTTAGCTATAATTTGACATTTAGGGTTCTTAAGAGTCAATAAACTTATATAACAAAAGTTGTGGACATAGGTCCACGTTTTGGTATAGCCCCCATATAACGGTAAACCCCGATTTACGGTATTTTGACGTTTTTAGCTACATTTTCAGACCGATGTAGCTATAATTTGACATTGAGGGTTCTTAAGTGTCAATAAACTTATATAACAAAAGTTGTGGATATAGGTCCACGTTTTGGTATAGCCCTCATATAACGTTCCCCCTTGATTTACCGTATTTTGCCGTTTTTAGCTACATTTTCAGACCGATTTAGCTATAATTTGACATTTAGGGTTCTTAAGTGTCAATAAACTTATATAAGAAAAGTTGTGGACATAGGTCCACGTTTTGGTATAGCCCCCATATAACGGTACCCCCGATTTACGGTATTTTGACGTTTTTAGCTATGTATATTTTCAGACCGATTTAGCTATAATTTGACATTTAGTGTTCTTAAATGTCAATAAACTCATATAACTAGTGGACATAGGTCCATGTTTTGGAATAGCCCCCATCCCATTTAAGTCACATTTCTAGACCGAATTAGATATAATTTGATATTTAGGGTTCTTAGTGACCAAAAAACTTATATTCGAAAAAATTATGAACATAGGTCCATGTTTACAAGTTTGAACCGAAGTATCTGTAATTTGAACATTTGATATTTGAAATTCTTAGTGTTCACCAAGCCCCATATAAAAGTACCTCCCGATTTTCAGTAATTTGATGATTTTAGCTACAATATTAAACCGAACTAGCAGTAATTTGACATTTGAAGTTCTTTGTGGTCACAACACCTCTCCATCAAAAATGTTCAACATACGTCCATGTGCGGATATAGCTCCCATATAACGGTACCTCCCGATTTTCAGTAATTTGGCAATTTTAGCTAACTGTAATTTGACATTTGAAGGTTGTAGTGGTCATCACGCATCTGCATCAAAAATTTTCAACATAGCCCCAATATTTTACTTAAAATTTTTAACCGAACGTAGGTCCATGTTTTGGTATAGCAACAAACACCCCGATTTTCCGTACCTTAGCTTTATTTTTGGACGAACTTTCCGTAATTTGAAATTTAAAAGGCAACAAAAATTCTGCAACAAAAATTGTTAATTTAAGTTCATATTTCCCTATAGCCCACCTACCTCCGAACTATCTGTTAATGAAATTTTAAGTTCCCACTTTATGTACCGATTTTCGGTATTTTGAGGATTCTAGCTACAATTTTTAACAGAATTAGGAGTTATTTGACATTAAAGGCTCCCATCAAAAACTGTAAAAATAGTTTGATGTTTTATTATAACCCCTATATATCGGTACCTCCCAATTTCTAGCCCACCAAAAATTGTCAACATATGTAGATAGATATAGACACCATAAACAAGGGCCTCCCGAATGAAGCATTTTATGTACATTATCTGACATTTTAACGTTCCCACTTAAAGTAGGGGACAAGAATGAAAACTAATTGTTCCATTTTAGTTCAGAATATTTTATGGTGGAGGGTATGAAAAGTTCGGCCGGGCCGAACTTAACGCTTTTTTACTTGTTTATACTTGTTATTAATTGCCGGCTTATATTTATCCTTCTTAGTACTTCGTCATTAGAAATTTTCGCAGTCCATGGTATTTTCAGTACTCGCCGGTAAATCCATATTTCAAAGGATTCCAATTTTCTTTCATCAGAGGATTTGAGCGTCCAAACTTCTGTTCCATATAACAGCACCGACCAAACATAACATTTTATAAAACGTATTTTTGTTGTTATATTTATGTCATGACTTTTCAGGGTTTTACTATATTTACAGAAAGCATCTCGCGCCATCTCTATTCGACTTTTTATTTCTTTCGAGGGATCCCATTTGTCGTTTATTAACATCCCAAGATATTTAAAGGTTCTCACTCTTTCTATTTGTGTACCTTGTACTTTTAAGTTCACCTCAGCATGGGGATTTTTTCTGCTAATGATCATGTACTTCGTCTTCTTCATGTTGATTTTAAGACCATATTTCTCACTTACACGTGCCAGTTTCTCTACTAGTTTTTGTAGACCGGATATGCTCCCTGCCAGTAACGTAGCATCGTCCGCATACCTTATATTGTTGATTAGTTTCCCATGAATTCTGATTCCGATGTTTTCTCCTTCGAGTGTTTCTTGGAATATTTTCTCTGAATACACGTTGAATAACAGGGGAGATAAAAGGCATCCCTGTCTAACACCCCTTGATATGGCAATTTCTTTTGTGGGTTCTCCACTTACGTCAATTCGTGCCGACTGATTCCAATAAAGACTTTTAATGCACTGGAGTTCGTTTTCTGGTATTCCAATAGTATTCAAGATTTCTATTAATTTGTCATGTTTGACGGTGTCGAATGCCTTTTCATAATCAATAAAACACATGAACACATCCTTCTGGGCATCTCTACATTTCTGTGTTACAACTTGAATGCAGTATAATGCTTCTCTTGTGCCCATTCCTTCTTTAAACCCAAATTGGGTACTTCCCATGTGTGCTTCACATGTAGTATATATTCTGCTATGAATTATTTTTAGAAATATCTTCAAAGCATGACTCATTAAGCTAATGAGTCTGAAGTCACTGCATTTCTTTGCATTGTTTATCTTGGGAATTGCGATGAAGGTGGATTTGAGCCATTCTTCTGGATAGTTTCCAGTGTTATATATGTGGTTAAAAAGGTTGATTAATAGTTTTACGTTATTAGAATCAATAAGCTTTAGCAATTCTGATGGGATTTCGTCCGGTCCTGTAGCCTTTTTATCTTTCAAGGATTTTATAGCGCATTCAACTTCGTTCCGTGTTATAGGTGTTCCCCTTCTTGAAATTTGCAAAACCTCTCCATAAGGTGATCGTTCGTTATCAGTAAAAAGATTGGTAATGTATTCCTCCCATATCTGCTTTTTTCCATCCAAGTCAAAGACAGCTTCATTGTTTTCGTTAATTAAAACTGGGTTAGATATTTTCTTTCTATATACACCGACGGATTCCTTTAGTTTCTTGTGGAGGTTGAAATCATCATGTATACTTTGTAAGAATTCAATTTCCTGGCATTTGGCATTCAATAGAGCATTTTTGGCTGATCGGGTCGCGGATCGTATTTCCCTGTTTATCTCCCAGTATTTTTCATAATTTTTATTTTTGTACTTGCTTCGTTCATTCCATAGTTCTCGAATCTCGTCGGTAATCCATTCTTCTGTTCTTGATGGTGTTCTCTTTCCCAGAATGTTCTTTGCAGTCGTGTTTATAACATCTTTCACCTTGTTCCACAATGTGTGCACATTTTCTTCATTCAACTGTTGCAATTGTCTATTAATATTGTTTTGTAGCTCGTTTTTTAATTGCCGAGTCTTTAAGTTTTTCTATATTCAGTTTATTTTGAGGCAGTTTTGTCCGATTCGATGCAAGTTTAATTCGTATATTTGCGACGAGTAAGTTGTGGTCCGACGGCACATCTGCTCCTGGGTAGGTCGAACATTTTGTAACACTGGAGAAATATCTTTTATTTATTATTATGTAGTCTATTTGGTTTCTCACAATTTGGTTTTCATTGTCCTGTGGGGATTTCCAGGTGTATAACCGTCTGGGATGTAGAGGAAAACACGTATTGGTCACTTTCATACAATATTCCTGACAAAATTGCACTAGTCTGTCTCCTCTATCATTTCGTTCGCCTAGGCCATATTTTCCCGTAATATTTTCAACTTCTTGGTTTCCGACCTTGGCATTAAACTCTCCTTGTATTATTGTTATTTCATGTTTTTTTGTCATCTTTAGTAACTGCGAATTCAATTCGAACTATTATTAAATCTATGCCTTCGCTCAAATTACACTATACAACACTGAAAATGCAAACAACTTCTAGTATGAATTTTTTGAAAGAACATACTGAGACTACAAAAATCCTAGATGGGCTTTGTTCTGTCAGATCCAGTTCGGATTTTATGGCCTCATCTAAACCGGGCTAAAACTACAGTTTTTTGCATTTATCGGGCCTTTATCTCAGAAACGATTAGGAATTTGGCCTTGTTATCTTTTGCAATATTGTGGCCCTTAAGTAGTAGAACTTATCTTTTGAACAAACTATATAAGAATAACTCCATCTAGGACATCAAAATCGATAAAATATAGAAAATTTTACATAATTGCTGAAATCCTGGTCAGTATCAGCTAAGCTATTGGGAGTTGAACCAAATAACCTTTTGCAAAACTCTTCCAAATAATGTTCTTAGCAATTCTTCAGAACATTCTGAAACTCTTAAATGCTTACTTCATGTCGTTTCAGTGGTATTTTGCACAGTTCACACCAATAGTTTATTCTCGCGTTTCGGATTTCACCAGATTACTGACATTCATTAAGTCGTCGTTGAAAAATATACTGAAAACAATTTGACGGAGGCATATTACAACAATGACATTTTCTGAAGAGTTGTATATTACATTCCAGCGAATATTTTTCCGGCAGAAACCATTAAGTAAAATTAACGGTTTTGGAGATATGGTGTGAAATGTATACAAATTATGGAAATTTTCAATCTTTTATAAAATTTGAGACACTAAATGTAGTTTCAGTGGTATTTTGCACAGTTCACGCACACAGTTCACACCAACAGTTTATTCTTGCGTTTCGGATTTCACCAGATTATTGGCATTCATTAAGTTGTCGTTGAAAAATGTACTGATACAATTTGACGGAGGCATTTTACAACAATGACATTTTTCTGAAGAGTTGTGTATTACATTCCAGCGAATATTTTTCCAGCAGAAAACATTAAGAAAAATTAACGGTTTTGGAGATATGGTGTGAAATGTATAAAAATTTTCGATCTTTTATAAAATTTGAGATTTTAAATGTAGTTTTTCGAGTTCCTTATTTCTCCAAATACTTTATTCTTGCCCTAGTCTACAAATTTGCTTCAGAGGTCAGATGAAGATTCACATTGGTTTCCGAGATATTGCCCAGAATTGCACTAAAACGTCAATATTTAAGTAGTGTTTAGATTGGGCCAAAAAATCCATGCTGTATCTGACACAACAAAACCTAACAAGGGTTTTTGTCGTTTGGTCTGTACTTTCAAAAAATCCTTAGCTTAAATTGTTTGCACAAGATTACCTTAAAAATGTTGCGCAATGTTATTCCCATGCTGGCGGAAATGACATTTCTTAATAATCATTCAATGTATCAATTTTCTCGATTTCGTAATCGTTTAATTACAATTAAAATTGTATCAATTACCTTCCGAATGTGTTCGTTTAAAGTTGTACTGCCTGTATACGAAAGAGAATATTGCACAAGAAAACAAGTAAGAAAGGCATTAAGTGCGGCGGGATGAACTTTTTATACCCTCCAGCATAAAATATTTGGAACTTAAATGGAATAATAAGTTTCCTGTTAGGTGCAAAAAAAAACTTTCGACCACAGATACCCCCTCTCCCCATTTACCTACATTTTGTCAAAAACTGTATCTAAAAATGTCTTCAATCTGTTGGTACCTTTATATGGGTGATATACCAAAACATGCACCTATGTTGACGATTTTTGGTGGAGAAGTTTCCTGAATACTGAAAACCTCAAGTGCCAAATTGCATCTAGTTCGATTAAACTGTGTGGCTAAAATCGTCAAAATGCCGAATCGGTTGTACCGTTATATGTGGGCTATTCCAAAACATGGGCCTATAGTGACGATTTTCGGTGGGAAAGTTTTGGGCCACTATCAGATAGTTCGGTCAAAAAAATAGCTAAAATCCCCAAAAATAACTTAAATCGGGAGATACACTTATTTGGGGAGTATTTAGGAACACAAAATGTCAAATTACCGCTGAGTCGATTATTTGGGGAGTATTTAGGAACACAAAATGTCAAATTACCGCTGAGTCGATCAGAAAATGTAGCTAAAAGCCTTAAATTATCTTAAATTGGTAGGTACCGTTATATGGGCGCTATGCCCAAACGTGGACCCATCTAGGCAATTTTTAGTGTAGAATTGTTTCAGTGATTGGGAACCTCAAATATCAAATTTCAGCTTATTCGGTCAGAAAATGTAAGTAAAAGCCTCTAAATACTTTAAATCGGGCTATACCAAAATGTGGAAAAAAAGACACTCGTTCTGTCTAAATTATTGCGGACGCTAGAGTGATTTCAACAGACAGACAGACAGATGGACATGGCAGGATCGTCTTAGAATTTTATCCTGATCAAAAATATATGTACTTTATAGTACTTTATAGTACTAGTAAAAAAGTATCAGTCGGCTTTGCCGACAGAGGTATACCCTCAGCATGTGTATATTGAAACAATTTTTTCCCAAAATACGTATGTATGTGTTTAGGGGGTTTTAAAAAATTTGGGCGTTTGAACCGACAAAAATGTTGATTAGGATTAAAGATCAAAAGTTTTGCGGAGGAGATACTAAAAGGAATGGATCGACATTGACCGTTACGGAAGTGGATCTCCATCCACAATATATGGTGTCATAGGGGGTTTTTACACTCTTCGGGCTGTTTGCTCAAGAAGTATGGACTTGCCCCTAAAAAACTTTTAATATCGTAATTGAGACAGCGAATGCAAGTTGCTTCAACAAAAATCAAAGTTGATCGATATTAGGTCTTAAAGTGAACTTATCCGAAATTTTGTGTGGGAGGTACCGGATAGAGTGGACAAGCATGGTCCATATTTGAACCTGATCTATATCTGGTAGATATATTAGGATGTGTAAAGTATAGACCAATTCGGCCACTCCCTTCAAGAGTTACCGTACGAACAATTTTTCCGAACATTTTGGAACTTTTGTGGGGGAGGTACCTGAAGGAGTGGACCGATATTGCATATCTTCAAACTTAAACTATGTTTGAACAAAATATTACTAAGGCCATATTTTGGACAGAATCGGCAGATCCGTTCGAGAGTTATCTTGCGCTCCAACCACCTCACAGGGTGTCATAGGGGTTTTTTTGCAACTTTCATGCTATTTTCTCAGGAAGTATGGACTTGCCCCTGATGAAGCTTGTACCGTCGTATGGAGGGCAGTGAATACAACTTCCTAAAACAAAAATCAAAGCGATTCGAGAGATGGCCCTAAACTGAACTTTTCCGAAGTGTGGGAGGTACCCGAAGGAGTACACCTATTGAGACCATATTGGAACCTCATATTACTCTGGTAGAAAATTTACGCTAGACAAAGTATGGACCAAATCAGTAACTCCCTTCAAGAGTTATCGTGCGCACAAGCTTTCCGAACATTTTCGAACTTTTGTGGGGGAGGTACAGGAAGGAGTGGACCGATGTAGCTCATCATCGAACTTAAACTAAGTTTGGGCAAAATAATACTAAAGCCAAAATTTGAACCGAATCGGTTCATCCGTTCGAGAGTTATCGTGCGCTCCAGCCAGCAGGACAGACAGACAGACAGACGGACGGACATGGCTAGATCGACTCCAAATTGTCTGAAACACATTTCGTCCAAACATACTTGGGGTCTAAAACCATTATTTCGATGAGGTACATTTTCATCGTATCAAAGTGTATATACCCTCCTTAGCCTAAAGGCTGAGGGTATAAAAACAAACTTAATATAACCTCAATACTATGGTGGAGGGTATAAAAGCTGTATTCGATGATCATCGCTTTATTTCTTCACCCATTGATACACATTTTTGATTGTTCATTTTTTCCTCCATCAGGAAGAAAAAAAAAACTTGTTTCACATTTTATTTTTGGCCTTTTTTGAGTGTCCACAAAAAAAAGAAAGAACGCTTACTTTTTTCGTGTTACATACATACATACATATGTAGAAATCATTGCCTTTGGAGATTTCGACACTTTCAATCAACAAATAAAATATAGGCACGGTTGACAACTAACTTGTAAGAAAGCGGCGTTAAGTGCCGAATGCATTTTGGTAGGATACGTTTTTTAGCTCAACAACGAACTGGTAAAAATTTTTCATCGATTGGACAATAATTGCTGCCTTTCAAGCATTTTCGTGAACATTTACCTTAGTATGTATTTTTATGTATTTTTTTCATAAACGTTACAAAAGAATTTCTTACACTAAAAAATAATAAGTTTCTACAAAAATAAGATGGTTTACAGCATGATTCTTATGAATCGTTTCAATTAGTAATTAAATTCGGTTATTAAGAATGTTCTGTAATTCAAAGCTTCCCTCAAATAATTGTACGGACGCAACCAGGAAATATCTTCACCACCGTTCAATTGGAAAATAACTTCGAAATCATTTACCTACGGCATGATATTTGTGACAGAATAAAGTTTATCATGTTTCTTGAAAGTTTGAAAATTAGGAGTACTTTACCAAATTAAAGTTTAAGTTTTAGAGGATTTACAATTCAACCACAAAAATTGAACAGTAATTCAATTACTAATAAACACGAGCTTTTATTTTCGCTTGAATACTTTTAACGGTTATAAATAAATGTTTTTCCATTTCTTTATGTCTGACTGAACACGTTTATTCTACGAATAACATGAGATAAGAGATTTGCTGCAGAGCATGACAATTTAACAGATTAATGTTTTTTTTCGCAAAAACTGTCAAAAAATGTATACGTGTCAACATACATGCGCATATTTGAAACAAACCTAACATTTACATATATGTATGTATGTAGTTGCAAAAATGATAATGTCCACTGAAGTGATAACCCTGTCGGACTTTTATTAACCAGTTGATAAAATGATTGATAATAGATCGATAAATTTTAAACTGACTAAAAACTGGCTGAAAAGTTATCTAGAGATGAACCACTTTGAACAAAAACAATTTTCGGCAATTGTCCAGGTCTAGATAACTTTTCGACCAATATAAAGTTAGTCGAAAAGTTATCTAGAAATTAACCTCTCTGGAAACAGAAACATGTACCATCTGCAAAGTATTTGTGTTTGTCGAAGAAATAAGGCACAAATGTATAAATAATTCGTACTTGCTTTTTCTTAATATTCTTCGTATAAATGCAGCATCCAGTTATAGAATACAGTGTTGATGGACTGAACATATTCGTACATATTACCCATATTATTCTGGAATTAAAAAGGAACACAAAGGAAATATATGTACAAATTTGCCCCTTCTTCTCTCTAACAAAAAAGAGACAGAGAGAGGGAGAATATGAAAAGTCAAAAATAAAAAACACACAGAAACGAAAATTGTTTTTTTTCACATTATGTTTTAAACTGACTAAAAATAGGCGAAAAAAAGTTAGTTTATTATCAGTCGAAAAGTTATCTGGCGTTGGACAATACTGACTACTCAGGCGCTCATCGCCTT
Organism: Musca autumnalis; assembly: GCF_047663935.1. Taxonomy (NCBI): domain Eukaryota; kingdom Metazoa; phylum Arthropoda; class Insecta; order Diptera; family Muscidae; genus Musca; species Musca autumnalis. Next base: position 130,027,438 of record NW_027411755.1, on the reverse strand, counting down.
GTAAAATTACTCAGTTGGCAAAAGGCAAAATAATCGATAAAATGCCACTTATGTTTAAAAAAAAGCTAGCTTTATGTGAGCTTTAAATCGGCCACAGTCCCTACAGGGAATAAATAGAGGTAACCACCAAACAACATTCATTACTAAAACTCACTCAAAATTTTAAAAGGGGGGTCATTGTTGACTTGTCCTATTTAAATGTGAAAAGCAATAGCGTAAATTTAAGTAATGAAGCTTTTTCAGGAAAAAACAATTTAAGTGTTTTAAGTTTTAACATGACACAAAGAAAAAGTATGTAGTTAAAAAACAAGTAAGCAAAGGCTATAGTCGGACAGGGCCGACCATACGATACCCTACACCACTACCCTGCGAGTTAGATTTCAGCAAATCAAAGTTTCTTTTGGACAAATAAGCTCATTGTAAGAAATAAATTTTTGAAGTCTGCAACCTTATCACATTAAGTTTAAATAACAATATAATAATTGTTCCACAAACATCACAGAGGGGACAGGACGTGCACCACGATTCATATTACAGCAATAGTATGGGGCATACTGTTTATCGCCGAGTCCGAAAGGCATGTCTTAAAACACCACATGTAGAGAAGTTGTACACGGTTGAAATACTCAGAAAATGTCGCTAACTTTACTCAGGGTTTGAAAGTTTGTATTATGTATTCGTTCATCACAATTTTCGACCTGAAATTTATCGGTATAGGTCCAGGTCTTCATATAGCTCCCATAGAACCGTACCTCCCGATACCCGGTATTTTGATGGTTGTGGCCTCAATATCAAACTGAAATGCCTGACATTTTGTATTCAGTCTTCGTTGCAGGTAAAAAAACTTTCCACCTGAAATTTGTCGTTATATGTCCACGTCTTCATATAGCTCCCATAACCAGAACCTACCGATTTTCTGAACTTTGAAGGTTATGGTCTCAATATCCCTCCGAATTGGCTAAAATTTGGTATTAAGTCTTCATTGGGGGTATTAAACTTTCCATCTGAAATTTGTCGGTATAGGTCTATGCGTTCATATAGCTCCCATACTATGAAAGCTCCCCATTTTCGACATTTTGAATATTGTGGCTCTGGTTACAGATTTCTCTATTTTATTGACTTGTTTGAAGTGAATTTCAAACAAAAAATGTACACATAAACATTTTAGAAGATATTATTGAAATATATGTAGCATACGAAAATATGTGAAATACAGAAATTTTCCATATGCAAAAATAATATTTGCATATGCATCATTTATACATTTCGCACATTTTTGCATATGTGATATACATATTTCGATTGGAATTTAATTAGAAGCCAAAAATATGCAAATTTTACAAAAATAGGTGTTGCATAAAATTCCGCTGTCTACATATCATTGAGCTGATATTAATCGGGGTGCTCTCATTGATATGAGAGAAGGCTCCCTTGTCCCTACTGGGATGTTTGTGGAACAATTATATACAGTACATTTTAAGAAATATTCTTAAATTTGAAAATTGGCGTTGTTTAGCAATTTCTGCTACATCTTTAAATTTTGAACAATTGGACAGGTAAAATTCCACGCAATTTGTAAGAACTGGGAATTTGTCTGTTATGATAGAGAAAATTTGTAGCATGGGAGGAAGATGTGGTTCTCTTCACAAAACTCATTATATCTTAAGTCGTAGGTCCGTTACCAAGCACACATATTATTGCAATTTTCATCAGAGGAAAGATCGGTAGTTAATTTTTCATATATAGGCGACTTTGCCGGTATATGGCCACCAGGGATTCAAATATGGACCAAACATAAAATGTTTTTATTTAGCATACAAAAGTAATGGTCCATTGCACCCGCTAAATAATACCAGATCATCATCAAAAATTGTAGGCATCTTCTTCGACCTAAACTCCTACCTCGTGCAAAATTTCGGAACTATTGATCTATAATTGCGACCTCTAGTATGCTTTTGATTACATTACAAGCAAAACACTCGATATATTAGGCTGTAACTCTGTTATCTGACCACATAAATCAACATAATTGGTATTAATTGAAAGGGCAAGAGTTGTCCTTCCAAATACTATTTATGTGGGCGGAATGTGTGGTAAAGGAATAAAAATATTACCGGTATATTAAAAATTTTCACAATTTTCACACAAAAGTTGTGGTCCATTTAACCCTCTAAACATCATCCGATCACCATCTCAAAATGCAAGCTTCTTCTGTGTCATATAATCTTACATTATTTAAAATTTCGAGGCGATCGGACCATAATTGCGACATACAGAGCCGCTACAAAATCGGATAAAAATTTAGTTTTTGGTCCATTTCACCCGCTTAATATTTCTCGATCATCACCAATAAGAATAGGGATCTATTCTGATCTGAACCCGACCTCCATACAAAATTTCGTGACGATCGGTCCATAATTGCGGCCTGGAGCGTGTTTACAATTTATAATGGACAGACGGACGGACGGACGGACAGACACACATCTCAAAATCGCTTTATCTCGTCGAGATATGAAGATTGGTATACCACATTGGGGGTCTCCGACGAATATTTCGAGGTGTTACATGAATTTTTACCAAAACAAACTTATAATACCCTTTTCCACATTGTGGTATAGGGTATAATAAAACGAGGGTTCTCAGTTCACTCAATAACAATTACTTTGGAAGCGAACAAAACTATTAATCGTTCAGAAATTAAATATCAATGTAAGGCACAAAGTGTGTCCTCTATAATATCGAAAAGAGATACCAGCATCCATTTTAAGGCGAGGCTGGTCTGGAAATTTTGAAGTATTACGATAAGAACAAATAACAAGTAAAAAGCCGTTAAGTTGGGCCAGGCAGAAGTTTTTGTACGCTCCACTATAAAAAAGTCTTAACTAAATCGGAATAACTAGTTTCTTTCACAATTTTAGGGGGAAAATGTTTCGACCATGGATACCCCAAATGCCTAAAATACACTGTGAAAAAAAATATTTTTTTTTTTTTCAAAATGATGGGAAAAACTGATTAGATTATGAAAGTAGAGCTATAAATATGAGACTTTCCCATTCTTAGTTTTTTCAAAATGTTCGAAGATATCTTGGAATCCTTGCATTTTAGGTATATAGTGTCTTTGGCAATTTTACAGAGGAGGGTGTGCGAAATATTTTTGTTAAACATTTTAAACTTAATGCTTTTTTCGTCCCTTTTTGGAAATTCTTTCAAAAACTCCTTTAAAATGTAATCATGTCAAATCCAAATATTCTACAAAATTGTTCGCCATACAATTTTACTATATGTCTCAGAATACACCAAATCTGTAAATCTTGTGTAATCTCCAGTAATCTCTAAAAATGAAAAACACATTTTAGGGTTAAAGTCGGACTTCATCTGAGTTTATTCAAAATTGTTCCACAAACCATAATTTTAGAGAGATGGCCTCAAAGACAAAAATTTCACAATGGATCGCCAAGGAAATTAAATGTCTATTTGCATTATATATCATGAAAAGATCAGTATCAATTTTGCTGAAAAACATGAAAATATTTCCCAATTTTTTGATGAAAAATTTTTCCTTCTTTTTACGAGTAGATACATGAAAGTAATATTGAACTTGTTTTTAGGTGAAAAGTGTCAAAATAAGAAAAATTCCACACAAAATTTCACTATGAGTTTCAGAATAAACCATATATCTAGGATACTATTTTCTTAAGAAAATTAGATTACAAATTTATATATTTTAGAATGAAATTATGTGTTTTAATTTTAATTCCATACTGGATCAAAATCTAACAAAATCCTTCACTTTTTGGGGATATGGTAAAAAGAAGAAATGTTCCAAATCAAATTTCACTATGAGTCCCTGAATAAAGAAATCTGTAACCATAACATATAACATTCTTAGCAGCCCTTGTTTTTGAAACATATTTTAGAAATTTTATCCAGATTGTCGTAGTGATTGGACTCTATAAATATCTTATTGATGGTTTTTCGTTATGAATTCATGCGGAAGGTGTTGAAATATTTGTGGTGAACTTATATTTGAAAAATATAGAAAACCCAGACTTTTAACTTAAATTACGTAGTTAGGATAATCCATTGGTTGATTATATTATATGTGAAAATACATGGGAGCTCTACAGCTATGGTACAGTGAAAAGATAGGTGTCATATGTCATGTATGTGAGCATGATTTTGCGGGGTCCAAAAATACAATGATGGGAATAACTCCTGCTTTGGTGACATTTACGAATTAACCCCAGAAATTTACATATCCCCAAAAAGGGAAGAATTTTGTTAGATTTTGATCCAGTATGGAATTAAAATTAAAACAAATAATTTCATTCTAAAATATACAAATTTGTAAACTAATTTTTTTAAGAAATATTATACCTAGATATATGGTTATCCTAGATATATGGTTTATCCTGAAACTCATAGCAAAATTTTGTGTGGAATTTTTCATCTTTTGACACTTTTCGCATAGAAACAAGTTTCATATTACTTCAATGTATCAACTCGAAAAAAAGAAGGAACAAATTTTGATCAAAATTTTTTCAGCAAAATTGATACTAATATTTTCATGATATATAATGTAAATATGCATTTCATTTCTGTGGTGACCCATAGTGAAATTTGACGAAGAATATTTTTGTCTTTGACACCATCTCTCTAAGATTATGTTTTGTGGGACAATTTTGAATAAACTCAGATGAAGTCCGACTTTAACCCTAAAACGTGTTTTTCGTTTTTAGAGATTCCTGGCGATTAGATAAGATTTACAGATTTTGTGTTTACTGAGACATATACTAAAATTTTATGGCGAACAATTTTGTAGATCATATCAAAGATCACATTTTAAAGGAGTTCCCCACATCCTCCTCTGTAAAGTTGACAAAGACACTATATATGTATTTATAATGCAAGAATTCCAAGACATCTTAACTCGAATATTTGGTTACTTTCCGAAGTAACCGTTAAAAACGCCGATACACGTGTCTCAAATTTATTTAGCTCTACTTTCACATTCTACTCAGTTTTCCTTGTATTTTTTTTTTGTCGCACAGTGTTATCTAACCACCGGGCATATTTTCATAGAATAGGAATCCAGCCCCTGAAAACAATATAAAATATTAACAGAATCACTTCGTATATAAGTGGTACTATATGATAGTTTTGTTCCTTTACGTTAAAGATTCTTAAAGTTTTACCATTTTTAAATCGGAAAGCGTTTCTTACCCCAAACCGAGCAAAACTTGAAGCAAAATATAAGAGAGAGCATGCCAAAATGACTTTCTCTTTTACTACTTGCTGCTCGACAAATTTCGTGGTATAAAAAGTGGAAAATCTGTCAAACTGCGGACTTGACGTTTATTTGACAATTAAAGCCCTAAACACATCCAACGTTTGAGTAAAGTTGGACGTCGTATCTGATAGAAGAATAAAGAAAAGGTCAATCTATGTTACCCTCGCTTTTTTATTATTCTATCAGAAACGACGTCTAAGTCCCGGGCCACACTAGCCTGAATTTCATTAAAAAATTTCATGAAATTAGGCTTTCTTAGATCGAACTTTCCACTACAGCATTTTCATGATTTTACTCTACAATGGATCTCGATCTAGAAACGAATAATTTCATGAAATTTTTCAATGAATTCACTCTAGTGTGGACCTGGACTAACTTTGATGAAACGTTGGAAGTATTTAGGGCTTAAGGCAAAACAAAAGAACGCGCACCGGCAAAACAAATAAATAAAATATACATTTCTAAACAATATGTCAAAATTGGAAAATTCACATTGATTGTGGGTTTATTGAAGATCTATCGTCCTCACATATGCTTGGTAATGCACGCAGTTTTGTGATTTTCAGGGCATTTGGAAAATAGTTCATTGTGGTTATATACTTATTTTATACCGATAGAAATAATAATGAATAGAAATTCAAATAATTTGAATGCAAACAAATTTATAAATCCCAAAATTATTCATATTCAATTACACACTAAGTAAGATAGTACTTATAAGTCAGCTCCGCTAACGGTGATATACCCTCAGCATCTGACCAAAAAAGAAGCAAACATAATAATTATGCCGTATAAAAAATATATATTTTGTAGGTATCGTAATGTAAGGCTTTACCAAATCTAACTTCTGATTTTTGAAAAAGTTTGAGAATTATTTTTTGGAAATTTTGGACCATAATCTTAAGAAATATGGACTTACTACGGAAAAAATGTACCGCTGCAATAGGTACCGTGAAAAGAACCTTCTTCAAAAAATTCAAATAGATCCGAAACTGGTCCTTAAATTATACTTTTCCCAAATTTTGTGTAGGAGGTATTCGAAGAACGGGACCGATATAGTCCATATTCCAACCTGATACATGACTGGATGAAATAATAGGATGTGCAAAGTTTGGACCAATCAGAAAATCCCCTTGAGAGTTATCTTGCGGATTTGCCATTTTAGTTAGGTTTCTTGGTTGTTTTTCAGGGTTTCTTTGACCTTTTCGGCCATAATCTCTGGACTTGCCACTGCAATTGTACCATCGCAAAGGGGACCGCAAGGACAATCTGCTGAAGAAAATCAAAACGATTCGATAGGACTCTTAAATTTCACCTTTCCAAGTTTTGTGTGGGAGATACTTGAAGTTGTGGAATGATATAGTCTTACCGGATCTATATCTGGAAGGAATACTAATATATGGAAAGTTTGGACCAAATCGATTTCGCACTTCGACAATTATCGTTCACACAATTTTTCAGACAAATTTTGAACTTTTGTGGGGGAAGTGTTGAAGGAGTGAACCGATATGGTCCATATTCGAAATTAAACTAAGTTTGGGCAAAAATTACGAAGTGCAAAATTTGGTTCCAATCGGTAGATCTGTTCGGGAGTTATCATGCGCACCAGCCAGCTAGACAGTAAGAGAGACAGATGAACGGAACTGAAAATTTCTCTGTCATGATATAAGACAGTTGGTAGCATGGGAGGAAATTATGGTTCTCTACAGAAACCCCATTACATATTAGGCAGTATTCCCGTTATCTGGCAGACATATTATTGCAATTTGCATCAGGGGAAAGGTCAGTAGGTATTATTCCATATGTAGGCTACTTTGCCGGTATATGCCTTCCAGAAATTAAAACATTGACCCAAAATAAAATCTGAATATTTTTCATACAAAATTAATGATCAATTTCACCCGCTAAATAATATCAGATCATCATTCAAAATTATAGGCATTTTCTTCTACCTATACTCTTACCACGTGCAAAATTTCGTGACTATTGAACTATAATTGCGACCTCTAGCGGGTTTATAATTATACTACAAACAAAAAACTGGATATATTAGGCTGTAACTCCGTTATCTGATCACGCACATCAACATATTTGACATCAATTGAGAGGTCGAGAGATCGTCTTCCAAATATAACTCACGAGTGGGGAAGGTGTCTTTCAGGAACAAAGATATAAGCTGTTTATTAAAAATGTTCACAATTTTCTCACAAAAGTTATGGTCCATTTAACCCTCTAAATATTATTTGATCGTCATCTCAAATTGCAAGCTTCTTCTTTGTCATATACTCGTATCTTATTTAAAATTTCGAGGCTATCGGACTATTATTGCGACCTACGGAGCAACTACAAAATCGGATAAAATCATGTTTTTGGTCCATTTCACCCGCTAAATATTTCACGATCATCACCAATTAAAATAGCGATCTATTCTAATGTGAAACCGACCTCCATACCAAATTTCGTGACGATCGGTCCATAATTGCGGCCTGGAGTTTGATTACAATTTATAATGGACAGACGGACACACGGACGGACGGACGGACACACATCTCAAAATCACTTTATCTCGCCGAGATATGAAGATTGGTATACCACATTGGGGGTCTCCGACGAATATTTCGCGGTGTTACATGAATTTTTCCCAAAACAAACTTATAATACCCTTTCTACATAGTAGTGTAGGGTATAAATAGTGGCACAAGGTATGAAAAAGTGGCACAAAATTTCAAAAAGTGACACATTTGGTATCAATATAAAAAAGTGTCACAGAAGTGTCAAAGCTCAAAAAAGGTGTCAAAATTGATACTTTAGTGGCACAACGATCACGCTGTTGCCCAGCCAGGTGAAATGTACCACCTACAGGGCTACATCAAGGTGTCGACCTATCTTTACAATTTATAGTGGAAAAGTTTTATAACTGCAGGGAACCTCAAAATTCACATTTCCGGTAGTTCCGTCAAACAATCCCAGCAAAATGTTCGATGCCAAAGATGACATTCTATCATGGGTGCAAGTGATCTGGCATGTCATCATTTTAGCATCTTCATCGAGCGTGGACCCCAAAAGATGCAATTCATTTTTGGATCCAAAGCATGTCATTTACACCAATGCTTTGACATGTCATTTTCACCAATGCTTTTACATGTCATTTCCACCAATGCTTTGGCATGTCATTTTCACCAACCCTTTGTAATGACATTATCATTACGACGAGAGTTTTAACAAAGTTGGTTGTAATTTCGAGTCCCCGACAACATCAATCCTATTGAAAAGAATTAATCTTATATATTTAGAAAAATGTGTAAATAAAAACACACAATTCATCTCTATTGGGTGATGGAATGGGTTCAAATGCTGATGAAAAGATCGGATCTTTCACGACTTCCTTTGCATGGGTTCAAATGCTGATGAAAGATCAGATCTTTCACGACTTCCTTTGCGTTGGTTCAAATGCTAATAAAAAGATCGGATCTTTCATGACTTCGTATGAACCAATGCAAAAGATGCCATGAACCCACGTCATCGCATGGAACACCTTCCTACAAATTTTGCTGGGATGTAGCTAAAACCCTTAAAATACAAAAAATCGGGATGTTCCGTTATATGGGAGCTATACCAAAATATGGACCTATGTTGACGATTTTTAGTGAAGAAGTTTCGTCAACTCTGATAACCTCAAATGTCAAATTACACCGTTATATGGGAGCTATATCAAAACATAAACCAACATATGTTGACGATTTTTAGTGAATAAGTCTTGTGACCACTGAGAACATCAAATGTCAAATTACAGCTAGTTCGATTATAAATTGTAGCTATAATCTTCAAAATACCGAAAATCGGTAGGTATATGGTGGCTATACCAAAACATGGACCTATGTCATGGTCCATTTTTGTGGATGTTAGAGTGATTGCCACAGACGGACGGACGGACATGCATAGATCGACTCACAATTTTTCGCTCATTTACTCAAAGAGTGACATAACTCCAAAAATCTGTTTTCTGAGTCAAACCCTAAAAGTTACAGCTAAGACTCAACGAGTTGCAGCTCATTTACTTCGGGTTTGGCATTATTCAACAAAAAGTTTTTTTGAGTCTATGGGTTTATTTTCAGACTTTTTTGACTAACGGTTCCAGAGATATCGCGCCTTGAAAAAGTCTAATTCTGTAAAAAATATATATGCAAAGAAATACTCATAACTTCTTAATAATTGTCCAAATAGAAAAACATTTTTTTTTTCTATTTTTTATTTTTTTATCAACAGTGTGTTTGGACGTAATCGATCGGATTTAATATTTAAAGTCAATTTTCTTAGATTTTCTTGAATTTTTTTGTATTAAACTAAAATTATTTACAAAAATGTTAAGTAATATTTGGTAGTGGGATTCGAATAATTACTATTTTTCTAATTTGTTTTAAAAAGTGTCAATAACATTTTTCCTATATACATACCACTGTTCAAAATATGTTATTTTACCACAAAAAATATTCCTTGCATTCATTAGCATTTGTTTTCTTGTTTTATTTAGGAATTTATCTTAAACATCTTACAAATTTCTTCATTTTGCGATTTTAATAATGGCTTAGCAATTAGTGTGTACTGAATGAAGTTTTTTGTGTCTGTATAAAGGGAAAAATTTAAAAAGGTAAAAAACTGGTAATCGTTCAAATAGGACTTAAAATTGTTGTAATTGATCGTAGTTTAATATAAAAAAATTCAAGAAAATCGAAAAGTTTAATAATATAGCTGTTAAAAATGTAAAAAATAAAAAAAAGATTTTTTCTATTTGAACCAATCCCAGCAAAATGTTCGATGCCAAAGATGACATTCAATCATGGGTGCAAGTGATCTAGCATGTCATCTTTTTAGCATCTTCATCGATGAATTTTATATGAGCGTGGACCCCAAAAGATGACGTTCTTTTCTGGATCCTAAGCATGTCATTTTAACCAATGCGTTGACTTGTCATTTCCACCAATGCTTTGGCATGTCATTTCCACCAATGATTTGACATGTCATTTTCACCAATGCTTTGACACGTCATTTTCACCCATGCTTTGACATGTCATTTTAACCAATGCTTTGGCATGTCATTTTCACCAACCCCTTGGCATGAAATTTTCATGTCTTGTTTGGAAAATGGAAATGCTGTATTGAAATATGGTTTTCATGAAAAACAAAACTCTTTATTAATTCAAACGAATTCATGAAATAGCTACAATTAATTTATCAGTTTAGTTTTTCAAAAGTTTACATCCAAAAATTGCAATGTAATCACCACCGCTGCAACGCAAAAGATTACTTCCTCCGTTCTCCGCGACTGATATTCTTTCATCTTACAAAAGGTTTTTTTCAATTATCTTCCCATCACCAGTTCAGATTTCGACATGGACTCCAAATGCACTCCTTTAAGTATTTTTATTTCGTAAATTACTTTTATTTTATAACTTTGTTATTTTATAACAACATTTTGGTAATTTATATATACTCTTTTGTTTAGTGACGGAAATATGTAGGGATCTACAACCCGGCTTGCTTTAGGGATTCTAAGAACAAAATGTAACGAACGGGGAGGAGAGACTTTTTATGGAAAATACCATTTATGTTTAATTTATTTTTAATTGTTTCTTTCCAAAAGTAGTTTCTTCTTTATTTTCAGATTCTTGTTCCTTTTCGTTTCGGACTTTTTTTCAAATTCCAAGAAGCGAGATTTGATTGATTTCATTCTATGTCAGATTTAGAACAGACAAGGGAACTTTTAAAATATCAATGTGTGCAGTCCGATTCTATTTTTAGCTCGATGGTTGGGACTTCATATAATACCAATTGTTTAGAAGTTTTAGTTGTTTGATATGCAGGAAATGTAAGACAACATCACGACGACAGTTCTATCAACTTTGGTCTGTTCCAGAAACTGCAAGAATCTACTTATTTTTACTACGATAACAATTTTTCCTTTGTGTTATCGGAAAAAATAGTAAAAATTAGTAGATTTTTGCAGTACTTGAACATCCAAAAATGAAAATAAACAGGTGTGTAAATAAAAACACAAACATCATCTCTATTGGATCGATGGAATGGGTACAAATGCTGATGAAAAGATCGGATCTTTCACGACTTCCTTGGCATTGGTTCAAATCCTAATGAAAAGATCGGATCTTTCACGACTTCCTTTGAACAAATGCAAAAGATGACATGAAATCACGTCATCACAAAGAACCCCTTCCGTCAAATTTTGCTGGGATATTAAAGAAGTTTAAGTATTCTTTGCATGTAGTTTTTACAGAATTTGACTTTTTCAAGGCGCGACAACTCTGGAGTCTTTATTCAAAAAAAAAAAAAAAAAACTGAAAATGTACTCAAATGTTTTTCTGTTGAACAACATAACCTCAGGAAATCAAATCCTCATTTCGAAAAAGCGCCCGATTTCACTCATATACTTTACAGCGCACAGAGGGGAAATTTGTGTTAAAAGTTTATCAAAAGCCCTAGAAAGCTCATTTTTAGTCGGATTGATATAAAATTTTGCACAAAGCATATCTTCTGTACAAGGATTAATCCTATAGAAAATAATGAAAATCGGTCCAGGATGCAGCTTCCATATATTTTCGCATCTGATATGAGATACAAATGCACCAAAATTTGACACATGCAACCTGAACTAAAAAAACATTGAGCCAATTTTCAAACAAATCGGTACAGAGGTATATATAGTCCCATATACATATATTTCATTCCAAATTTTATTTTTTGAAATTTACTTAAATTAAATTTTTCTCAATTCACCTGAGAAAAGCCGTGAATGTTTCTGAATAATGCAAACCTATTTGATAGGTGTTGGTTTAGTCTGATAAATAAGAGTCCCGGTTATAAGGCGGAACAAAATTTAGTGTGAGTAAACCTTGCAATTCCATATAAAAATATTTCATATTTTAGTTGGGAAAAATTGGATTTTTTCGAAATGGCGCAAATATGCGCAATTTTTTATGATTGAATTTGATATTTGAGACTCAAGCGCATAAAACATTAGAAGAAACTAGGGTCGGGAAACGACGGGGAAATAGTCTTTTTCACTATTGAACTTGCAGTAATCTTAAAAATTATCATAAAAAAATTTTCATAAAGAGGATATGTATCACCATTATTAAAGAGCAAAGATGTAAAATCTATCTGAAAATTTTAAATGCTAATCTTGTTCGAAGACTGTACAAAATCAATAAATCGTGAAAAATATAAATTTTCGCGAAAATAATGTCATTTTAATGTTCACCTAATTTCTTAGTTTTCGAAAATTTACTTTTTGTTTTCAGTATGGCCGAGTTCAATCGACTGCTGCATTGGATTGGTTAATCTTACAAAGTCGAGGATGGTTATAGCAAACGTAGAAAAGAGTCTGGTTGCCGCTTATCAAAATTTTTTTCATAAAAAAACGATTTTATATTTTGAGTTTTGAGCAACTTTAGGCCTATGTTTCCCCTCTGTGCAGCGTCGCAAATGATTATTTCAATGCGCTACAAACGGAGAAACAAACTTAATATACCCTCCGTACTATGGTGGAAGGTATAAAAAGTATTAGTCGACGTTGGTGACAGAGATATACAGATCGTATGTACATATGTCCACATTCTTTTCTCCAACAATTGGATATTTAGGGGGATATCAGAATATTGTGTCCTTCCTTGGACGTATGAACTTGCCGATAAAAGTATGGAGACTTTTTGAGTAATTACATATTTTAAGCTCTGTGGACGTTGCGAGTAAATGAACCCTTGATACATATTTAATTTGATTTGGATTAATTTTTGAACTTTTGCCGGGAAGGTAAATGAGGGAATAACCCATTTTGAAAGTAGATCTTATTTAGGGATTCTTTCCCTTCTTATTTATCGCCCCCAACAGCAATATTAGTTGGTCACCGTAGGACTTAGAGCTATTGGACCATTATGGCAGGAAGCATAGGGTTGCCTACAAAAACATTATATCTCTGCGAAGAGGGTCACTAGCAATGCCTTTCAAAAACTCGGATACGTTAGTCATTATGTAACCCAAAAAAACTACTTATATTACTCCTTACTAAGTTATAATTACGGTGGCACAGAGCGTGTGTTTTCGACTACAAATCCTAGGGTTGTGTGTTCAACGCTCACCGTCGGCCGGGTACCTTTTGTTAACAACACAAAGAATAGTTGGTGGTGCACATATAGACGTTTAAACAACCCTTAATGTACGTACGCGTGGTGTAGTAGAATAACTTTGTGGATTCTGGTACGGCATAACACCAAACTCAATAATAGGTCTGTATGATAACCCAAAAGTTTGCACAAACTTTTACAAAATGCTGTTCGATAACAAACCTGCAAAGAAAAAGAGAGAGAATTTGGAGACAATTGTGAGAGAATATTGGAGAGTTTTGGAGACTTTTGTTTATCGTGAAAAATATAAATTTTCGCGAAAATAATGTCATTTTAATGTTCACCTAATTTCTTAGTTTTCGAAAATTTACTTTTTGTTTTCAGTATGGCCGAGTTCAATCGACTGCTGCATTGGATTGGTTAATCTTACAAAGTCGAGGATGGTTATAGCAAACGTAGAAAAGAGTCTGGTTGCCGCTTATCAAAATTTTTTTCATAAAAAAACGATTTTATATTTTGAGTTTTGAGCAACTTTAGGCCTATGTTTCCCCTCTGTGCAGCGTCGCAAATGATTATTTCAATGCGCTACAAACGGAGAAACAAACTTAATATACCCTCCGTACTATGGTGGAAGGTATAAAAAGTATTAGTCGACGTTGGTGACAGAGATATACAGATCGTATGTACATATGTCCACATTCTTTTCTCCAACAATTGGATATTTAGGGGGATATCAGAATATTGTGTCCTTCCTTGGACGTATGAACTTGCCGATAAAAGTATGGAGACTTTTTGAGTAATTACATATTTTAAGCTCTGTGGACGTTGCGAGTAAATGAACCCTTGATACATATTTAATTTGATTTGGATTAATTTTTGAACTTTTGCCGGGAAGGTAAATGAGGGAATAACCCATTTTGAAAGTAGATCTTATTTAGGGATTCTTTCCCTTCTTATTTATCGCCCCCAACAGCAATATTAGTTGGTCACCGTAGGACTTAGAGCTATTGGACCATTATGGCAGGAAGCATAGGGTTGCCTACAAAAACATTATATCTCTGCGAAGAGGGTCACTAGCAATGCCTTTCAAAAACTCGGATACGTTAGTCATTATGTAACCCAAAAAAACTACTTATATTACTCCTTACTAAGTTATAATTACGGTGGCACAGAGCGTGTGTTTTCGACTACAAATCCTAGGGTTGTGTGTTCAACGCTCACCGTCGGCCGGGTACCTTTTGTTAACAACACAAAGAATAGTTGGTGGTGCACATATAGACGTTTAAACAACCCTTAATGTACGTACGCGTGGTGTAGTAGAATAACTTTGTGGATTCTGGTACGGCATAACACCAAACTCAATAATAGGTCTGTATGATAACCCAAAAGTTTGCACAAACTTTTACAAAATGCTGTTCGATAACAAACCTGCAAAGAAAAAGAGAGAGAATTTGGAGACAATTGTGAGAGAATATTGGAGAGTTTTGGAGACTTTTGTTTACAAGTTTTTGCAAGGAAAATTTTTCTTGTAAGAATTTGCAAGTTTGATCAGCTGATTTAAATTCGAATGTTTTGTGGCGGACTTCTTGGCAAAAACATAAACAAACGTTTGGCTATTAAAATAAATAGATATAAAAAATGGAAAAAAATATTAAATAAATTATGGAAAACGGTAATGTAACTAAAATAACTTATTTTAAAGGTATCAAATTTGTTGTTGGCGTTTTTTATTATTGGACTGCAGAATTTTACATCTTTGTGTTTATTTCAGCTTGAGTCCATATTTTGTTGTAATTCAATTGTTTGAATAACAACAAAATATTTAAAAGTGGATATGAAATTGATTAGTTGCGGGCGAAGGGTAGGGAAAACTATAGTTTCAGTTGTCACCAAACAACTTCATCAGTTTCCTTTTTTCGCCGACTCTGTATCGATAAACAGGTCAATAAAGCCATCTAGCAAATTAAATATTAGTTCGACTCAAATTGTAGGGTAAACAGCTTTAGGACCATACAGCAAATTTCTCATTTTATTTAATTTGCTAGATGCCTTTATTGACCTGTTTATCGATACAGAGTCGGCGAAAAAAGGGAGCTGATGAAGTTGTTTGGTGACAACTGAAACTATAGTATTCCCTACCCTTCACCCGCAACTAATCAATTTCATATCCACTTTAAAATATTTTGTTGTTATTCAAACAATTGAATTACAACAAAATATGGACTCAAGCTGAAATAAACACAAAGAGGTATCAAATCTCAGCAAAAAGCAGTGCATCCATGGACAAACACAATGTAGACGGCCAGGCATCCCCAACGATATCAATAAATATGTATGCCAAACATCGCACTGCGTTCCAGTATGTTTTATATTTGTGCTACAAAAAGGGAATTATAGTTGTAGCAACACTAAGGCCCTCGTCACATAAGAGGCAGAAATGCTTTCAGCCCGAAACCCACCCAGGCCTCTTACGTACCGAGGCCTTAACACGATAGCCGGGTGGAACTCAGTTCCGGATCATTGGCGTAAGTCAAGTCAACGGGTTTGCCTGCATAAGTCAATCGACCACTATCAAATAAGAGCGTGGAAGGAGAGCCACTATTTTTGAAGGCACAAGCTACAACATCATTGGATTTTCGTGTCTTGGATTTCCGTGTTGCCCTATCTCACAAACTATTGTCATAACCCAATCCGCATTCTCGCACTTAGAAGAAGATGTAGGAAAGGCCAGAGAAGGAGAGAAGATTATGTTCACATCAGTTGACACAAAATCAAATAATATAGCTGTTAAGTGTGTACAAGATTTTTTAGACACCTTCAATTGTTAAATTGGAACTCCTTTCGCAGAAAATTATTAAATAATTTCGACATATAGTGCTTTTTATCCCGATTCCAAGCATGTATTGCTTTTGTTGCGGAAATGTATACTTCCCGTGATATGGGCCTGAAAAGATTCACAAAGGCCCTAACCTATTCTCTAAATAGCCGTCCTTCGGCCGGGAGAAGTCCTATAGACAGGTACAAATCTCGGGAATGGGAACACAATTTTCTTTTAAATTAGATATTTTTGGAGGTCTATATCTCGGGAAGTATACATACCCTTCAACAAAATAATACATCGTTGAAATCAGTATAAATATCACTATTTGTGGTAATTTTTTAATAATTTTCTGCGGTGGTTTGCCAACATTTTATACAAGGGCCTTTGTGGAACTTTGGAGGCCTATATCTCGGGAAGTATACATTTCCGCAACAAAAGGAATACATGTTTGGAAACGGGATAAAAATCAGTATCTGCGGTAATTTTTTCATAATTTTCTGCGGTGGTTTGAGTCGGTAAAGGAAAGATAAGCCATTAAATTTAATCTTTTCCGCCAACTTCTTGTTTATCAAATTAGCTGACTTTTTGCAAATGTTTGCAAATTGCTGTTCGATAACAATCTGCAAATTTTTTGCTTCGAGAGTGTAAAATTGGTGGAGAGAGGTTACTGAGAACTTGCTGAGTGCTTGCAATTACTTTTTACTTGCGAAGTTATCGTACACACCTAATAATAATATAATAATTGTTTCACAAACATCCCAGAAGGGACAAAGGAAACTTCTTTCATATCAATGAGTGAGTGTACCCCGACTAATATTCGCTCAATGATATAGGACCCACAGCTTATTTCCGAGTCCGAACGGCGTGTCCTAAGACACCACTTGTAGAGAAGTTTTACGTGGCTGAAATACTCAGAAAATGTATTTTGCCACAGTTGAAAATTTGATGTCGATTCCAAAAAGCGACCCATGCTTCCATGTATGTATAAAAACCCAGTAAGACAATTAATACGCTAGGTGCCCTTGCAATAATGCAAAAACTGGGAATGAGAAAATGTGGTTCTCTACACCAAAACCATTATATATTAGGGAGTAGGACCGTTATATAGTAGACACGTTATTGCAATTTGCATATTTTCCATATGTGGGCTACTTTTCCGGTATACGCCCTCCAGGAAATAAAACATATACCAAAAATATTTGTTCTATTATTCATACAAAAGTAATGGTCCATTTCACCCGTTAAATAATTTTAGATCATCATCCAAAACTGTAGGAATCTTCTTCTATGTAGACTCATACCTCGTGCAAAATTTCGTGATTATTGAGCTATAATTACGACCTCGCGTTGATCGGACTATTATTGCGACCTACAGAGCCGCTACAACATTGGATAAATATTATGTTTTTGGTCCAGTTCACCCGCTAAATATTTCATAAAATTAGGGATCTATTCTGGTTTGAACCCGACCTGCACACAAAATTTCGTGACGATCGGTCCATAATTGGGGCGTGTAGTTTGATTACAATTTAAAATGGACAGACGGACGGACACACATCTAAAAATCGCTTTATCTCGACGAGATATAAAGATTGGTATACCACATTGGGGGTCTCCGACGAATATTTCGCGGTGTTACATGAATTTTTACAAAACAAACTTATAATACCCTTTCCACATAGTGGTGTAGGTTATAAATATGAAGTGTATTAAAAACAAATTCAACCTCAGCTGTTCTAAAAATAGAAAAAATTTTTTAGCATATAGCTTATTTTTCAACTTCCAGTGGCCATAGAGAATCTAGTTATTCTAGTGGTCATAGAATAACTAGTAATTCAGTGCGCAATAATGGTTTAATAGGGGGTTTTGTAAGTATTTACGTCTACCAAAAAGTACTATAAAAACCCATTATTTTGTAAGTATATTTTTGCTGGGTACGATCTTAAGACTGCACTTAAGCGAAATATTGAATGTTGAACTTTTGTGAGGATGAAGGTTACCCGACGATGCGGACCGAAGTACATTTCATTACTTTATTTAAGATTCGAGGAAATATCAAGCTATGCAATGTTTGGACAAACGCTGTATCAAGTTCGAAAGTTGTCGTGCTCACCAGTCATTACACATGGTGGCCGTGGGAGGTTTTTACAGCTTTCGGGCCATTTACTCAGGAAATATGGACTTAACATGAATGATGGCACAGAGTACAAGTTGTTACAAAAAATCAAAGCGAATCGAATGCAGGCCATAAACTGAAGTTTTCCGAAAACTTTTGTTTGAGAGGACCCGAAATAGTGGACCGATATCGTTCATATTCGGACCTGATCTATGTCTGGTAGAAATGTTAAGTAGAGTCGTGCCAATTGAACTATATTGAACGACTTAGTTCATTATCTAGTTTAATGGACATCACACGTTAGTTTGTATGATGTTACTTATACGTGTTTGAACTAGGACAGCGAACTAGGTCGTTCAATTGCCCAACTCTAATTTTACGATGAACAAAGTACGAACGAAATCGAATAAGCGATCGATCGAGAGTTATCGTGCACACAAATTGGTACACCTTCAAACTTAAACTAATTTTGGAAAAACAAGTAAGCAAAGGCTATAGTCGGACGGAGCCGACCATGTGATACCCTACACCACAACCTGTAGGAATTAGCTATGTGCAACCGCATTGCACGCTGAATGTCCGGGTATGATTCCCAGGCCTGGCCATATCAAATTTTCAACGGTGGCATAATACCCCTTTGTAATGCTGCCGATATTTCCTGATTATTTCAGATTCGGCGATAAAAATACGTCACATATCAATGACATAACATGAATTCATTCCCTCCCTTGTCCCTACTGGGATTTTGTGGAACAATTTTTTAAATTATACATTTCTAAACAATATGCCAAAATTGGAAAATTCGCATTGATTGTGGGTTTATTGAAGATCTATCGTCCTCACATATGCTTGGTAATGCACGCATTTTTGTGATTTTCAGGGCATTTGGAAAATAGTTCATTGTGGTTATATACTTATTTTATACCGATAGAAATAACTTATAACAAGTGAGCCAAGGCTATAGTCGGGTCGGGGCCGACTATGTGATACCCTACACCACTACACCTGTTCATAACCTTTTGACTAATAAAATTCAAAATATTAAAATTGGGATAGCTTAGCGCCATTGCTCTGAATGTCTTCATTAACACAGGTCAATTTTTTTGAAATGCATTTAAGTGCATCGACAGTACAACCCAAATAAAAAATTGAAATGTGGGATGTATGCCAACCATCAATAGGCTTCTTTCTCTGTTAGACCCTCATCAACCCCCAAAATTTCGTGAGGATCCGATCAAAATTTCGTAGTGTGATTGCACAAAAATGGAAAAAGAGATGCATTACCGACTATTGCGATATATCTGTTGTTTGACCAACTATGACAACCTACTTCACATCGTTGTAAATGTGATATTTTCTACTTTCCTTGCCAGGTTTTGCTTTCGATATACTTCTTACAAAAGAGAGATATTCATTTTGAAATAAAACGTTGGCCTCTTCTCCAAATAAGAGTTTTTTGTCACATTCTGACCCCTGAATAACATCCGACCATTATCAAAAATCAAAAGGTTTTTTCCTCTGTGGGACCCCCAATAACACCCATAATTTCGTGACGATCCAGTTAAAATTGCAACCTGTAGCGTAATTTCCAAAAAAGTGGAAAAAATGGGATGTATTACCGACTATTGCGATATATCCGTTATTTGGATACCTACGCCAACCTGCTTTACATCATTGTAATGATGGGATTTTTTACTTTCATTGTCAGACTTTGCTTTTGGAAGGTCCCGAACCAAAGCTTTGATATTCGTCATTATTATTAAAATCGCAAAAATGAAAAGTTGTGTTTTATGTGGCTTTTGCGATATCTTCGTTGTTTAAATCGTTGCAAAGGCGATATTTTCTACTTTCATTAGCAGGTTTTGCTTTTGATATACCCCTTTTAGAAGCGGAGATATTCGCTTTGAAATAAAAAGTTGACTTTTTCTCCAAATAAGTTTTTTGCCCATTCCGACACCTGAGTATTATCCGACCATCACCAAAATCAATAGGCTCTGTAGGATCTCCATTAGCCCCCAAAATTTCGTGACTATCCGATCAAAATTGCGGCCTGTAGCGTGATTACAAAAAAATGAAAAAATGGGATGTATTGCCGACTATTGCGATATCTCCGTTATGTGGCCACCTACGCCAACCTTCTTTGTATTACTGTAAAGATGGGATTTTCTACTTTCATAGTCAGACTTTGTTTTTGGAAGATCCCCAACCGAAGCTGTGATATTCGTCATTATTATTAAAATCGCAAAAATAAAAAGTTGGGTTCTATTAGCGGCTATTGCTTTACATCGTTAGAAAGGCGATATCCTCTACTTTCATGGCCAGGTTTTGCTTTTGGTATACCCCATATAGAAGCTGAGATATTCGCTTTGGAAAAAAACGTTGTCTTTTTATCCACATAAGTTTTTTGCCCATTCCGACCCGTAGTTATTACCCGACCATCACCAAAATCAATAGGCTTCTTCCCCTCCGGGACTCCCATCAACATCCAAAATTTCGTGACAATCCGATCAAAATTGCGACCTGTAGCGTGATTACAAGGTTTAGATGGACAGACGGACAGACGGGCAGACGGACGGACGGACACACATAGCCAGATCGACTCAGCTCGTCGAGACATTCATTTTGGTATATATAAGTATGGGTCTACGACCATTATTTCGATGCGTTACAAACTTTTTGGCCAAAACCAACTTATAATACCCTCTCCACATAGTGGTGTAGGGTATAATAATGCATAGAAATTCAAATAATTTGAATGGAAACAAATTTATAAATCCCAAAATTATTCATATTCAATTACACACTAAGTAAGATAGTACTTATAAGTCAGCTCCGCTAACGAAGATATACCCTCAGCATCTGACCAAAAAAGAGGCAAATACAATAATTATGCCGTATAAAAAATATATAGTTTGTAGGTATCGTAATGTAAGGCTTTACCAAATCTAACTTCTGATTTTTGAAAAAGTTTGAGAATTATTTTTTGGAAATTTTGGACCATAATCTTAAGAAGTATGGACTTACTACGGAAAAAATGTACCGCTGCAATAGGTACCGTGAAAAGAACCTTCTTCAAAAAATTCAAATAGATCCGAAACTGGTCCTTAAATTGCACTTTTCCCAAATTTTGTGTAGGAGGTATTCGAAGAACGGGACCGATATAGTCCATATTCCAACCTGATACATGACTGGATGAAATAATAGGATGTGCAAAGTTTGGACCAATCAGAAAATCCCCTTGAGAGTTATCTTGCGGATTTGCCATTTTAGTTAGGTTTCTTGCTTGTTTTTCAGGGTTTCTTGGACCTTTTCGGCCATAATCTCTGGAGGTATGGACTTGCCACTGCAATTGTACCATCGCAAAGGGGACCGCAAGGACAATCTGCTGAAGAAAATCAAAACGCTTCGATAGGACTCTTAAATTTCACCTTTCCAAATTTTGTGTGGGAGATACTTGAAGTTGTGGAATGATATAGTCTTACCGGATCTATATCTGGAAGGAATACTAATATATGGAAAGTTTGGACCAAATCGATTTCGCACTTCGACAATTATCGTTCACACAATTTTTCAGACAAATTTTGGACTTTTGTGGGGGAAGTGTTGAAGGAGTGAACCGATATGGTCCATATTCGAAATTAAACTAAGTTTGGGCAAAAATTACGAAGTGCAAAATTTGGTTCCAATCGGTAGATCTGTTCGTGAGTTATCATGCGCACCAGCCAGCTAGACAGTAAGAGAGACAGATGAACGGAACTGAAAATTTCTCTGTCATGATATAAGACAATTGGTAGCATGGGAGGAAATTATGGTTCTCTACAGAAACCCCATTACATATTAGGCAGTATTCCCGTTATCTGGCAGACATATTATTGCAATTTGCATCAGGGGAAAGGTCAGTAGGTATTATTCCATATGTAGGCTACTTTGCCGGTATATGCCTTCCAGAAATTAAAACATTGACCCAAAATAAAATCTGAATATTTTTCATACAAAATTAATGATCAATTTCACCCGCTAAATAATATCAGATCATCATTCAAAATTATAGGCATTTTCTTCTACCTAAACTCTTACCACGTGCAAAATTTCGTGACTATTGAACTATAATTGCGACCTCTAGCGGGTTTATAATTATACTACAAACAAAAAACTGGATACATTAGGCTGTAACTCTGTTATCTGATCACGTACATCAACATAAATGACATCAATTGAAAGGTCAAGAGATCGTCTTCCAAATGTAACTCACGAGTGGGGAATGTGTCTTTCAGAAATAAAGATATAAACTCTTTATAAAAAAATTTCACAGTTTTCACACAAAAGTTGTTGTCCATTTAACCCTCTAAATATCATCTGATCGCCATCTCAAATCGCAAGCTTCTTCTTTGTCATATACTCGTATCTTATTTAAAATTTCGAGGCTATCGGACTATTATTGCGACCTACGGAGCAACTACAAAATCGGATAAAAATCATGTTTTTGGTCCATTTCACCCGCTAAATATTTCACGATCATCACCAATTAAAATAGCGATCTATTCTGATGTGAAACCGACCTCCATACCAAATTTCGTGACGATCGGTCCATAATTGCGGCCTGGAGTTTGATTACAATTTATAATGGACAGACGGACACACGGACGGACGGACGGACACACATCTCAAAATCACTTTATCTCGCCGAGATATGAAGATTGGTATACCACATTGGGGGTCTCCGACGAATATTTCGCGGTGTTACATGAATTTTTCCCAAAACAAACTTATAATACCCTTTCTACATAGTAGTGTAGGGTATAAATATTACGAGGCCTAATTTGGGACCTATAGGTTGATCCGTTTGCAAGTTATCGTGCACTCCAGCCAGACAAGCAGGCAGACAGACATATTTTTGCCGTAGACTAAAGGCTGAAGGTATAAAAATGGTATTGTTATTAAATTTTGTACCACTGCACTGTGGTCCCAGCCCGCGACAAAAATAGAAAAATCGATGTCTACAAATTATGATTGTAACTATTCAAATCTATCCTAGACACATCAAATGTTAGTATTCCGGCTTTCTTTTTACAACAACTAACGGTACTTGCTAAAGCAGAGCCACACAAGTGAGCATTTCTATTTGAAGAAATTGAGACATTGAAATTTCCATTAACGTAGTGACAAGTTACATGTGATATCCCAAAAAGTAATGTGTAAAATTACAATAGTAAGAAATGGAAATTAAAATTAATGGTATTGTTATTGTTTTTGATTGATAACATTATAAAGTTGTATTTTTATTTTGTAGTAAAATTGATCTATTTTGAAATGTATTTTTGTGATTGTTTTTTATTATACCCTATACCACAATGTGGAAAAGGGTATAATAAGTTTGTTTTCCCAAAAATTCATGTAACGCCGCGAAATATTCGTCGTAGACCCCTCATGTGGTATACCAAACTTCATATCTCGACGAGATAAAGCGATTTAGCGATGTGTGTCCGTCCGTCCGTCTGTCCGTCTATTAAAAATTGTAATCAAGCTAGAGGCCGCAATTATGGACCGATTGTCACGAAATTTAGTATGGAGGTCGGGTTTGGACCAGAATAGAACTGATTAGTTTTTGGCGATGATCGTGAAATGTTAAAGGGATGAAATGGACCAAAAACAAAATTTTTGCTCGATTTTGTAGCCGCTCTGTAGGTCGCAATAATAGTCCGATCGGCGCGAAATTTTAAACGTAGTTTTGGTTTGAGATGAAGAAGTAGCGTGCAAGTCAACGGTATGATCGGATAATATTTAGCGGGTTAAATTGATCAAAACTTTTGTGTGAAAATTGGTAAAATTTCTAATGCACATCTTATAACTTTATCCCAAGAAGACGCGTTTCGCCCAAATATGTTTCATATGAAAAAAGAACTCCAGACCTTTCTATTGATGCCAATTACGTTGACGTGAGCGGTCACATCACAGAGTTATAGCCCAATTTTCTACATAGAATAAAAGTTATCATTTATCAAAAGCTAGCCCGGAAAGCTAGTGCACAGGGATAGTGGTATAGGGTATCACATGGTCGGCCCCGTCCGACTATAGTCTGTTCTTACTTGTTTAGTATTGTGAAAAGAAATTGACTTTTAGTACATTGGATCCTCGCGGATCCTCACGTTATTTTTATTTAAATGTTCGTCTCTAGAATTAGAAAAAAAATTATCTCGTCTGCCGAAAGTTGGCGAGCGGTATTCATTTTTCATTATACAGAGTATACTCGGAATTTTATGAATATTTAGAATAGGGTAT
Source organism: Musca autumnalis (assembly GCF_047663935.1). Taxonomy (NCBI): domain Eukaryota; kingdom Metazoa; phylum Arthropoda; class Insecta; order Diptera; family Muscidae; genus Musca; species Musca autumnalis. The sequence goes on along the minus strand of NW_027411755.1, from coordinate 130,002,797 downwards.
CTGGGTGTTTTCAAGCAATCGGTGTTGCTGTTTTGCATTTTGCTTCGATCTTATTTTATAAAAAATTATGTCTTTAGGATTACAGTATGAATGTGTGTTTCACATTTGTATGTTTTTGAAATATCGTGTTCAAAAAACTTTGTTAGTGTCACCATGGGACGGACGGTATTCGAAGAAATTATAGCAAACCTTCAGGTGAATGTTGTCAGATCGTATACGCTATGTCTGCAAAGGAATTTCAAAAATCTGAACAAGAGAATAAAAAAAATTGATAAACATCATGCAAATTGGCTTGCTATAAAGGACAACAAATTTTTTGAAGGACACGTGCTACATAAAGAATTATCTGCCGTTGACAGTAAAGACGCAGAAGGCCTGCCGTAGATTTAAGCTCCACACAGAAAACTAAACAACATAAAATGGTTAAATTGGCAAGCAGGACCACCTGCGTGGTCTTGTTTAATGTTTATATATCCTGGAACACTTTAAGTCGATTTGGGAACACTCCTAATCGAGATATGCGGTAGCTAGTATTTATTGTAATAAATGCCAACCCATCCTCGCGAACTAAAAATTTCATAAAACATCTTAGTTTCCAGATATTCCCTGCTTGAAACCTATAGGACATTGTTTACATCTGATATAATCTGGTACACCCTTGGTCCATATGTTAACCCACCCAGTAAGAATTGTCCGTGTCTCATATTGTTGATATATCTTACCAGTTAATCCTTGTCAAGAATAAAATTCATAAAATGTCATGATTTTTACAAATGGTTTTGTAGAAAATTTAGGCCAAATACTTTAATATGCCAAATATCGGGAGTTAACATGATATAGGACTATACCAAAATGTGGACATATATTGATGAACATTATAAACTCGAAATGTCAAAATGCAGCACATTCAGTGGGAAAATATGACCAAAATCCTGAAATTAAAAAAAAAACAAGTAAGCAAAGGCTATAGTCGGACGGGGCCGACCATGTGATACCCTACACCACAACCTGTAGGAATTAGCTATGTGCAACCGCCTTGCACGCTGAATGTCCGGGTTCGATTCCCATCAAATTGTCAACGGTGGCAAAATACCCCTTAGATATTTCCTGAGTAATTCAGCCATGAAAAAACGTCTCTACAAGTGGCAACTTAGGACACGCCGTTCGGACTCGGCGATAAAAACTAGTTGACATATCAATAACTTACTATGAATCCATTGGTATAAAAAAGCCTCCCTTGTCCTTACTTGGATGTTTGCGGAAAATATATAAATTATACATTTCTCAAAAATATTCGAAAATTGGAAAATGTACATTGATTAGCCCCTCATGTTCAATTACACACCACAGAAGGTAGTATAAGTCAGCTGCGCTAACGGTTTGGAAATATTTGAGAATTATTTTTTTCAGATTTGTAATTTTAGTTGGAGACGGCAGGGGTTTTTGGAACTTCTGGACTATTAATCAGGAAGTATGACTCACCCCGGGAAAGGGCCAGAATACGGACCGTAAAAAGAACCTTCTTCAAAAAAAAAAAGAAAATAATAATCAAATAGATCCGATACGGGAGTTAACTTGCGGATTTGGAGCGCAAGTACAATATGCTGAAAAAAATTCAAAACGATTCTAGAGGACTCTTAAATTTCCTTCTTCCGAATTTTGTGTGGGAGGTACCCTAAGGACCGATATAGTCTTATCCGATCTATATCTGGAAAGAATAATAATATATGGAAAGTTTGTAGCAAATCGATTGCTCACTTCGCCAGTTATCGTTCACACAAGTTTTCGAAAACAATTTTGAATTTTTTTGGAGGAGGTGTGGACCGACATAGCCTACATTCGAACATAAACAAAGTTTAGGCAAAATGTTACGTTGTATAAAATTTGTTTCTAATCGGTAGATCCATTCGAGAGTTATCGTGCGCACCAACCATTTCGTCCAAATATACTTGGGGTCTAAAACCAATATTGCGATGCGACACATCTTTGGTCGTATTTTGTTTGTATCCCTTTTACCCTAAATCCTGCAATATTTGTCTAAAAATCCAATTTGACAACTGAACTAAAAATTTCTCTGTCATGATAGAGACAATTTGTAGCATGGGAGGAAATTGTGGTTCTCTACACAAAACACATTATATATCAGGCAGTAGGTGCGTTATCTAGCAGACACATTATTGCAATTTGCATCAGGGGAATGATCAGTAGTTATTTTTAATATGAAGGCTACTTTGCCGGTATATGCCCTCCAGGACTGAAAATACGCACCAAAAATAAAATTTGTATATTTTTCATACAAAAGTAATGACCTAAGTCAACCGCTAAATAATATCAGATAATCATGCAAAATTATAGGCATTTTCTTCAACCTAAACTCTTACTTCGTGCAAAATTTCGTGACTATTGAGCTATAATTGCGACCTCTAGCGGGTTTATGATTAAACTACAAACAAAAAACTGGATATATTAGGCTGTAACTCCGTTATCTGATCACGCACATCAACATATTTGACATCAATTGAGAGGTCGAGAGATCGTCTTCCAAATATAACTCACGAGTGGGGAAGGTGTCTTTCAGGAACAAAGATATTAGCTGTTTATTAAAAATGTTCACAGTTTTCACACAAAAGTTATGGTCCATTTAACCCTCTAAATATTATCTGATCGTCATCTCAAATTGCAAGCTTCATCTTTGTCATATACTCTTACCTTATTTAAAATTTCGTGGCGATCGGACTATTATTGCGACCTACAGAGCAACTGCAAAATCGGATAAAAATTATGTTTTTGGTCCATTTCACCCGCTAAATATTTCACGATCATCACCAATTAAAATAGCGATCTATTCTGATGTGAAACCGACCTCCATACCAAATTTCGTGACGATCGGTCCATAATTGCGGCCTGGAGTTTGATTACAATTTATAATGGACAGACGGACACACGGACGGACGGACGGACGGACACACATCTCAAAATCGCTTTATCTCGCCGAGATATGAAGATTGGTATACCACATTGGGGGTCTCCGACGAATATTTCGCGGTGTTACATGAATTTTTCCCAAAACAAACTTATAATACCCTTTCCACATAGTGGTGTAGGGAATAAAAAAACAGGAGGTACGTCTCTATGGGGGATACACCAAAACATGGACCTTTATCGACCATGGACATACGCAAGGTATTTAATGCCACCAAAGGAAACAAAGTATCAAATTATAGCGAATTCACTTTGAAAATATAAACAAAATCTTGAAATCAATAAAAAAACTGGAAATACCGTTATGGGGGTATACCTAAAAGTGGACCAATACTGACGACTTTTCGGGAAAATTATTTTCAAGTCACTATGAGTTTACGGTAAAATTTTCAGATCGATATCTTGATTAGAAATATTTTTGTCGCTCTCTCCCATACAAGATAAACAACAGTGCACTGATACTGTGGAATTATCAAAATGTGTTATTGTCACTTTTGGTGTGTGTTTCAACATCAGTACAAGAAAACTTTTGTAATTTTGCCCTGTTTTGGCTTGAAAAGTACTAAATGGTATGAAATATTGTATCCGAGGTAATGAATGATTAGTATAAATAGCATTTGATAGAAGGATCGCAGTGGATCTTTAGCGGTAGAAACGATTAGAATGTACAAGTGTTTGAATATTTGTATGAAACGAGATACATATTTGGTAATTTGATATGCGGTATGAAAAGTGCTAACTTGTACCAAATGTTGTACCATATGTTTTAAAATCCTGCGGCTTAAAATTCCCGTTTGGAGAATTGACGCGGATGTTCTAAAATTGATGGCATTAACATTATTTAACAGCCTGTTTCACTATGTCGAACGAAAATGAACACCAACGATTTTTAAATTTTGTATTTGTTTTAAAGCAAACACAAAGTCAACATTGTCATGAAAACCAAAGTTTAGGTGTTTTTCGTTCGCAATAATTTTCTTTTGACATAGTGAAAAAGGCCCTAATTACTTTGAATTGACAAATTAAATTTCCTCACAAACTAACGTGATTGTGGGAACTTGCTTTTACATAGTAGGGTGTTGCTCCTTTATTTGACCCCATACATCAGCGTTATTGGCATCAGTATATATAAGGAGTTTTTCTATCAAATATAATCACTTCGACGTAATTGTGGCCTCTTAACCTCTTAGAAGATTGCGTGTATCTGTAGAGATGGACGGTGGGTAAATACCCAATGGGTAAATACCGGCTAAATACCCATTTGTGGGTATTTACTATATTGAATCGCCAATACAACATCTTACACCCTATTTCTGAGTTTAGGTTGTGAAATCATTTCCAAATGTATAGTTTTATAATACTTTAAACAAGTGGGTAAATACTTGGGTAAATACCCGAGTATTTACCCAAATGTTGGGTAAAAACTCTTTAACTGCCGAACCAGTTAACGTAGCCTGACGAAATTTGCTCAAATCTTATTTATATCAAGAGAACATCTGGCATTGACAATGGGGTCTCTGGGTCCATGTTTTCATATAGCCCCCGATTTAAGGTATTTTTCACCTGCTAGCCACATTTTACAATCATATTGGCTGAAATTTGGCACAGAGAGTTCTCAATATGAAAACAAATATCCTTGCAAAAATTTGTCAAGATAGGTCCACGTTTTCTAATAGCCCCCATATAAGGGTACCCCGATTTCGAGTATTTACCCAAACCTTAGGTAAAAACTCTTTAACCGCCGAACCACTTGACGTAGGCTGACGAAATTTGGCTCAAATCATACTTATATAAAGAGAACATCTGGTATTGAAAATTGAGTCTCTGGGTCCATGTTTTGATATACCCGCATATAGCCGTACCTCCCGATTTAAGGTATTTTTTACCTATTTGCCACATTTTTCAACCAAATTGGCTGTAATTTTTCACAATGAGTCCTCAATGAGTATAAAATATCTTTGCAAAATTTTGTCAGCGTGGGTCCACGTTTTCTTATAGCCCCCATATAAGGGTACCCCGATTTCGAGTATTTACCCAAAAGTGGGTAAAAAGTCTTTAACTGTTGAACCACTTGACGTAGGCTAACAAAATTTGGCTCAAATCTTTTTTATATCAATAGTATTAAAGGTATTGAAAATGGAGTCCCTGGGTCCATGTTTTGGTATAGCCCCCATATAGCCGTACGGCTTTGAAAAAAAATATTTAATCTTACCCGAAAATGCAAAAAAAATCTTAAAATACTTTAAGTCGGTTGGTAACTTTATATGAGACCAAAATATGGACATATGTTTAAAATTTGTACTGGAGAAGATTTCTTACCACTAGGATGGGTTCCTACGCCAAATAATTATTGATTCGGTTTGATAATGTAGCTAAATCGGGTGGTACCGTTATTCGGGGGCTATTCCAAAACGTGGACCTATGTCCACAATTTTTTGTAGAATATTTTGTGATCACACGAAACCATAAATGTAAATATATAGACATGGACCTATGCCCAAAATTTTTTTGCAAACATGTTGTTGACCATATTGAGCCCAAAATGCCAAATTATAGCTAATTCGGTCTGAGAATGTAGATAAAACATAACATTTCTTGATATCGGGTGGTACCGTTATATGCGGGCTATGCCAGAACATGGACCTATGTCTACAATTTTTGTAGATAAGGCCTATACCAAAACACTGATCTATGTCCATAATTTTCGGTAGATTAGTTTTTAACCACTGGGAACCCTAAGTGCAAACTAGTAGCTACTTTGGTCGGAAAATGTAGCTAATGTAATATCAAAATATCTTAAAACGGGTTGTACAGTTACATGGGGATTATTCCAAAACATGGACCTACGTCTATAAGAAAACGTGTGATATCGTTAAATAGGGGTTATACCAAAATGTGCACCGATATAGTCCATCTTCACACATGACCTGCCAGCAAACGAAAGACTTAGCTCTCCAAAATTTCAGCATCCAATCTCAATTTTTCTGAATGCTACAGTGATAACTAGAGGCGGACGGACATATATATATTGATTCAGAATTTTACCCTGATCTAGAATATACTTCATAAGAATCATTTGTGACCTTTTCATTATAACAAGGTGTAATTACTAAATTTTCAAAGATAGTGGAAAATTATAGGTTCTTTCAGTACCAAATATGGAAGAAAAATATTATATTATTGAATGAAAAAGGCGTTAAAAATGTGTTTTAGTCTATTACCAAAAATAGTACAATTTGCGGAAAACTGTGTGACAAATAATTATTCAAAACAATCGGAAAGTGGTGAAACTTTCAAAGACCTTAAAGCTAGACGCGTCATGTGGGCAAGAAGACGTTGAAACATTTCAACTGCAAACGAATTCAGATGTGGCATAAAATCCATCAATGAAATCATAAAAATACACAAACTTTTTTCTTGTAGTAAAATTTTGGGATGCATTTTTATACCCTACACCACTATGTGGAAAGGGTATTATAAGTTTGTTTTGGGAAAAATTCATGTAACACCGCGAAATATTCGTCGGAGACCCCCAATGTGGTATACCAATCTTCATATCTCGGCGAGATAAAGCGATCTTGAGATGTGTGTCCGTCCGTCCGTCCGTCCGTCCGTGTGTCCGTCTGTCCATTATAAATTGTAATCAAACTCCAGGCCGCAATTATGGACCGATCGTCACGAAATTTGGTATGGAGATCGGTTTCACATCAGAATAGATCGCTATTTTAATTGGTGATGATCGTGAAATATTTAGCGGGTGAAATGGACCAAAAACATAATTTTTATCCGATTTTGTAGCTGCTCTGTAGGTCGCAATAATAGTCCGATCGCCTCGAAATTTTAAATAAGGTAAGAGTATATGACAAAGAAGAAGTTTGCAATTCAAAATGGCGATCAGATAATATTCAGAGGGTTAAATGGACCATTACTTTTGTGTGAAAATTGTGAAAATTTTTAATAAACAGCTTATATCTTTGTTCCTGAAAGACATATTCCCCACTCGCGAGATATATTTGGAAGACGATCTCTTGACCTTTCCATTGATGTCAATTATGTTGATGTACGTGTCCAGATAACAGAGTTACAGCCTAATATATTCAGTTTTTTGTTTGAAGTGTAATCATAAGCCCGCTAGAGGTCGCAATTATAGCTCAATAGTCACGAAATTTTGCACGAGGTAAGAGTTTAGGTTGAAGAAAATGCCTATAATTTTGCATGGTGATCTGATATTATTTAGCGATTGACATACACCATTACTTTTGTATGAAAAATATACAAATGTTATCTTTGGTCCATGTTTTCATTCCTGGAGGACATATACCGGCAAAGTAGCCTACATATGGAATAATGACTACTGACCTTTCCCCTGATCAAATTGCAATAAAATGTCTGCTAGATAACGCACCTATTGCCTGATATATAATGTGTTTGTGTAGAGCACCACAATTTCCACCCATGCAACAAATTGTCTCTATCATGACAGAGAAATTTTCAGTTCAGTTTTTAAATTGGATTTTTATACAAATATTGCAACATGGGGTCGCCTCTCCACCTATTTTATACCTCAGGATTTAGGGTAAAAAGATACGACTGGAGCGACTTGCTCCAAACTATCCATATATTATTATTCCTTCCAGATATAGATCGGATAAGACTATATCGGTCCTTAAGGTACCTCCCACACAAAATTCGGAAAAGGGACATTTAAGAGTCCTCGCGAATCGTTTTGAATTTTTTTCAGCAGATTGTACTTGCGCCGCAAATCCGCAAGTTACCTCTCAAGGAGATTTTCTGATTGGTCGAAACTTTACACATCGTATTATTTCATCCAGTCATGTGTCAGCTCGGAATATGGACCATATCGGTCCGTCCTTCGTCCGTCCGTTTGAGGACCCGTATCGGATTTATTTGATTATTACTATTTTTTTTATTATTATTTTTTTTTTTTTTGAAAAAGGTTCTTTTTACTGTCCCTATTCTGGTCTCTTTCCCGGGGTAAGTCATACTTCCTGAGATAATAGTCCAGAAGTTGCAAAAACCCCTGCCGGCTCCAACTAATATTACAAATCTGTAAAAATAATTCTCAAATATTTCCAGCATTTAGCTTACTAAAATTGATTTGGTATAGCCCCATATTACGATACCTATAGATTCCACGTATTTTGAAACAAACTCGTGTTACAAAATAAATATATTTTTAGAGGCTGAAGGTATATATATCACCGTTAGCGCTGCTGACTTATACTATCTTCTTTGCGGTATAACTGAATATGAATAATTTTGGGATTTATACATTTATTTGCATGCAAAATTTTTGAATTTCTATTCATTGCCAGTTATTTCTACCGGTATAAAATATATTTTAGATATCACAATATATTGCCACAATGAATTATTTTCGAAGCATATGTGAGGTACAAGTTCACAATTTTTGGACGATAGATCTTCAATAAACTCGCAATTTTCCCAATTGTCAAATATACCAAATTGCATGGTATATATATTTATTTATTTTAGGTGTATTCCAAAAAGGAACCTGATATTCAAAGACAATTTGAAGATGTAGCAGGAGGGGTTAATCAATGTGAATTTTCCAATTTTCGAATATTATTTAGAAATTTATAATTTATATATTTTTCCACAAACATCCCAGTAAAGACAAGGGAGGCTTCTCTTATATGAATGGATTCATATTAAGTTATTGATATGTTACCTAGTTTTTATCGCCGAGTCCGAAAGGCGTGTCCTAAGTTGCCACCTGTAGAGACGCTTTTCATGGCTGAAATACTCAGGAAATATCGCCAACATTACTAAGGGATATTTTCCCACCGTTGAAAATTTGATATGGACAGGCCTGAGAATCAAATCCGAACATTCAGCGTGCAAGGCGGTTGCACATAGCAAATTCCTAGAGGTTGTGGTGTAGGGTATCACATGGTCGACCCCGTCCGACTATAGCTTTTTATACCCTCCACCATAGTATGGAGGGTATATTAAGTTTGTTTTTCCGTTTGTAACGCATTGAAATACTCATTTGCGACCCTATAAAGTATATATATTCTTGATCAGGGTAAAATTCTAAGTCGATCTGAGCACGTCCGTCCGTCCGTCCGTCCGTCCGTCCGTCCGTCCGTCTGTGGTAATCACTCTAGCATCCACAAAAATGGAGATAGGACGCTGAAATTTTGGGAAAATGCGTCTTTTGTTTGCAGGCAGGTCAAGTTCGATGATGGGCTATATCGGTCCACGTTTTGGTATAGCCCCCATATAACGGTACCCCCCGATTTACGGTATTTTGACGTTTTTAGCTACATTTTCAGACCGATTTGGCTATAATTTGACATTTAGGGTTCTTAAGTGTCAATAAACATATATAACAAAACTTGTGGACATAGGTCCACGTTTTGGTATAGCCCCCATATAACGGTACCCCCCGATTTGCGGTATTTTGACGTTTTTAGCTACATTTTTAGACCGATTGAGCTATAATTTGACATTTAGGGTTCTTAATAATCAATAAACTTATATAACAAAAGTTGTGGACATAGGTCCACGTTTTGGTATAGCCCCCATATAACGGTACCCCCCGATTTACGGTATTTTGACGGTTTTAGCTACATTTTCAGACCGACTTAGCTATATTTTGACATATGGGGTTCTTAAGTGTCATTAAACTTATATAACAAAAGTTGTGGACATTGGTCCACGTTTTGGTATAGCCCCCATATAACGGTACCCCCCGATTTGCGGTATTTTGACGTTTGTAGCTACATTTTCAGACCGATTTAGCTATAATTTGACATTTAGGGTTCCTTAATGCCAATAAACTTATATAACAAAAGTTGTGGACATAGGTCCACGTTTTGGTATAGCCCCCATATAACAGTACCCCCCGATTTACGGTATTTTGACGGTTTTAGCTACATTTTCAGACCGACTTTGCTATATTTTGACATATGGGGTTCTTAAGTGTCATTAAACTTATACAACAAAAGTTGTGGACATAGGTCCACGTTTTGGTATAGCCCCCATATAACGGTACCCCCCGATTTGCGGTATTTTGACGTTTGTAGCTACATTTTCAGACCGATTTAGCTATAGTTTGACATTTAGGGTTCTTAAATGCCAATAAACTTATATAACAAAAGTTGTGGACATAGGTCCACGTTTTGGTATAGCCCCAATATAACGGTACCCCCGATTTACGGTATTTTGACGGTTTTAGCTACATTTTCAGACCGATTTAGCTATAATTTGACATTTAGGGTTCTTAGGTATCAGTAAACTTATACAACAAAAGTTGTGGACATAGGTCCACGTTTTGGTATAGACCCTTATAACGGTACCCCCGATTTACGGTATTTTGACGTTTTTAGGTACATTTTCAGACCGATGAAGCTATAATTTGACATTTGAAGTTCTTAAATGTCAATAAGCTTCTGTGACAAAACTTGTGGACGTAGGTCCACGTTTTGGTATAGCCCCCATATAACGGTACCCCCCGATTTACGGTATTTTGACGTTTTTAGCTACATTTTTAGACCGATATAGCTATAATTTGACATTTAGGGTTCTTAAGTGTAACTAAACTTATATAACAAAAGTTGTGGACCTAGGTCCACGTTTTGGTATAGCCCCCATATAAAGCTACCCCCGATTTACGGCATTTTGACGTTTTTATCTACATTTTCAGACCGATTTAGCTATCAATTGACATTTAGGGTTCTTAAATGTCAATAAACATTTATAACTAGTGGACATAGGTCCATGTTTTGGAATAGCCCCCATATAACGTTACCGCCCGATTTCAGGTATTTTGAGAATTTTACCTACAAGTTTTAACCGAATTATCTGTAATTTGAACATTTGACATTTGAAATTCTTAGTGGTCACCACACCTCTCCACAAAAAATTGTCAAGAAAGCCCCCATATAACGGTACCTTCCGTTTTTCAGTAATTTGATGATTTTACCTACAATATAAAACAAAACTAGCAGTAATTTGACATTTGAAGTTCTTAGTGGTCACAACACCTCTCCATCAAAAATTGTCAACATAGGTCCATGTTCGGATATAGCTCCCATGTAACGGTACCTCCCAATTTTCAGTAATTTGGCAATTTTAGCTACAATCTTTAACAGAACTAACTGTAATTTGACATTTGAAGGTTGTAGTGGTCACCACACATCTGTATCAACAATTTTCAACATAGCCCCAATATAACGATAATTCCCGATTTTCGGTACTTTGAGGATTTTACTTAAAATGTTTAACCGAACGTAGGTCCATGTTTTTGTATAGCCACAAAACAAACCTCCCGATTTTCCGTACCTTAGCTTTATTTTTTGGACGAACTTTCTGTAATTTGTTCATTTAAGTTCATATTTTCGTATAGCCCAGATACCTCCGAACTACCTGTTAATGACATTTGAAGTTCCCACGTTATGTACCGATTTTCGATATTTTGAGGATTCTAGTTAATTTTTTTAACCGAATTAGGAGCTATTTGGCATTAAAGGCTCCCATCAAAAACTGTCAACATAGGCCCATGTTTTATTATAACCCCTATATAACAGTACCTCCCAATTTCTAGCCCACCAAAAATTGTCAACAGTTAGATATAGGCACCATAAAAAAGGACCTCCCGAATGAAGCATTTTATATACATTATCTGACATTTTAACGTACTCACTTAAAGTTGGGGACAGGAATGAATATTTTATGGTGGAGGGTATGAAAAGTTCGGCCCGGCCGAACTTAATGCTTTTTTACTTGTTCTTGCTTGTTTTGTTTACCTTTAGGTACACACAAAATGTCTGGAAAAATTAAGGTTCGCACTAGAAATCGAGGTAATTTGATGCTAAATTGTTATTCAAACTTGCAGGTGTGTATGTGAATGAATTGTTAAATATTTATTATTTTATTAAGATTTGAAATAAATTCCCATATGATTTGATTCTGCGTAATCCTTTTATCCTTAAGACCGACCATGTCAATGCCATTTCCCAAAATTCTATTAAATTGTCTTTTTTGTGTTGGAAAATTGAATTTTTATGAGGACATCAACTGAAATTGGTTTAATGTAAGCAAAAAACTCTGAACTTTATCTTGAAAATGATCATTTGATTGGATATAAAGTACTTCTTGTTTAGACCTTTTCAAACGAAAAAAACAGTCAGTCGCAAATTAATTTTTCCTACTTTTTCCTGGTAAAGGATTATTTCTTCTTTTTGACATCTTCCCTTGGGATTGTTGGTCAAGTGTCATAAAAAGCAACTAAAGGTGAGAAAAAGGGCTTACGGAAATGGTAAGAAGGCAATGTGATACACGAAAGTGCTATGAAATAACGAATGGAGGCAAACAAATGATAAAATGTAATCCAAAAATATTATGTGTGGAACAAATCACATGGGATGCACACAATACGTGTGGACCATTTTTGAAAATTATAGCTTAAAAAGAGTTGTTTGAATTGACGATGATATAAGTCATAATTTTACAGTCTAAGTACTGAAACTGTACATTGGACCATGATACTTCCGCTAAGGAACACAAATAAAAAGGAAGTATAGGACACTAGTCACTCTTCTATTGGATAAAATGATGAAAGAACTAGTGAACCGAATGATGATAATAATCACCAACGCTTGAAAGCCACAATTTGCGAATAGGCAAGGGGCCTTTACAGAAAATTTGCGTTTTATGCTCAGCTTAATGTAGTTGGCTTTACAGGATAACAATGGAATACGAAGGTGACACGCTGTACAATAGTTGTAATCTAGAAAACATATATATATAGGTTTGTGGCTAGCGGGGGCTGAAATACCACGTCTCAAGGTTCAGGATTGGTGGATAAAAGACTAGTCACAATGTGGATAAAAGTCGAATTCGCCAACGTTTATTTTATCAGAGCACATGCGTCTGTCAATGGCAAAGACAAGCAGGTCAATTATATGTATACTAACAAAATACCCGCTACTTCGTATGGTAATAAAGAAATAATAAACAAATAAACAATATTTAATATGAAAATGGTGAACACTGACATTTTGATGTACTAATAATACCCATTCGAGTTTATATTTAATTTCATTTTGTTCGAATTTCAAAAAGGACCTTATCGCACCCTGGCACTTCAACAGCGATCCATATTTTAAGTTCCAGTCCATGTTTTATTAGAACGGTACGCGTATTTTGAAGATGTTATCCATATTTTGCAACCGGAATTCCAAACGAAATTTGGAATTTTCGATATCAAAATGTAGAAAACCTTTATTCAAAAGATGTTACCCTACATAACAGATAATTTTTTTGAGACATTTTATTTTATGTCTTTTTATTCTCAGAGTGTACAAACCTTCTTGGAATACCGAATTTAACAATTTCAACTTTTCCCCTTTACACAGTAACAATTTGAACCAAATTCTGTGCCATTTAGTAATTTTCTTACACTTATGGTACGTATATCAACAACCACATCCATATCTCAACCCTACACAGCAACAGGGGCTATAATACCAAATTTCCGAATTCCACCTCTATTTATAGTACCATTAATATTTTTCGTATGAAAGTACGAATTTCAATAACTATCTCCTACAATAATTCCGAATTTCAGGATTCCACGTCTATCCAAATTGTAACAAATTTAGCACTTTTCGTACAAATAAGTACGAATTTCAAAAACCACGATATCACAATCATATACATCAACAGTAATTTTAATTCCAAATTTTAGGTTTCTAAATTGTACCAAATTTAGTACCATTTAGAACTTTTCGTAACCATAAGTACGAATTTCCAAAACTGTCTCAGTCTTACACTCCAACAGTTATCTAAATTCCAAATTTTAGGATTTCAGTTCTCTCCGTTCACCCAAATTGTACAATATTTAATACCATTTAGTGCTTTTCGCACACATAAGTACGAATTTTCAAAACTCCTTCAATTTAACAGTCCAACGCACACTGGTCCCAACCTGCGACAAAAATCGAAAAATCGATATCAGCAAATCCCTGCGACAATTCAGCAAATTGTCTCTAAACATATCATATTTTAATATTCCAGCACTGTTTTTGTAATTTATAACCGTATTTAACAAAACAATACAGAAGAAGTTGACATTTGCGTACGATCTCTTAAAAACTTTAAAAGCATCAGTAAGGTTGTGACTTCTTACAAGGCAAATAACTCAAAATTTAACGGATAAAATTATTTTTTTTTTTCGAAATGGAAGTTTTAGTACAATGGTTCATAATTACTTTTACATAAAAATATGAACACATTATTCGCATAAAATGTGCTGGAAATCACATTTTTTATAATATTTTTTTGTGGATTTTTTTTTCCAAGTCCTAAAAATTGAAGTTGAGTTTTACTAACTTCGCCATCCTTCGCCACTCTCCAAATTTCTTGAAGAATGTTCGAAATAGTGTAAAGTTTACAAAAAAATTGGTTCCAGCTACATATATTTGCATTTCCGTGTGTGACTTAAAAATACTGACGATGCCTCTGGTAGTTTCAGTGAATATGCCGTATTACTGCATTCACAGTTTCTTCTTCGTTTTGTGTTTTAATTGTTTGTTTTGGTGTTTTCTTTATAGATTTAGACATTTTTGTTTTGGGATTTACTTATGAGTGTATTTTTTACATTTGTATATTTTTGATATATGTATGATGCTACATATAATATGAAAAACAAGTAAAAATGTTAAGTTCGGTGGCACCGAACTTTATTATATCCCCTACCATGTAATATTCTGACCTCAAATGAATAATTTGTTTCCTTTTCTGTCCACGATACCAGTCGGAGAAGTTTTTGACCACTAAGAACTCCAAATAGCAAATTACAACAAAGTCGAACCGAAAATTTATATAAAATCCTCAGAATAACTGAAATATGGAGGTGAGGTAATATGATGGCTATACCGAAACCTGGAGCTAAGACCACAATTTTTGGCGCAGAAGGTTTTTGTTCATTGAGAACTCCAAATGGCAAATTACAACCAATTCGGGCCAAAAATGTTGATAAAATCTTTAAAATACCTGAAATCGGGAGGTACCGTAATATGAGGGCTATACCGAAACCTGGACTTAAGTCCACAATTTTTGGCGCAGAAGGTTTTTGACCATTGGAAACCCCAAATACCAAAGTACAGCCAATTAGGGCCGAAAATGTAGATAAAAGCTTTAAAATACCTGAAATCGGGTGGTACCGCTACATGGGGGCTATAGGAAAAACTGGACCCATATTGATGATTTTTTGGCTAAAGTATTTTTTTACATATTTTTAGCATATACTGAAAAAATCAGATTGATCCGACGCACAGAGGGGAAATTTGTGTTAAAAGTTGATCAAAAGCCCTAGAAAGCTCATTTATAGTCGGATTGATATAAAATTTTGCACAAAGCATATCTTCTGTACAAGGAGTAATCCTATAGAAAATAATGAAAATCGGTCCAGATTTGGATGCAGCTTCCATATATATTCGCATCTGATATGAGATAAAAATGCACCAAAATCACTGAAATTTATAGACTTTTTCGCTATTGAAATTGTAGTAATCTTAAAAATTATCACAAAAATTTTTCATAACGAGGATATGTATTACCATTATTAAAGAGCAAAAATGTAAAATCAACCTGAAAATTTTAAATGCTAATCTTGTTCGGAGACTGTACAAAAACAATAAATCTTGAAAAATATAAATTTTCGCGAAAATAACGTCATTTTAATGTTCACCTAATTTCTGAGTTTTCGAAAATTTATTATTGTTTTCAGTATGGCTGAGTTCGATCGACTGCTGCATTGGATTGGTTTAGCTTACAAAGTCGAGGATTGTTATAGCAAATGCAGAAAAGAGTCTGGTTGCCGTTTATCAACATTTTTTATCATAAAAAACGATTTTCATATTTTGAGTTTTGAGCAACTTTAGGCCTATGTTTCCCCTCTGTGCGACGATTATAAATATTTTTGTCGCACCTTCCCATACAAGTGGGACCACTGTGCAACGGTAATCTTAATTCCAAATTTCAGGATTCCAGCTCAATCCGTTCGCTCAAATCCAAATTGTACCAAATTTAGAACTTTTAGTACCCATAAGTACGAATTTTCAAAACTTCCTCAATCTTACGCTCTAGCAGCAATGTTAATTCTAAATTTCAGGATTCCAGCTCTTTCCCTTCACCAATATCTAAATTGTACCTCACTTCGTCCCATTTAGTACTTTTCGTACTCTTATGTACAAATTTCCAAAACTTTCTCAACCCTACACTCCAAGAGTAATCTTTATTCCAAATTTCGGAATTCCAGTTCTATCCGGTCCCTCAAATCCAAATTGTACTACATTTAGTACTTTCCGTACATATATGAACAAGTTTTTAAAATTACCTCTACTTCTCAATCCTACACTCCAACCGTAATCTTAATTTCAAATTTCAGGATTCCATCTCCTTCTGTTCTCCAAAATCTAAATTGTACTAAATTTAGTACTATTAAGTAATATCCGTGCACATAAATGCGCATTTCCCAAACTACCTCAAACATATACAGTAATCTTAATTCCAAGTAGCAGGATTCCAGCTCTATCCGTTCGCCCAAATCCAAGTTGTACTAAATTTAGTACCACTTAGTACAGTTAGTACACATAAGTACGAATTTCCAAAACTACCTGCATAACTCAATCCTACACTCCAAATTTAAGGTTTTCAGCTCTATTCGTTCACCCAAATTCAAAATGTGCTAAATTTAGTACCATTTAGTACTTTTCGTACACATAAGTACGAATTTCCAAAACCATTTCCTTATATTAACACCACTTCCCAAATTTGATTCCTATACCAAATTGCAATTTTCTAGCTATATCTTCTCTAAATATACAATTGATAACAAATTAAGTAACTTTTAGTAATTTTATAGTACTAAGCACACTTATAGTTCGAATTTCTAAAAACCCTTTTGTACATATTTCTAACTCTCCATCAGTGACCCTCATTTCAAATGTCAGAATTCTAACTCTTCCCGTTTGTCTAATACAAAGGGTACCTTTTAGTACCTATTAGTACTGTTCGTACCCTTCTAGTTCGAATTTCCAAAACCCCGGCCTTATTTCACGCCTACACGCCTACACGCCAAAAGCAACCCGCACCCAAAATTTCAAGGTTCTAGCTTCAGCGGTTTCGTCTGGGCGTTACTCACTCATCACTAGGCTCTTTAAATGTGTAGATTGCACTATGTAATCAAGCGAAGAGGCATGTCCATATTTTTCCCACAAATTCAAAATTTTCGACGATGACAAGCCCTCAGCGTATATTGCCTAACATTTCCTGAGTATTTCAATCATGAAGAAACTTCTCTGCAAGTCGTGTCGTAAGACACGACGCACAGTGTTGCCGCTTCCATACAAAAGTGGACAAAAATAGAAGGAGTTGACCTAGGTTGATGAATTTTTGCACAAGTACTTATAAGGGCATAGGAACGAAAAATATCAACTTTGGTCCATATCTTTTCAGATTTGGATATAGCCCCCATATATATCTTTCCCCGATTTTGCTATAACTCGGTCAATTTTGATCAAATGTTATATGTGATATTTTCTTATGCCCCCGAGTAGTTTCACCGATTTTCGTAAAAATCGGTTTAGATTTGAATATAGCTCTTTCCCCGATTTTTCTATAAATCGCTCAATTTTTGATGAATAGCCTTCAAATTTAACATGGAATGTTTCTTCAGGCCACTGTTCAGTTTTACCGATTTTGAATTGATTTCGCCAAATATCGGTACAGATTTGGATATAGGCTTCATATATATCATTCACCGATTTTGCTATTAATCGATACATTTTTGAAACATAGCCTTCAAAATTTAACATGGGATGTTTTCTTAAAGCCTTTTTAGTTTCACATATTTTGACAAAAATCGGTTTAGATTTGGATATACCTCTCATATATATTTTCACTAAACACACAATGTATGTGAGATATTGATTAAATTAGGAAAATATCACGTAATTATCCGTAATTGAGTGACATCGGGGGATATTATATATCGAAGCCATATCCTGTGCCCTCATAAGTACTTGTGCAAACTTTCATCTACCTAGGTCAACGGTAAAACCTAACAGGGGCCTGAGAAACATCCAATGTTAAATTTGAAGGCTATTCATCAAAAATTGAGCGAATTATAGCAAAATCGGGGGAAGATATATATGGGGGCTATATCTAAATCTGAACCGATTTTTTGAAAATCGGTGTAGCTATTCAGGGGCCTAAGAAAATAACACGTACTAAATTTGAAGGCTATCCGATTAAAATTGAACAAGTTTTAGCAAAATCGCCGGGATGAAATCATGATATTGGTAGCGATCAGCAAAATTTTACAACACTGTCAGTTCGTTTTGAAAAACATTACTCTCTCTAATTGAGGGTAATAAATGAAGTTGAGCCAATGGGGGAATACTGCACTCAAGCAATCGAAAATCGGGGAAAGATATATATGGGGGCTCTATAAAATCTGAACCGATATATCTCAGAAGGTTGCAGGGATGGGCAGAATGTTTTTACACATTTCGCTTTGGAAGAGATGTTCAATTATCGGAAATCAAGAGCCAAGGTGGCAATAGGTGGCAATTAAAAGATATACTCTACCAAATATTAAGAATTTATATTTTTTATCAAATTTACATTTTTAATTCTTGATAACGGTACTTTGCCCATGTGCAGTTGATTTCAACTCTTTGTACTAAAATTGTATATTTATAGCCCACTCATCAAATCCCCATCCAAAACTTTTAATATTATCAACAAACTTTTCAGAAAATGTTATTTTAAATGTCGTCTAATTTTCATATGATTATCGCTTTAGATTACCTGGGAAATATTTATTTACAGAGCTATAACTTCATTATGCACTCATTGATATGAGAGAAGTTTTCCTTGTCCCTTCTGGGATGTTGTGGGAACAGATGTATGTATTGTAGCCTGTGTGAATTGAAACTTTCATCTATGAACCGGCTACACAATCACAATCCTTTCCCTAAAAAATTATGTATTAAGAGGGTTTTCTGAATTTTGTAGTTCTTTATGACGAGACTTAGACTTAGTTTGGGCTGTCCAAATTGGACATTGTATTTCGACGTCACAGGTAAGGGACAAATCGGTTGCTCCGTCTAAGGGAACATTTGTAGGGGAGGTATCGGAAGAAGTGGACCGATTGGTACCATCTTCGAACTTTGGCTAAGAGTAGCAGAAATATTATGATATGCAATGTTTGGACCAACGCAGTTTGAAAGTTGTCGTGTGCACCAGCCACTATACCGGGATTTTTTTCACAATTTTCGGTCAAAAAATATGATATGCCACTGAAAAAAATTGTACCGTCGAAAAAGGGGCCCGAGAACAAACTTAAAATGGTACATTTCCAAACATTTTTGAAATTTTGTGTTGGGGTACCATAAGGAGTGGACCGATACAGTCAAAATTAAAACCTTATCTATGTCTGTTAGAAATATGAGGATGAGCAAAGTATGGTCAAAATCGGAAATATTTTGAATTTTTGTTGTAGTAGCACAGGTTTGATGCTGGGTAGACAGCCGGTTTTGTTTTTTAGTCAAGCGCCAAATTTTTAGTTATCGTTTGCTACAGCCTGCTAGACAGACACACGGACGTATGTACATGACTAAATCGACTCCAAATTGACTGAAAAGGATTTCGTCCAAACATACCTTTATTTCGATGAGAAATATTTTGGAACGGTGCTCTTGAACCAATTTTAAATGAAAGGAGCTTACACCTGGAAGTTTTTGCGGATTCTTAAACTACAATGTTCACAGATGAGAAAAATCAAAAAACAAAACAAAAACGTCGGGGCGCTTTTTAAATAAATCGCGGACAAAGTTCACATTTTTAGGGAAGCTGCTATCAAAGTGGAACTAAAGAAAGCGTTGAAGCAGTGAAGAATCTCTACATGATTGAGATACAGAAGTTCAAATTGGGACAATTAACTGAAGCTGAAAACACATACAACGTTTGAGTAAAGTTTTGTGTCGTTTTGGCCGTTTTTACACTGTTGGGCATGATGCCGAAAAATTCAAATTCATTTGAAATATACGCCGGCAAACACATCAACGGCGGACTTTGATGTCGGCTTCGCCCTGTTGTTGTTTTTTTGTCAACGCCCAACGCAAAACTTTAATCAAACGTTGTATCTGTTTTCATCTTGACTCTATCATCGGCTTATAAAACAATGTCATGACTGCAATTTCTCAACTTAAACATATGTATCTCAAAATAGGTACAACCTGGGAAAAAATTACGAAATCCAATCTTGTAGAGAATTTTCACAGCTATACGATTTTTTCCAGTACCATTTCGATAAGACTTACCGTTTTCAAACAAATCGTGAAAACCTAAAAAAAACCTAAAAATGTGATCTGAACTCCTATATCTCAAAAAGATTAAACCTAGGAACAAATCATAATGGTCAATCCTCTAGAGAATTTTGTAACTCCAACGAAGACTTTCAGTCATTTCCCTTGAACAATGTGGCAAAAACATTAAAAACACCGAAAATAAGGGTCTTTACACCTGGGCCTATACCGACAAATTTCTGGTGGAAAGTTTTATATACTTAATAAAGACTGATTACCAAATTTCAGCAATTTCGGTTGGATATTGGAGCCAAAATATCCAAAATACCTAAAATTAGGACGGTCCGTTCTATGGGGGCTGTTTAAAGACGTAGAGGTGGAAAATTGTATACCCCAACGAAAATTAAGGAAAAAATTTCAGCCATTTCAGTGGGATATTGAGGCCACAACCTTCTAAATACTGAAAATTGGGATTTATCATTCTATGGGGCTATATGAAGGCGTGAACCTATACCAACAAATTTCAGGTGGAAAGTTGTATACCGCCAACAAAGACTAAATACCAAATTTCAGCCATATCGCTAAAACTTTAAAAATACCGAAAATCGGGAGGTACCGTTCAGCCATTTCGGTGGGATAATGACGCCAAAACTTTAAAAATACCGAAAATCGGGAGGTACTGTTCAAAATACCGAAAATTGGGACGGACCGTTCTATGGGGGCCTATATAAAATCGTAGAAGAATACTGACAACTTTTTTGTGGAAAGTTGTATACCCCTAAAGAGGATTAAATACAAAAGTTCAGGCATTTCGGTCGGTTCTTTGCGGGCTACATCAAGACGTGAACCGATATAGCCCATTTTGAATACCAAACATCCTAGGAGTAAAAACTTATATGTATACCAAATTATAAAGCTCTATCTTAAGTATTGTCCCCTAGGGTCCCTGTAGACAACCTAATTGGTACAGACTTAAAGCTCTGATGATAAGCAGGTTACATTATTTTAACAGGAAGAGATATTTTTTTTACAATAAATAACACAGGATAGCAACACGTTTTTGCTATATATGTCATATTTGATCAAGTACAACCTATCAAACTTACGACGTGATAGCAAGGTTAAGATGGACGGAAGGACGTACAGAAAGACTTAAGTTCCTCGGTACAACCAATTTGGTATATATAAAGGTGTTTCTACTATAATTATTTTAATGTACTTCAAACGTTTGAGCCAAAACCAAATTGTAATACCATCTACACGTAGTGGTGTAAGGTATAATAATAAAACATGATATTATTAACTGAGTATTCTGAAAAAGTTTTAAAATAATTTTGCAGCCGCTACCGCTAGCATTCCTGCTTTTGTAACATGTTATGCCCATCTTTTCTCTGTGTGGTTTAGCTTCAATGACCAACCACACTTGTTTCCGGAGTGCAGATTATTAAATGCAGCATCAGGCAACCAGAGGCTAATTAAATTAATCTGAAAGTTAAATTGTCATAATAATGCGCCATAATAAACAATGGTAAAAACTACGAGTGTCGCATAACAAAACACACTGACTCTGTGATCTCGGAATACAATATGAGATTAAATGATTTTTGTTTAGTTAGGCAATATACGGGTTGAAAAAATATTTCAAATTATTTCAAATAATAACAATAATAATAATAATAATAATAATAATAATAATAATAATAATAATAATAATAATAATAATAATAATAATAATAATAATAATAATAATAATAATAATAATAATAATAATAATAATAATAATAATAATAATAATAATAATAATAATAATAATAATAATAATAATAATAATAATAATAATAATAATAATAATAATAATAATAATAATAATAATAATAATAATAATAATAATAATAATAATAATTGTTCCACAAACATCCCAGAAGGGACAAGGAAGTCTTCTCTCATATCAATGAGTCCACCCCGATTCACATTAGCTAAATGATATAGGACCTAATATTTGTCGCCGAGTATGGACGGCGTGTCCAAGACACTACTTGTAGAGAAGTTTTACACGACTGAAATACTCAGGCGATGTCCAACATTACTAAAGGGTATGTGTGTTGTTGCCTAGCCAAAGAATCGAACAGACGACTTTCAGCGTGCAAGGCGGGTGTGAATACCTTTGCACCACGGTGGCACCCAAACCGACAAATTTCTGATGGAAAGAGAACTAGATTGTAAATTTAAGCCATTTCAGTTGGATATTGATGCCACAAAGTTCAAAATAATTAAGATCGGGAAGTTCCGTTCTATAGTACTATATGAAGACATGGATATCTAACGACAAATGTGAGTTTTATACCCCCTACGAAGACTAATTTCCAAATTTCGGTTGAATATTGAGGCCACAACCTTAAAAACACCCAAAATCGGGAGGTACCCTTCTATGGGGGCTATATGAAAACGTGGATCTATACAAACAACTCCATTCCTGAATGCTTTATAGCCCCTATTGAAGACTAAATACAAATTTTCATCCATCTCGGTTTGATAATGACGCTAAAACCTTCAAAATATCGAAAATAGGGACGAGCCATTCTATGGGGGTTATATGAAGACGTGTACCTACCCCGACAAATTTTAGGTAAAAAGTTTAATAACCGTAAGCTTCAATATACTGAAATCTTAAGGTTGCGTGCTATGGAGGTTATACCAAAACGAAAACCTATGTATATAGCCCATTTCCAGTTCCAAAAATCCAAGGGGTAATATAAACTTCTATACCAAATAAAAAATCTCTGTCTTAATTTCAATAGGCACACCTGGTTATATCGTGTTCGAACCCACGTCCTCGAAAAACACATGGAAAAAAGTGTTGTCACGGTGTGTTAGTGTTCAGACCCATACTCATAATATGAGTCATAACTTTAAAAGACTTCGCTAAGCGTTTGTCATGAAAGCCATACAATGATTGAACAAATATTCAGCGTTGTAAAAAACAAATTGCGTCCTTGAAAAACACATCGAAACGAAATTTAATTAAAAAAAAAATGTTTTTGGCCTATATTTTATTTCCTGTAGGGCATATACGTCAAAATAGCCTAAATATGGAAATAGACCTACTGACATATGCCCCTGATGCAAATTGCAGTAACGTGTCTGCTCAATAACGGGCCTACTGCCTAATATATAAGGTGTTTTGTGTAAAAAACCACATTTTCCCATACCCAGTTTTTCATTATTGCAAATTCCATGGTGCCCTAGCGTATTAATTGTCCAATTGGATTTGGCGTGAGCTTTAATATTCATGTTATTTGCAAAAATGCGAAGAAAATATGAGGAACAAAATATGAGGAAAACAAGTAAGAACGGCGTTAAGTTCGGCCGGGCCGAACTTGTTATACCCTCCACAACAAGTTGTATTGAAGTAAAATGGAATAATTAGTTTCCTTTCGTGCATGAAGAAGACTTAATACTAAATTTCAGCAATTTCGGTAAAACAATGTGAGGCACCATTCTATGGGGGCTATTTCAAAACGTCGATCTATACCGACAAATTTCTGACGGGAAGTTTTAGGCTCAAAGAAGACTAAATACAAAATTTCCTATATTTCTGTAAGAGAATGTGGCTAAAACTTAAAAAATATCGAAAATCAAGAAGTACGCTTCTATGGGGATATAGGAAGACGTGGACCTATACTGATAATACTCTTCTGGAATGTTTTATAAATCTTGGAAGACGATATAACGAATTTCAGCCATTTCGGTTGCATATTGACGTGACAATCTTCAGTATTACGAAAATCCGGTGGTACCGTTCTATGGGGGCTATATCGAAACGTGGACCTATACCGACGAATTTAAGTCAGAAATGGGGCAGTATAAAAGCGTGGACGTGTACAGACATATTTCTGGCGAACCGTTTTATATTACACTAGCTGAACTCGGAGCGCTTTGCTGCCCCGACTACGATAAAATATTATGGAATGTCATAATTTAATAACTTAACGAATAAATATAGGAGATATGAAGGCGTTATATACCTATTCAGGGTTGTTATGGAGCTACTATGGTATTTTTGTATGTTTCAGGAGGTAACAATCCTCCGAAAGCCTATCCGCCTATAAGTATTCCTAATGATATATCTGCATAATAAAACATAAATCTTAAGAAGTCTCTCAAAGATATGATACTTAATAGCTGTAGCCTTTGTCAATTCCTTCCCAACTATAAGTACTTCTGTGAATAATGATGACTTCTACTGACTGCTAAGTTTTCAAAATTTCATTGAAATTGAACATACGTTACAAAAACATGAAGTCGACGGAAAATATATATGGGCTCAGATTTGGATATAGTTCCCATATACATATATTTTCGGCCGATTTCCTCATTTTATGCACCCAACACGCTATATATTTCGTATATGAACCGATCTCGATATAATTAGTCAAATTTATTTTTAGACCAAATCCCGCCTCACATTCCAAATTTCATTGAAATTGAACATAAATAGCTTGTATTGTGCATAAAATACAGAAAATCAGCCGAATATATATATACGGGTGCTATATTCAAATCTGAACCGATTTCGATATAATTTGTCCCATTTATTTCCAGAACGAATTCCATCACGCTTTCCAAATTTCAGTGAAATTGGACGGCCCCCCCCAGAAATGGTTTGGTCGAACAAAATTTTTTAAACTACTCTAACTAGTTATTATATTTTTTCTTATAAAAATGTGTGTATATTTGAAGATTTCAAATTAAAACTTATATTTTCTTAAGTTTCTGAACAGAAAATGTACATCATTAACAAGTTTTGTAAGAAAATATTTTAAAAATTTTTGTTTGTAAGCTGTTTTTGAGAGAAACTTCAAATAAAATCTGAATTACTTCTTCATGTCATATCATACCACTATCAAATGCTAATTCCTTAATCATTATACCCCATGTCTATTATTTATTCGAACTGTATAGAGCTCTCGAGGCTTAAAACTCATCCGGTTATAACAGAAATAACGAGTTCAGTATTATGGGAATGGAAATATATAAAACAAAAATCTATTGAATAAAATGTATGAAGGGTCGGTCCTTCGTGGACTACATATTGAAAGCCTCCCATCGCCAAAATTTTGTTATTCTGCTTTAGACAAATTTGCTGCTAAACAGTATGAGAAAATAATGAAGACAAATGAATTTTTGTGCGTCACTGGATTTGTAACCAGCAAAAAGTTTGCCTCCAAAGAGGCAGTTAAATGATATGTACAAGTGATCTGGAAGTGCACCAAATTATGCATTTTCACTCATGATTTTTACAAGAGCGTGACTACTGAAAGAGGCACTCCATTGCACTGCATTTTAACTGACCCTCTGGCACTGCATTTTAACTGACCCTTTGGCACTGCATTTTACCTGACCCTTTGGCACTGCATTTTAACTGACCCTTTGGCACTGCATTTTCACTGACCCTTTGGCATTGCATTTTAACTAACCCTTTGGGGTAGAATAGGAGGCAGTCCAAAGCACGTGTTTTGATACAGGCATTCTGCGGAAATTGTGCAAGCCATTACAAAATATGCCAGAACAAATAAAATGCATTTATTATATGTGTAAAACAAAAATATTAAGAACTTTATTACATTAACACAAATTATGAAAATTCTCCATTGAATTCAATCGCAAACATGCGTGTTTTTTCCACTCTCCATTTGTTCCAAGCTGAACTGTTTTTACTTCATTTGCTAAATGGGTTGTCTTCCCATCACCAGTTAAGATTTCGACATGTACTCCAACAGCACTCCATTCGGAAATTTTCTTCTCGTGAGTTACCGGAAAAATGTTCACAAATTAAATATTATTTAGTTTGTATTAACAAATGTTTGGAAATGTTAACACGCTTATCTCTTTTTTGAAAATGTATGCCGATGCCTGTAAAGATGTACAAACTGATTTATGTACATGTAGGGATCTCTAACAACTGCTAATAAAATTAGCGAACGGAGTACCTTTTTCACGACTCCGTTTGGACTGCATCCGGATGCTGTTAAATTGTGAGGAGTTGGAGTGCCTTTTTCACGACTCCGCTGAACTGCATCCGGATGTTGTTAAAATGTGACAAGTGGATGTGGTCCTTTGGATTGCATCCAAATGCGGTTAAAATGTGAGGACTGGACAACGACTCCGGTTGAACTGCATCAAAACATGCCGTGACAGAACTAGTCCACATTGCACTACTTCCAATTTATTTTGCTGGGTACTTATCATTACCTAAGTATAATTGTAACCTCAGACTTTAGATTACGAGATTATATACACAAGGTTTTATCGTATTGATTTCATCAAAATAATGATTTAAGACTTCACATATGTTTGGACGATATTCGTTTCAGCCAAGATGGAAGTACTCACCACCGTCCGTCCGTCTGTTTCTCTGTTTGTCTGGCAGGTTGGAACTCATATCGGTACCTCCGCCATAAAAGTTCAAAAATGTTCGCTAAAATGGTCGAAGGGACTAACCGATTCGGTCTAAAATCGAACCTAATATGGTTCGCAAGATTACTTCCATAAGTTCATCAAGGTCCAAGAGAATATGTTTGGACAACATCTTCAGGTCTCTTATACAAGTCTAACATTACTGCAGTTTAAAGACTGGTCGATGATTCTTTGGATATTTCGTAGTCTTGTTTACAGCGATATCCTACTTTTCGTGGACAAGTTTATGCTTCCTGACAAAGCTCTAAATACTACGGTGGCCAACTAAAAAGCTTATGGGCGCGGTAACTATCGAGAGGAGTGTCTCTCAAATAATTATTAGTGAATAATTATGTGGGGTTCAATAAGGATCGATTGTTAATTGTCAAAACTATATAGGACTAAGCCCATCAAAGTGTTTGTCATCGAGTCCAAAAACTTCTAATCGTACAATTAAGAAAACAAATTATAACGCTTCTTTTGTAACATAATATTAAAAGTAAAAATAATCCTGGTATCAGAATCTATCTCTTTCGGTAAATAACACTGTGCAACATTTTTAAGGTAATCTTGTGCAAATAATCTGAAGTGAGGATTTTTTGAAAGTACAGACCCAAACTACAAAAGCCCTAGTTCCGTTTTGTTGAGTCAGATACAGCTTGGATTTTATGGCCCCATCTAAACATTGTTAAATATCGACTTTTTAAACAACTCGGGGCTATATCTCTGAAACCAATGCAAATCTTCTTCTGACCTTTGCAGCAAATTTGTAGATAAGGGCCAAAATAAAATATTTGGAGCAATGAAAAAAATTAATTTTATAATATATCTAAAAATTCCATAATTTGTATACATTTCGCACCATATCTCCAAAACTGTTAAATTTTTCTTAATGGTTTCATTTGGAAACATAGCAACGGCAGCCGATATTCTTAAAAACAAGTAAAAAAGTATCAGTCGGCTTTGCCGATAGAGATATACCCCCAGCCTGTGTATATTGAAACAATTTTTTCCCAAAATACGTATGTATTTAGGGGGTTTTAAAAATTTTTGGCGTTTGAACAGACACAAATTTTGATTAGGATTAAAGATCAAAAGGTTTGCGGAGGAGATACTAAAAGGAATGGATCTACATTGACCGTTATGGAAGTGGATTTCCAGCCGCAACATATGGTGCCACAGGGGTTTTTTTCACTCTTCGGACTGTTTGCTCAAGAAGTATTGACTTGCCCCTAAAAAAACTTTTACCATCGTAAATGAGGCAGCGAATGCAAGTTGCTTCAACAAAAATCAAAGTGATTCGATAGCAGGTCTTAAAGTGAACTTATCCAAAATTTTGTGTGGGAGGTACCTGAAGGAGTGGACCTATTGAGACCATATTGGAACCTCATATTACTCTGATAGAAAGTTTACACTATACAAAGTATGGACCAAATCGGTCACTCCTTTCAAGAGTTATCGTGCGCACAAACTTTCCGAACATTTTCGAACTTTTGTGGGGGAGGTACCAGAAGGAGTGGACCGATGTAGCTCATCTTCGAACTTAAACTATCGGTTCATCCGTTCGAGAGTTACCGTGCGCTCCAGCCAGCAGGACAGACAGACAGTCGGACGGACATGGCTAGATCGACTCCAAATTGTCTGAAACACATTTCGTCCAAACATACTTGGGGTCTAAAACCATTATTTCGATGAGGCACATTTTCATCGTATCAAAGTGTACATACCCACCTTAGCCTAAAGGCTGGGGGTATAATTAGGCTAAGATAATCGAAATAGTGAAAATCTTGCTATACCAAAGACAACGGCAATTCTTTGTTGTTGTAAAATTCTGCGATAAACCATAACGTGGACCTGTATGATTAAAAACTTCAATATACTTCAATAAATTTTACATGGCGACATTACCGAACGTGGCCCGATATTGTCTATTTTCAATTCTAAATATCCTACTCTGTAAATATTTAAAATTGTATCCATAGTCCCAGTTTACATTAAACGATTTTTCTTGCGGCAATTTTTCTCGTTCTCTTTTAAACTTGCCTCTTGCGTTTATACAGGCAATTCTGTTTCCGCAAGTTTTGTTTTCAAAAACAATGAAAATAATGTCAAAAACGAAAAATATAAAAGGAATTGCCTGAAAATTGCCGGTACGAGCAATTTTTTTCCACTTCCATACCCTTTACGTGTCTCTCCTACAAACTGAGACTTGCCGCAAGTAAACTCGCCTTATGTAAATTGGGACTAAATATTATGAATTCTTTCTATTGATTTTATATACTTTGTACCATTATTTCATATAAAATATAGAATAGAATATGTGCCAAAATTTCCAGTCCATCGGACAAAAATTTCGAAGGGAAACATTTATTGTGTTTTGTATGTAGCATAGAAACTAAAAACGTATTTTCCTCAAAGAGATTTTGTGGGAATATTGTACACATAAATCATGTGCTTAACCGAGAGAGTCTTTAAAAAACTGCTGACGGAGTCAGAAAAACTATCAATTTTGTACGGTGTTTTGTTTTTGTTAAAATCGAAATTTTGATTGTAACTGTTCAAAATTTTTAAAACTTTATTTTTTAATTCCTTTTCTATAATGGACAAGATTATTAGGTTCGTAATGATCCCACAAAAAATATATGCTGATCGGTTTATTTATTTTCAAACTACAGTGGGTACCGCAAACTGCTTTAGTAAAAAAAGTGCTTTATAAGGGGGCACAGGAATGTAAGATTTTCAAAAAAAAAAAAAAAATAGAAGGTAACTTAAGGTTTAATAGATTTTTTATAAAAAATGCATGAAAATGGCTTTTCTCATGCTTTTAAGTGGCCATAACCCCTTAAAATAGCTTTACGTAGCGCTACACAACATTTGAATTTTTCATGATTTTTGGTCAAGTTAGCACATTTATTTCTAGAACAAATTCCGTCAGACCCTCCAAATTTCAGCGAAATTGGACATATATAGCGTGTTTGGTGCATCAAATGCGGAAAATCGGCCGAAAATATATATGGGAGCTAAATCCAAATCTGAACCGATTTCGATATAATTCGGCACATTTATTTCTAGACCAAGTTCTGTAACACATTCCAAATTTCAGCGAATTTGGACATATATAGCGTGTTTGGTGCATCAAATGCGGAAAATCGGCCGAAAATATATATGGGAGCTACATCCAAACCTGAACCAATTTCGATATAATTTGGCACATGTATTTCTAGACCAAGTTCAGTCACACGTTCCAAATTTTATTGAAATTGGATATAAATAGCGTGTTTGGTGCCTCAAATACATGAAACCGGCAGAATATATATATAGGAGCTATATCCAAATCTGAACCGATTTCGATATAAATTCGCAAATATATTTCTAGGCCAATATCCATCACACATTCTAAATTTCAGCGAAATTGGACATATATAGCGTGTTTGGTGCATAAATTAAAGACATCGGCCGAAAATATATGTATATGGGAGCTATATCCAAATCTGAACCAATCTCGATATAATATGGCGCATTTATTTCTAGAACAAATTCCGTCAGACGTTCAAAATTTCAGCGAAATAAGACATATATAGCGTGTTTGGTGCATAAAATAAGGAAGTCGGCCGAAAATATATGTGTGTAGGAGCTATATCCAAATCTGAACCGATTTTGATGTAATTAGGAAAGTTTATTTCCAGACCAAGTTCCGTCACACATTCCAAATTTCATTGAAATTGGACATAAATAACATGTATGGTACATAAAAAAAGGAAATCGGCCCAAAATGTATGTATGTGGGAGCTATATCCAAATCTGAAACGATTTGAATATAATTTGGTAAATTTATTTCTACATCAAATTCCGTCACACATACAAAATTTGGAGATTGTATCTGTAATAGTTCTAAAGATATTTGCGTACAAAATCCAAATTTTTTGGAGGTACCTCCGGTTTTATCCCATTTTCAATACCAACCATCCTGCAAGTAATAAAAACTTCTGTACCAAATTTTGACTCTCTATCTTCAAAATTGCGAGCTGTATCTTGATTCCAACAGACAGACAGATGGACGGACGGACAGACAGACATGGTCAAATTGACATAGAATTTTATGCTGATCAATAATATATAAACTTTATAGGGTCTCCGACGAATATTTCGATGTGTTACAAACGGAATGACAAATTTAATTATACCCTCCATATGGTATAAAAATAAAAAATTATATTATTCTAATGTTGTCCATCTGACACAAATTTTGAAAGTTCATTTTAGCGAAAATGTCCTATTTAGCAATGATGTAAAACTTATTTTATACATATAAATAATTTTCATTACTATTTATACCCTACACCACTATGTGGGAGGGTATTATAAGTTTGTTTTGGCCAAAAAGTTGGTAACGCATCGAAATAATGGTTGTAGAACCATGCTTATATATACCAAAATGAATGTATCGACGAGCTGAGTCGATCTGGCTATGTGTGTCCGTCTGTCCATCTAAACCTTGTAATCACGCTACATGTCGCAATTTTGATTGGACCGTCACAAAATTTTGGATGTTGATGACGGTTCCGGAGGGGAAGAAGCCTATTGATTTTGGTGATGGTCGGATAATATTTAGGGGTCGAAATGGACAAAAAATTTATGTGGATAAAATGACAACGTTTTTTTCCAAAGCGAATATCTCAGCTTCTATATGGGGTATACCAAAAGCAAAACCTGACTATGAAAGTAGAAAATATCACTTTTCTAATGATGTAAAGTAGGTTCTCGTAGGTGATCAAACAACGAAGATATCACAATAGTCGCAAATAAAACCCAAATTTTCATTTTTGCGATTTTAATTATAATGACGAATATAACAGCTTTGGTTGGGGACTTTCCAAAAGCAAAGCCTCACTATGAAAGTAAAAAATATCACCTTTATAAGGATGTAACTTTGATTGTCGTGGGTGGTCAAACAACGAGGATATTGCAATAGTCGCTAATAGAACCAAACTTTTCATTTTTGCGATTTTAATAATAATGACGAAAATCACACTTTTGGTTGGGGACGATCTAAAAGCAAAGCATGACTAAGAAAGTAGAAAATCTTAGATTTAAAGAAATCTTAATTTTAAAGAAAATCCCATCTTTAAAATTATGCAAAGTAGGTTGGCGCAGGTGTTCAAATAATAGCGATATCGCAATAATCGGTAATACATCCATTTTTCCACTTTTTCTGCAATTACACTACAGGTCGGAATTTTGATCGGATCATCACGAAATTTTCTCACAGAGATAGAAGCATATTGATGTTGGTGATGTCGATAGTCAAATATAAAATTAAATATTAATTATTTTGGTTCAGTTCGCCTTAAGTCATTTGGTATAAAAGCCAGATAGGTGAAAACTTTCGTATCTCCCTAAATTAAATGTTTTCGAGTGAAAAGATTATGCACAGAGGTAGTGGTGTAGGGTATCACATAGTCGGCCCCATACCGACTATAGCCTTTTCTCACTTGTTTTTAATTAAAATGACGTAAGACTTCTTGGCTAACTTCCCCTTGTTTTCAGAACATTTTTGACAATATATCAGAGTTAATATGTGTTCAAAACAATAAATATATTAATAATCACATATACTTTTGGGTGTATCATTTATCAAGTAACTCACAACTACAGTGAATGTTATGTTATTCAGTGATATCACTTCGGTAAGACCAAAAAAAAGTATACAATCGGAAACCCTTAGAAATATCTTAACATTTAATTTGGTTGTTTACATGGAATGTTGAGTACCTTTGTGTTTAGAGCGGTATTATGTTTTTCGTGGGCAAGTCCATATATCCTGAAAATACTGAAAATTATACTGTGACGCACTGAAATGACTGATGGGCGCAGTATCTTTTAAAAGGAATGACTCCCAAAATAAGATCTACTTCCAAAATTAACTATGTCGGTCCGGCAAATTTCTTCAGTTACACCCTCCGTAACATTTGTGATCAATGATAAAATCCATATTTTGTTGGTGAAATCATACGTCCGAAAATGACTACACATTTTTGAAAATACGATTCAAAGAGTAATCTACGGAAAAATCCTTGAAGATGAAATTCAATGTAATTTTGAAATATATGAAATAATACGCAATAAATAAAATATAAACATTGACCTCAATCTCAATAAGCTTGATTTTATTAATATTCGAAAGTTCGAACAAAGCTTAAAAATACGACAAAAATTCTTTTTTGTACAATAGACATTTACTAATTTGTAGGAAGAGACGAGTTGCAAATAATTTAAAAAAATGGTTGATATAGTTTTTTTTTTTGCAAATTTCAAACATAACAAAGAATTTGTAATTGTTATGATGTTCAAAATAGTTCATTACAAAAACGTGTTAGACACTATATACTTCTTGCTCTTATCAAAAGTTTCAAAAACATTCTTGGAATGTTTTTCTAGATGATGCTTATAAGCCAAAGTATTGGACGTAATATGCTACAAACGTTCAATATATACAAATAAACGTCTAGTTCTGAACTCAGGAACACTTACAGTTAGCCTAAAATTACTATTAAACGCTTAAACAACACTTTAAAACTTAACAACAACTATGCAGAACATTGCTCAAAAAGCCTAAAGTGTTCATTTATTTTATACTTTCAAATATGTTAGACAATAAGTATACCAATGAAGTTAAATAATTCTCTGTAATACTTCCTCCAAATACTTTACATATTTCTTGAAAAATTTAAAACAGTTTAAAATTTTACTTAAAAATTAAAAATATGTGTAACATAAGCTAATATCCTATGGGAACGAAAACCACTTCTCCCGGCCCACCCCCCCTGGCTACGTCGGTGCTGTCGACCACCAGAATTTGTGTTTCAAGCTTTATATTTTCTTTAAGTTTAACGTAACAGCCACAAAATTAATCAAGTCGTACATCTGTAATCGGCAATAATCAGTGTACGTTGGAAATATGAGATCAAAGCCCTTACTCATACCTAAAGGAGTTCCACAAGGATATTGGAACATTTACTTGTTTCACTGTATTCAAATGACCTTCCGAGGCAACTAGTTCATAGTACGATCCTTATGTACGCCGATGATGTTCAGTTATATATTTGCTGTTCTATTAATAATATAGGTTATTGTACTAAAAAAATTAACCAAGACCTTTCTAGTGTCTACATGGTTTGATATTGAACTCTCAAAAGTCGAAATGTTTAGTCATACATAAAAATACGCATTTCTCTTACCATATCTCTGATATCTCTATTAATAACCAAAAAATTGAAATTGTATCAAATGCAAAAAATGTGGGTGTTGTGTTTAACAGCTCTTTGACTTGGTCGAATCATGCAAATAATGCAGTCGGCCAAACATATGCAAAACTCCTGCGTGCACTAATTGCAAAAACTTACCTTGTCCCTTCACTTATTTACGGAAGTGAGTTATTTGCCAGTTGCGATTCACGATGTCAACGTAGACTGGACGTAGCCTTTAATAAAGTTATACGTCATGTACATGGATTAAAAAGAACAGATCATGTGTCCCAATTTACATACTCCCTGTATGGCTACACCTTCAATGCACTTCTTAATATTAGATATTTATTATTTATGCATAAAGTTATTGTGAAGCAAAACCTAAATTCCTTTACGACAAATTAATGTTTAAACGATCTAGTAGAGGTAGAGGATTGGTCCCCTTTAGAGTGCAGAGTCTTGTTTCTGAACGCCATTTTTTGTTCACACTATCCGCCTTTGGAATGCACTTCCACACGAACCTTCACAACATCAGCAATGCATCAACTTTCAAAAAAGTATAGTTAGTCATTTTAGAATTTGCTTAATCAAATTTGATATTAATTTTTAATTGCTTTAATTTATTTTAACTTATTTGTGTTTTCATTATTTTTATTCCTCTTTTATACTTTTGTTTTATCTAAAATATCATAATATGTTGTGTTTAACAATTTCTAAATTTGTATTATTATATAAAAAAAATATTAATTTAACTTTAATTTAATTTAACTTAAAAAGGATATCTGATAACGTATTAGAGCCTGCACTGTAACTATAAAATTATTGATCTTGTTGTGTAGGTTTTTTTTAATAAATAAAATAATAAATAAATAATAATATTGGATCATCATCCAAAATTGTAGGCATCTTCTTCTACCTAAACTCCTGCCTCATACAAAATTTCGTGACTTTTGGGCTACAATTGCGATCTCTAGCGTGTTTATGATTACACTACAAACAAATAACTGGATGTATAAGGCTGTAACTCTGTAATCTGACCATGTACACCGACAAATCATCAATAGAAAGGTCAAGAGTTCTTTTTCCCATTATAGCTTACTTGCCCGGAATGTGTCTTCCAGAAATAAAGGTTTAAGTTGTATTTTAAAAATGTTCACATAAAAGTTGTTGTCCATTTAACCCTTTAAATATTATGTGATCATCATCTCAATTTGAAAGCTTCTTTTTTCTATCTTCTTATTTAAAAGGCGATCAAACTATTATTGCGACCTACAAAACCGCTACAAAATTTGATAAAAATTATGTTCTTGGTCCATTTCACCCTCTAAATATTTCACGATCATCACCAATAACAATAGGTGTCTACTCTGGTGTAAGCCCGACCTCCTTGCAACATTTCGTGAAGACCGGTCCAAAATTGAGGCCTGGAGTTTGATTACAATTTGTAATTTACAGACGGACGGACTGACGAATTGGTATACCACATTGGGGGTCTCCGACAAATATTTCTCGGTGTTACATGTATTTTTTCAAAAACAAACTTATAATACCCTTTCCATATAGCGGTGTAGGATATAAATTTTTTTTTTTTTTAACATTTTCGTCTGATCGTTTCTCACAACATTCGCGTTGATAATCACGGCAAGAATGCGTCGATCAAATTAAATCTTTGTATGTATGATAAAGGACCATCCTATAGCACTAAGAAAAACTGGTTTAATGGATTTAATCGTGGCCGACACTCGCTAAAAAACGAAGGTGGTCATGGTTGTCATAAACGGCTGTTTTGCCAGAAATAAATTAATGCAAGATCCCCATGTTCATATCGTGAGATAGTGGCATCCTTAGGCATTTCTTTCACCAACTAACATTTGATATTGCATGAATACCTGGCCGCAAATACGGCGTTGTCTCGTAAGATCCATCACAACTTGAAAATTGCTCAGAAAAAGCTCTTATCGACTGGTACAAAGAAATTTTTAATGAATACGATCGCCGTTCTTCAAACAGCATTTATGAGGTCGGCGGTTAGTTCTTTATTTCATAATAGACTATAGAACAATGTTAAATAGTAATGGTGATAGTATGCAGCCCTGTCTAACTCCTCTCGATATTGCAATGGAGTCGGTAAGTTCTCCATTAATGTCGACTTGTGCTGTTTGGTTCCAATATACATAGTTCCTTGATGCATAGTAATTCCTTTCCTTGGGTGCCAATAGAAATGAGGATTTACACCATTTTGTCATGCTGTACGGTATCGTAGGCCTTTTCATAATCCACAAAACAAATGTATACGTCCTTTTGTACATTTCTACATTTCTGTATTAAAACTTGTATAGAGAGTAGGGCTTCTCTCGTACCCATGCCTCCTTTAAATCCAAATTGCGATAGCCCCATGTATTCTTCACATTTTTTATATATTCTGGAATGTATAATTCTTAGAAATACTTTGAGAGCGTGGCTGATCAAACTTATTAGTCTGTAATCGGTACATTGTCTAGGGTGGTTTTTCTTCGGAATCGTGATGAAAGTAGATTTCAGCCAGTCTTGGGGGTATCTGCCTGAGTCGTAGATGTAGTTAAAAGGCAATACTAAAAGCTGTATGTTTTCGTCGTCTATTAATTTTAGTAATTCGGAAGGAATTTCGTCTGGCCCACAAGATTTTTTATTACGTAATAATTTTATTGCAGATTCCACCTCAGTTTTAGATATTGGGTTCCCTGTGAGTGGTTGTTGGTTAGCCGAAACGTTGTTTGATCGGTTACTGTCAGTAAATGTTTGTTTTATGTATTCACTCCATATTATTATTTTTTCATTTGTCTCAAAAACAGCTTTGTTGTTAATATATAGTATTTTCGGTATTGATTTGTAATATACTCCTGAGGCTTCTTTAAGTCGTTTATGTAAATTGAAGTCGTCATGAAGCTCCTGAAATTGCTTGTTTAAATGCTCAATTTTTGCGTTTCGTATTGCCGATTGAATTTCTCTTTTAAGCTCAAAGTTTGTCATCCATTCTTTATTTTTAGGTTTTTTGTATTTTCCTAGGTTATTGCTGGCAATATTTTTTAATGTATTTTTGATAGAACTCCATATGTTCTCTACTTCCTCCCTGTTTGTATGGTCTAATTCACGATTTATACGTTGTTTCACAACTGCGAGTGTATTATGGTTATCAAGTTTCTCCACAGCAAATTTCCTTCGCCGAACCGTTTTTCTTGCTAGGGATATTCTGCAACACATATTCGCTAATAAAAGATTATGGTCGGATGGCACGTCAGCTCCTGGATAAGTGGATGTTTTCTTTATACATGAGAAAAACCGTTTATTTATGATTATATAATCTATTTGATTTCTCACAATGTTGTCTTTTCGATCTTGTGGAGATTTCCAAGTATACAGTCTTCTTTTGGGAAGACAGAAAAATGTGTTTGTTATTTTCATTTTATATTTTTGGCAGAATTGAATCAGTCTGTCCCCTCTTTCATTTCGATCTCCAAGTCCGTATTTTCCCGTTACACTAGGTATAGTTTCTTCTCCAACTTTTGCGTTAAAGTCACTTTGGATAATATTTATCTCATGGGATTTTGCAGTTTTCAATAAATATGTGATTTCGTCATAGAATGCTTCAATCTCTTCATCACTTTTATCTGCAGTTGGCGCGTATGCTTGTATTATGTTTATATTCATAGGCTTTGCTTCTATTTTTATGAGCATTGTTCTATCTGATTTTGGTATAAATCCAATTACAGAATTCGTAATATTCTTTTTTACTATGATTCCAACTCCATTCCGGTGGTTGTTATTTTGATTGCCAAAGTGGTATACATTTGTGTTGTTAGATGTAAACTCGCCATTATCAGGCCACCATGTTTCACTTACACCCAATATGTCTATGTTGTAATGGTTCATTTCGTCTATTGTGTTGGCTAGTTTTCCTGGTTCGTAGAGACTTCTTACATTCCAGGTACCGATATTTAGCTTTCTTTTTGTTTTACCTCCGGGGATTCTTAGCACCCTTGTATTGCCGGAGACTAAGGGCCGTGTATTTGATTCATTGTTCATAATTGTATGGTTTTCTAGGAAGGGAATACATCAGTGGTTTCCCCTTGCCTTCTGATGGGTTTATAGTTTTCCGTCTACATACTCAGCCACTCCAATGGAGTACAGACGCTGTTTGCTGCCGCTTAATTTAAGGCAGACGCAGCTACCTGTTGGTCCGCGGGACGTATTTGATTTCCGTCCTACCACCCATATCTGGGAAGCATTCCCCTATCCGCCACCTGGGGACGCGCCCTATAGGAGTTACTGGTTTCCCCCTAGGGATAATTGGATCGATGACAATCAATATGAAACATGTTAAAGTTCCGAAGATGTCGTATTGGCACGTTCAAGGCCATTTTTTCCAAAATACAAAAGCAATCAATACTATAGTTGATAATGTCATAGATAAAAATCATGGAATGCAATTTTCTTCCCGACTCCAATATATCCAAATGAATGAGGAGACAACGGGACTCGTACTTTGGAAAAGGCTGAGTGAAATTAATATTCGATAAGGCATATTTAATAAATATTCTTTGTATTTTTTCCAAACGATTTATTTGAATTTTAGTATAGGGACTCCAAATAATGGATCCGTATTCTAATTTAGACCGTATTCTTATTTATTTGCCAGAAATCTCCAGAAAAATTCGAAAAACGAACATGAGAAGACAATCGATTCAAAGCAGCGCCTATTTGTCGGGACAAAACGTGGGATTGATGGGTCAACCGCCGTATAGTCCTGCCCTGGCCCCAAATAACTTCATTTGATTCCCAAAATTAAGGGTTTTCTTCACCAGAAGATATTGTTAAAGCGTTAAAAACCCATGTTTTGTAGGTGTCTCAATCAAGTTACTGTAACCAACACAACGCATGATCGTATGTCATACTGTTCTGAGTACGTTTAGGCTAAAAACTGTCAAGCTTCCGAAAAATGTCAAATGGGGTTTGGCAACAGTACGTGTTGGCTAGGCCGCAAACTTTTCTATATCTTCTCGTATTTGACAATACTTTTGATTAATTTTTTGTTTCCTCCGTATGTTTATAATGTTGTTTGTTTAGATGTTGGTTTTAATGTGACATTCCAAAAATCATTTACATAAGTCAGTATAAGAAACATCAACATATTTTGTGGTTGATAGCCACATATGATAATTGGATAATTACATATTTCTAATGTGTTTTAAAACCAAAAGTATTCGTATTAAGATAGTTAAAAGTTATATGTGTTGGTTTTGAGTAAACCAATTGCTGATTACTTTATTTATTTAATATATGAAAATGTTTTGAGGAAATAACCACAAGTTTATTTTATGCAAACACTTGTAATAAAATTTAACAACAGTTGCAGGTTTTAGGTTAGATAGTTTAATAGATAGTCATATCTCATTAGTCCATTAAGGTGAGTGATATACTGATGCTATCAACTCTATTTTCTTTTAGTTGTTTACTTATTTATTGGATTTTAAAATATTCAATAAAATTTAGTCATTTTGACTATATACACATACATACACACATAGTGCTGATCAAGTCATGTGCAAATGCAAATATAAAGTTTGTTGTTTATACTTATATTAAAATGTTATATAATGCATACTTATTAAAAATTCTTAAATAATTAATAACTGTTCAAAACATTTGCAACTAATTTGCACATAATCTGGAGGATTTTTATTTGTTTTGCCAGCATATTGTAGTTTGAACCTTTTATTTGAAAGTTTTATGCAGATTGGGGTCCAAGAGCGGAAAAAGCATATCCATTTTTGTAATAGTCGGATATTATTAAAGGGTCGGAATAGGAGAATTGGCTAATATAGAAATCAACATCCCAACTACAAAACACCTCTAATTGTGAGGAAAGGCACTGTCGAAATTGTGATTTATTGCTGTAATAAGCAATTTCAACAAATTAGCTACATATGTAAAAATTGTTGTCATGTTTACGTGTGAAGTTATTCGAGTTTAGGTAGTGCTAAAGAAATTCTTACCGATAGTGTTTTGAAGGCTGGGTATAAATGTTTGTTAAAGAAAGGTAAAGAACTGATGAGTGTCTATGGCGAAATACGAAACTATAGCCTTTCCATCCTCATTACTAAGGGCATAGGTCCACATAAGGTACCGCCCGATTTCAGATATTTTGACGTTTTTAGCTATATTTTCAGACCGAATTAGCTAGAGGTTAGTATTTAGGGTTTCCACCGATCAAGAAACTCCTTTACCAAAAGTTATGAGCATAGGTTCACGTTTCCATTTTTATGTTATAACAGCCCTTATATAAAGGCAAATCCTGATTTAGGGATTTTTTGTAGTTTTTAACTAAATTTTCAGATCGAATTAGCTGTAATTTAGGATGTGTCAAAAAATTTCTTCATTAAAAGTTTTAGACATACTCCAGCGTTTTGGTGTAGCTCCCATATACCGGTTACGCCCGATTTCAAGTATTTAGAAGTTATTATCTATATTTTCGTCGATTTCTATATTTTCGATATCGGTGACGTAGGGGATGAAATATACCAAGCAACGGCCATGATCGTCTTTAACATGGCAATTCATCTCAAGTGGACACTGACCTCCCCGTGGTGTCACCTGGGGTAGGTGCCTTTTACACCCGTTAAAAGTAGTGAGCTAAAATGTGTTGCTGATTTGTAGTTGGTCGGAAGTTAAAACATCTGGTCTCCAGCTTCACACCAGTTAATGAAAGACTTGCTACAATACGGATAAAGGTAAAATTCTTCAACATTAGCCTTATCTGCGCTCATGCCCCCACCAAAGACAAGGACGAACAGACAGTTCAGAATTTATCTTAGTCCCTCTCTCATCTCAAGTGGACACTGACCTCCCCGTGGTGTCACCTGTGGTAGGTGGCTTTTACACCCGTTAAAGGTAGTGAGCTAAAATGTGCCGCGCGTTCACCTATAATAACGTTAAAATCTTGGGTTTGGGCGCAGGGTTAGTAACACTCCCCTAGAAAAAAGCAGTCGAAGGATAATCTGCTTAAGTGGGTCTGGCGGTAAACGGCGGGAAGGCCAAGTTGATGATGTCAACGCGCAATGCGTTCATAGAGCTCGGACCAACTACTTCGGCACCATCGTAAACACAACCAACAACATAACTTGTGAAATGAAAAGAATAATTGTATTGGCAAACAGATGCTACATTGGCTTAAGTAAGCAGTTTAAAAACAAAAACGAGATGTGGCGTCAAACAAAAATAACGCTGTACAAAACTCTGATACTACCCGTGCTGATGTATGGTTACGAAGCCTGGGTACTTGCACATGCAGAAAGGCAGTGCTTGGTGTGTTTGAGAGACAAATTTTTCAAAAGATTTACGGACCAATCTGGCCATGTCATAAGAATGAGCGATGATGAACCCGCTAAAAAGGCGCATAAACACCTACCACATGGTGGTGCACGCAGAACTGGCAGGCTAAGGGTTCGATGGAGCAAAAAAGTGGAAGAAGAGATGAGAAGGCGCGGTATTCAAAAAAGCGAGGCAAAAAGTAGAGAGATTTGGAGATCTTGTCTTAGTTCGGTTTATGGAACAAATGTTCTATAATGTAATAATTCCCAGTGGTTAAAAACGTCTATGTTTAAAATTGTGGTCCTCTATGTTTAAAATTGTGGCGTTGCAACCATGTAACGGTACCGTCGGATTGAGATACTTTCAAGTTTTTAGCTCACCGAGTTAGTTAAAATAAGATATTTGGGTTTCAAAAAATGCATACTAGAAGTTGTTTGCATTTTTAGTGTTGCATAGTGTAATTGAAATAACTGGCATAAAAATAAATTAAATGCAGCGATGTAACGTGTATGTGATTTACGTTTATTTAACAATGTGGCAGCATCTGAATAATGAACGAGAACGATGTGGGATGTGGGAATAAAGGAAGGAGACTGAAAGGAACTATTTGAACTAAAGGAACTATATAAATGCTAGAGCTGGATATAGTTCCAATAGTACCTTGTCCGGAATAGTTCAGAATATTTCATGATGGAGGGAATAAAAATACCAGTGCACAGTGGCCAATTTTCAGAAAAACCTGGCCAAAAATCGATGAAATAAATTCATAAATTTACACTAAATAGTGTCATATATTATTTATACTTGCTTAGTTTAGTATGTGGACATAAAATCAGGTCAAAGTGACCCTATTTGGAAGTTTTGTTTTTTATACCCTCCACCATAGTATGGAGGGTATATTAAGTTTGTCATTCTGTTTGTAACACATCGAACTAATCATTTGCGACCCTATAAAGTATGTATATTCTTGATCAGGATAAAATTCTAAGACGTTCTAGCCATGTCCGTCTGTCCGTCTGTCCGTCTGTTGTAATCACTCTAGCGTCCGCAATAATTGAGATAGAGTGCTGAAATTTTGCACCCGAGAGTCTTTTTTCCATAGGCAGGTTAAGTTCGAAGATGGGCTATATCGGTCCACTTTTTGGTATAGCCCCCATATAACGGTACCTCCGGATTTGAGGTATTTTGACGTTCTTCGCCACATTTGCAGAACGAATTATCTATAATTTGGCACTTAGGGTTCCTAGTGATCAACAAACTTATATCCCAAAGGATATGGGCATAGGTCCATGTTTTGGTATAGTCCCCATATAACGGTACCTCCCCATTTTCGGTATTTTGAGAATTTTAGCCACAATTTTTAACCGAACTATCTGCAATTTAACATTTGAGGTTGTCAGTGGTCATGAAACATCTCCACGAAACATCATCAACATAGGTCCATATTTTGGTATAGCCCCCAAATAACGGTACCTCCCGATTTTCGGTATTTTGAGAATTTTAGCTGCAATTTTTAACCGAACTATCTGTAATTTTTCATTTGAGGTTCTCAGTGGTCATGAAATATCTCCACCAAGCATCGTCAACATATAACGGTACCTCCCAATTTTCGGTATTTTGAGAATTTTAGCTACAGTTTTTAACCGAAATAGCTGTAATTTGACATTTGAAGTTCTCAGTGGTCAAAAAACATCTCCAACGAAACATCGTCAACATAGGTCCATGTTTTGGTACAGCCCCCATATAACGATATCTCCCGATTTTCGGTATTTTGAGAATTTTAGCTGCAATTTTTAACCGAACTAGCTGTAATGATCGGTATTTTGAGAATTTTAGCTACAATTTTGTCTATTCAAAAATAATCGTCAATATAGGTCCATGTTTTGGTATATCCCCCCCATATAACTGTACGTCCCGATTTTCGGGAATTTTCAGTGGTCACGAAATTTCTTCACTAAAATTCGTCAACATGGGTCCATTGTTTTGATGAAACTACCCTCAATTTGGCTCTTGAAGTTCCCTGTAGCTATAAAACTTTTCCGCCAAAAATTTTAAATATAGGTTGACTCTTTGATATAGCCCCGTAGGTGGTACCTTTCACCTAGCTGAA
The DNA here is from genome assembly GCF_047663935.1 of Musca autumnalis. Lineage (NCBI taxonomy): Eukaryota > Metazoa > Arthropoda > Insecta > Diptera > Muscidae > Musca > Musca autumnalis. Next base: position 129,959,289 of record NW_027411755.1, on the reverse strand, counting down.
CACATTTTTATACCCTACACCACACTGTGGTAAGGGGTATTATGTCTTTGTGCATTTGTATGTAACATACAAAAGGAAACGAAATAGACCCACAGTTCCTTTTGGGGATATACATATAATGACTTTCTGAGTCGATTTATGCGTGTCCGTCCGTCTGTCTGTCTGTTGTCCGATTCAGCTGAAAATTGGGGACTACAATTTTTTAGCCATAGGAAGAACGCTATTGCGTTTGGTTAAAATCGATTCAGATTTAGATATAGCTCCCATATATATTTTCGCCCGATTTCACGTATTTGCTGCACCAAACACGCTATATACGTCCGATTTTGATGAAATTTGGAATGTTTGACTGAATTCGGTCTAGAAATAAGTGTGCCGAATTATATCGAAATCGGTTCCGATTTGGATATAGCTCCCATATATATTTTCGGCCGATTTCACGTATTTTCTGTACCAAACACGCTATATATTTCCGATTTCGATGAAATTTGGAATGTGTCACTGAATTCAGTCTAGAAATAAATGTGCCAAATTATATAGAAATCGGTTCAGATTTGGATATAGCACCCATATATATAAGCACTCGATATATAAGTCCGATTTCAATGATATTTGGAATGTGTGCATGAATTCGGTCTGGAAATAAATGTGGGAAATTATATCAAAATCGGTTAAGATCTGGATATAGCTCCGATTTATATTTTACATATTCACAGTGGTGTAGGGTATCATATAGTCGGCGCCGCCCGACTTTGATCCTTTCCTTACTGGTTTAGATTAGATCAGATAACACTGTGAAACAAAATGGAGGTGAAGGTCTGGGGCACGGAAAATCCTCTTGGGGAAGAAAGGCCTTGGTGAGTATATTATGAACCTTGAAGGACAGATCCGCTGTGAGTCGAACTTCCGCGTTATGGAATTTTTGTTAGAGACCCTGTGGGGCATCAGGAATTAGCGTTATATCTTTGTTCACTGTTGCTTAAGTGCTCTACAAAAACAACAAACAAAGACATAATGCTAATTCATCATGGCTTACAGGGTCTCTTGCAAAAACTTCATCACGCCATAATGCGGAATTTCGAATCAGGGCGCATCTGTCCTTCGGGGTTTTTAATATACACACACCAAGGGCTTTCATCTCCAAAAGGAATTATCTCTGTCCCAACATTTGTGTTCACAGTGTAATTTAAGCAATAGTGGGAGGCAGTAGGAGTCTAACCATTGTCGAAAAGTTGTTCCACCTAAAATTGTAAAAGGACCCTAATTATTCCATTTTAATTAAGACTATTTTATGGTGGAGGGTATAAAAATTCGGCCCGGCCGAACTTAACTACTTTTTACTTGTTTTGTCTCAATTTTTAAGTTGTTTATAAAACTATGATAATATCCAAAATAAACAGCGGGTTTTAAATATTTTCTTGTAATTGTAATGAAAGGTATGTGAAACGTATTTACAATGTTCAGTATCTCCAATGAAGTGCGGGTTTTTTTAAAGTTGATGTCCGTACTTGTTGATTTTTTCAAGGTAAATTTTCACAATAAATTAAGAAAAAGGTTGTGAGTAAGATGGAGTTGGGCTGTGTATCTTATCATTTCATAAAAAGGGAAGAGTTTTTTACAAATTTCCAACGAAACATCCTGCACATATTTGCACTTTTTGTTTTTATGTGGCATTTTGTCTTGCAGATTTGTACAGATTTTCTTTGATCCAGAATGTCAGAATATAGTATAGTGTCACTTTCTGGCGTTTGGGTATATAGTTTAGGGTTTTAACGTATTCTAGGACCTATAGTAAAATTTTATGGCGAACAAATTTATAGAATATTTTGATCTGATTCCATCACATTTTATAGGAGATTTTTAAGATTTGTGGAAAAAGGGAAGAAAAATATTCCTCACGTTATTCTCAATAAAGTTGCCAAATACATAACACACCTAAAGTGCAAGGATTCCAAGTGATCTCAACTCAAATATTTTCAAAACTGTAGAAATGGTAGAAGTTTGCAACCCCATTTTAGTTTCTTGGTTTTTTGGCAAAATTTATATCATTTCTTTGGTAACTTATAGTGAAATTTAGCGGAGAACATTTTTGTCTTTGACGCCATTCTTCTAAAATGATGCTTTGTATGACAATTTTGCCGAAGCGCCCTTAAACCTAAAATGTGTTTATAATTTTGCATATTTCTTGAGTTTAGGCAAGGTATAGAGTTTTGGTGTATTCTAGAACCCATAGTAAAAATTTGGTACAATTTGTAGAATATTTTGATCTGATACGATCACAGTTCATAGGAGAAGGGACCAAAAAGTCCCCTTTTAATGACCGTCTGAGGGTTAAATAGTATAAAAAATTAAACCAGCGACCCGAAAGACATAAGAACCAAAGGCTAGGTCTAAATCCATTCATTTTTAGAGTTTTGACCAGGTTTTTCGTAAAATTGGCCACTGTCCAGTGACTCTAAAAATACCAGTGTTCCTACACACTAACTCAAAAAATAAAGATTCCAGCTCTGTCCCTACAACAAATACCTACTTATGGTACGTATTTCGTAAAATTGGCCACTGTGCAGTGACTCTAAAAATACCAGTGTTCCTACACACTAACTCAAAAAATAAAGGTTGCAGCTCTGTCCCTACAATCAATACCTACTTATGGTACGTATTTCGACAAACACATACAACCCTACGTTGGCATTAATACAAAATACTAACAGTAATCTTAATTCCAAATCTCAGGATTCCAGCAGTATCCGTTAGTCCTATACCGAATTGTACCAAACTTAGTACTATTTAGTACCCATCCTATGAATAATTACGATTTTCAAAAACTATCTCAATCCTTTAACAGTAATATTAATACCAAATTTTAGGTTTCCAGCTGTATTTGTTCACCCAAATCCAAATAGTACCAAGTTTAGTACCATTTAGTAGTTTCCGTACACACAAGTAAAATTTCCAAAACTACCTCCATATCTCACTCCTACAATCCAACAGTAATCTTAATTCCAAACTTTAGGTTTCCAGCTCGATCCGTTCTCAGAAATTCTAGTTGTACTAAATTTAGTACCATTTTATAATTTTCGTACACATTAGTACGAATTTCCAAAACCATTTCCTTGTGTCAATACCACTTTTCAACCTTGATTCCCAAACCAAATTACAAGGTTCTACCTATATCCGTTAAAAATATACAATTCATATTTTAAATAAAACAAGTAAAAAAGCATTAAGTTCGGCCGGGCCGAACTTTTCATACCCTCCACCATAAAATATTCATTCCTGTCCCCAACTTTAAGTGAGTACGTTAAAATGTCAGATAATGTACATGTACTTCATTCGGGAGGCCCTTTTTTATGGTGCCTATATCTAACTGTTGACAATTTTTGGTGGGCTAAAAATTGGAAGGTTCTGTTATATAGGGGTTATAATAAAATATGGGCCTATGTTGACAGTTTTTGAAGGGAGCCTTTAATGTCAAATAACTCCTAATTCGGTTAAAAATTGCAGCTAGAATCCTCAAAATACCGAAAATTGGTACATAATATGGGAACTTCAAATGTCATTAACAGCTAGTTCGGAGGTATGTGGGCTATACGAAAATATGAACTTAAATGAACAATTTTTGTTGCAGAATTTTTGTTGACTTTTAAATTTCAAAGTTCGTCCAAAAAATTAATCTAAGGTACGGAAAATCGGGAGGTTTGTTTTGGGGCTATACAAAAACATGGGCCTACGTTCGGTTAAACATTTTAAGTAAAATCCTCAAAGTACCGAAAATCGGGAAGTATCGTTAGATTGGGGCTATGTTGAAAATTGTTGATGCAGATGTGTGGTGACCACTACAACCTTCAAATGTCAAATTACAGTTAGTTCTGTTAAAAATTTTAGCTAAAATTGCCAAATTACTGAAAATTGGGAGGTACCGCTACATGGGAGCTATATCCGAACATGGACCTATGTTGACAATTTTTGATGGAGAGGTGTTGCGACCACTAAGAACTTCAAATGTCAAATTACTGCTAGTTCGGTTTAATATTGTAGCTAAAATCATCAAATTACTGAAAATCGGGAGGTACTGTTATATGGGGTCTTTCTTGACAATTTTTGGTGGAGAGGTGTGGTGACCACTAACAATTTCAAATGTCAAATGTTCAAATTACAGATAATTCGGTTAAAATTTGTTGGTAAAATTCTCAAAATGCCTGAAATCAAATTATAGTTACATCGGTCTGAATATGTAGATAAAAACGTCAAAATGCCGTAATTCGGGGGTACCGTTATATGGAGGCTATACCAAAGCGTGGACCTAGGTCCACAACTTTTGTTATATAAGTTTAGTTACATCTAAGGACCCTAAATGTCAAATTATAGCTATATCGGTCTGAAAATTTAGCTAAAAACGTCAAAATACCGTAAATCGGGGTGTACCGTTATATGGGGGCTATACCAAAACGTGGACCTATGTCCACACGTTTTGTCACATAAGTTTATTGACATTTAAGAACTTCAAATGTCAAATTATACCTAATCGGTCTGAAAATGTAGCTAAAACCGTCAAAATACCGTAAATCGGGGGGTACCGTTATATGGGGGCTATACCAAAACGTGGACCTATGTCCACAACTTTTGTTATATAAGTTTCTTGACATTTAAGAACCCTAAATGTTAAATTATAGTTACATCGGTCTGAAAATGTAGCTAAAAACGTCAAAATACCGTAAATCGGGGGTTACCGTTATATGGGGGCTATACCAAAACGTGGACCTATGTCCATAAGTCATGTTAAATAAGTTTAATGACACTTAAGAACCCTAAATGTCAAAATATAGCTAAGTCGGTCTGAAAATGTAGCTAAAACCGTCAAAATACCGTAAATCGGGGGGTACCGTTATATGGGGGCTATACCAAAACGTGGACCTATGTCCACAACTTTTGTTATATAAGTTTATTGACATGTAAGAACCCTAAATGTCAAATTATAGCAACATCGGTCTGAAAATGTAGCTAAAACCGTCAAAATACCGTATATCGGGGGGGTACCGTTTTATGGGGGCTATACCAAAACGTGGACCTATGTCCGCACCTTCTAATATATAAGTTTATCAACACTTTAGAACCCTAAATGTCAAATTATAGCTACATCGGTCTGATAATGTAGCTAAAAACGTCAAAATACCGTATATCGGGGGGTACCGTTATATGGGGGCTATACCAAAACGTGGACCTATGTCCACAACTTTTGTTATATAAGTTTTTTGATACTTAAGAACCCTAAATGTCAAATTATAGCTAAATCGGTCTAAAAATGAAGCTAAAAACGTCAAAATACCGCAAATCGGGGGGTACCGTTATATGGGGGCTATACCAAAACGTGGACCTATGTCCACAAGTTTTGTTATATATGTTTATTGACACTTAAGAACCCTAAATGTCAAATTATAGCCAAATCGGTCTGAAAATGTAGCTAAAAACGTCAAAATACCGTAAATCGGGGGGTACCGTTATATGGGGGCTATACCAAAACGTGGACCGATATAGCCCATCATCGAACTTGACCTGCCTGCAAACAAAAGACGCATTTTCCCAAAATTTCAGCGTCCTATCTCCATTTTTGTGGATGCTAGAGTGATTACCACAGACGGACGGACGGACGGACGGACGTGCTCAGATCGACTTAGAATTTTACCCTGATCAAGAATATATATACTTTATAGGGTCGCAAATGAGTATTTCAATGCGTTACAAACGGAAAAACAAACTTAATATACCCTCCATACTATGGTGGAGGGTATAAAAACACGGCCTTATCTCACCCCTATACACTAAAAACAACCCTCACTCAAACTTTCAAGTTTCTAGCTTCAGCCGTTTCATCTGGGCAATGACAGTCACTCACTAATTTATCACTATTTTATATATTAAAGATTTTCACGTAAATTGCTTTTAAATAGTGGAAAATACATACATACTTGTACATAATTTTCAGTTAATCGAATTTATATGTACATACCACAGTTATAGAGCATTTTAGAAGATATATTTATGTTTTGTGTGTTCCGTGGATGATGACATGTTAATACGAAACACAACACCCATTAAAAAGTCATCAATTATGCATGCATATATGGGGAACATTTTTAAAATCGAGTTTTCCATTTTAAAACAAATCAAAAATTTGTTTTTGATGATTTTTGTACAAAGATAAAGAAAAAAATTGTCATTCTAAATATGTTTCTGTAACTAACCTTGACTTTGCGCGCAAAAAATATGACCGTTTAATTTTAATATATAGAAAAAATTCAAAAAAAAAAATCGCCGCTTGATATAATAAGCTGTTATAAGTCATTGCCGTTAACTGAATTTGTACCCTTTTCGATGATGTCACCATACGCCTCAAATGTCTAAATGGATTCGTGAAAAATCAAAGTTATTATCAAATTGTCGGTGCAAACGACGAGTTAAAAATATTTGTTATTTTCGTTGGAAAAAAATTATGGGATAACCCCTTAAACTTACAAAAAAAAATTACAACATCGTCCTGACATTGTAAGAAATAAAATGAAACCTATGGCGTGAAAGTCGGAGCTATAATATTCATGTTATTTGCAAAATGCAAAAAAAATATGAGAAAAAACATGTAAGAACGGAGTTAAGTTCGGCCAGGCCGAACTTGCTATACCCTCCATCACGAGTTGTATTGAACTAAAATTGAGCAATTAGTTTCCTTTCGGTTATGAAAAAGACAGGGGGGCAAAGAAGACAAAATTCCAAATTTCGGATATTTCGGTAAAACCTTCAACCTTAGAAAAGCATTCATACCCAGCAAAATGTTCGATGCCAAAGATGCCATTCAATCATGGGTGCAAGTGATCTGGCATGCCATCTTTTTAGCATCTTCATCGATGAATTTTATATGAGCGTGGACCCCAAAAGATGCTATTCATTTTTGGATCCAAAGCGTGTCATTTCAACCAATGCTTTGACATGTCATTTTCACCACTGCTTTGGCATGTCATCTTCACCAACCCTTTACAATGATATTATCATTAAGACGAGAGTTTTAACAACGTTGGTTGTGATTTCTAGTCTCCGACAACATCAAGCCTATTGTAAATATTTAATCTTATATGGACGCCTCCAAACAATAGTATGCTAAGTCAACTTAGCATGTTTTCAAGTTCTTTACATTTTTATATTTAACGTCCTTTAACTTAAATTCTGTCAAATTTTGGTAATGATCGGACAATCCGAACAGAAGTTATAAACAAATATTTACTTAGCATAGTACTGAAGGTCAAAGAAATTTCCAAACTTTTAGAGCTTGTCCTGCAAAACTCGCTTTTCAGAATTAGCAAACTATTATTTGTAGGTGTCGAACGTCCTTTAACTTAAATTCTGTCTAATTTTGGTAATGATCGGTCAATCCGAACAGAAGTTATAAACAAATATTGACTTAGCATAGTACTGAAGTTCAAAAAAATTTCCAAACTTTGAGAGTTTCTCCTGCAAAAATCACTTTTTAGACTTAGCATACTATTATTTGGATGTGTCGATATATATTGACAACATGTGTATAAATAAAAACACAAAATTCATCTCTATTGGATTGATGGAATGGGTTCAAATCCTGATGAAAAGATTGGATCTTTCACGACTTCCTTTGCATGGGTTAAAATGCTGATGAAAAGATCGGATCTTTCACGACTTCCTTTGCATTGGTTCAAATGCTAATGAAAAGATCGGATCTTTCACGTCTTCGTTTGAACCAATGCAAAAGATGCCATGAAATCATGTCAACGCATGGAACCCCTTTCTTCAAATTTTGCTGGGTACTTTTGCAAAAATAGTATTGTGTACATGAATACAAAAATGTGTCCACTCACTTTAAAAGAGGTGCGTGGAATTAGTAAAAAATCATACTTTTGTTTTCTCTGTGAAGGTATATCACCAATATTTTTGAAAATTTAACATAGCTGAAGCCAAGGTTTACCCTTTTAGAACACGCGAGTTGTGATTGTATATTATACAAATTAAATATTTTTGGATAAAATGAAATGTTTTTGGACGTGGCAAAAAATATTGGCCTTAAAAGATAATTTGCGTGGAAGCTATGGCTATGTTTATGTTAAAAAATGGGTAAAAATGGGTTGAAGCCAACATGTCTTTTTTTGTTTTCTCTCGATTTGTGAGTAAACCACACTTCTCTCGATTTTCCTGTCAAAGTAAAAGTAGAAGAAAACTAAATAAGGATCATCTCACTAATGTATTACTTTTCAAAATTTGAACTGCTTCTACCATTAAATGATGCTGACATTTTGAAGCCAGATTTACAGTGTTTTTTGAAATTTTCTTCTAATTTCATTCCGCAAACAAGTTTTTCAAAAAATCATATATAGGATTGCAGTACTTGCGATTCTGAGTTATTTGATACGTATATTGTGAATGTAGTCAGCACAGCTTCATTAAAATCTGCATCCAAATGCGGAAATTTTGTGCGAACATTTTTCAAAAAATCATATTTTTCGGGCCTAATTTTTACAATTGTCATTCGATTTCCTCGTACTCTATTGCACATTTTAGTTTTTTACGTTCCGGATCCAATAAATCATTCCTCGTGAAAATCCATATACTAAAACGCGAGTTACGAGAAATTCCAAAGTAGAAAAATCACCTAAAATTGGTTTTGAAAATATCGCGTATTTTATCGCGTTTTCTGCAGATCGTTTCCACTGCAATGAAAAAACTAGTGCAGCATCTTCGTTTTAGCGGAAACAGAGATTTGAAAACTTCACTGATAAGGAAGTTTCATCCATTTTATACCAAAAAATGGTGTGAGATGCTACATCCACGGTCCTTGTTTGATCGCCTTCAAATAGATATATATCGATGTAGATTTTCATGGTGGACTCTGAAATCGGATGCGGACAAAAATTGTATGCAGTTTGTGCAAATTAGCGATATTTTATATGTTTTTATACCCTCCACCATAGTATGGAGGGTATATTAAGTTTGTTTTTCCGTTTGTAACGCATTGAAATACTCATTTGCGACCCTATAAAGTATATATATTCTTGATCAGGGTAAAATTCTAAGTCGATCTGAGCACGTCCGTCTGTGGTAATCACTCTAGCATCCACAAAAATGGAGATAGGACGCTGAAATTTTGGGAAAATGCGTCTTTTGTTTGCAGGCAGGTCAAGTTCGATGATGGGCTATATCGGTCCACGTTTTGGTATAGCCCCCATATAACGGTACCCCCCGATTTACGGTATTTTGACGTTTTTAGCTACATTTTCAGACCGATTTGGCTATAATTTGACATTTAGGGTTCTTAAGTGTCAATAAACATATATAACAAAACTTGTGGACATAGGTCCACGTTTTGGTATAGCCCCCATATAACGGTACCCCCCGATTTGCGGTATTTTGACGTTTTTAGCTTCATTTTTAGACCGATTTAGCTATAATTTGACATTTAGGGTTCTTAAGTATCAAAAAACTTATATAACAAAAGTTGTGGACATAGGTCCACGTTTTGGTATAGCCCCCATATAACGGTACCCCCCGATATACGGTATTTTGACGTTTTTAGCTACATTATCAGACCGATGTAGCTATAATTTGACATTTAGGGTTCTAAAGTGTTGATAAACTTATATATTAGAAGTTGCGGACATAGGTCCACGTTTTGGTATAGCCCCCATAAAACGGTACCCCCCGATATACGGTATTTTGACGGTTTTAGCTACATTTTCAGACCGATGTTGCTATAATTTGACATTTAGGGTTCTTACATGTCAAGAAACTTATATAACAAAAGTTGTGGACATAGGTCCACGTTTTGGTATAGCCCCCATATAACGGTACCCCCCGATTTACGGTATTTTGACGGTTTTAGCTACATTTTCAGACCGATTAGGTATAATTTGACATTTGAAGTTCTTAAATGTCAATAAACTTATGTGACAAAACGTGTGGACATAGGTCCACGTTTTGGTATAGCCCCCATATAACGGTACACCCCGATTTACGGTATTTTGACGTTTTTAGCTAAATTTTCAGACCGATATAGCTATAATTTGACATTTAGGGTCCTTAGATGTAACTAAACTTATATAACAAAAGTTGCGGACCTAGGTCCACGCTTTGGTATAGCCTCCATATAACGGTACCCCCGAATTACGGCATTTTGACGTTTTTATCTACATATTCAGACCGATGTAACTATAATTTGATTTCAGGTATTTTGAGAATTTTACCAACAAGTTTTAACCGAATTATCTGTAATTTGAACATTTGACATTTGAAATTGTTAGTGGTCACCACACCTCTCCACCAAAAATTGTCAAGAAAGACCCCATATAACAGTACCTCCCGATTTTCAGTAATTTGATGATTTTAGCTACAATATTAAACCGAACTAGCAGTAATTTGACATTTGAAGTTCTTAGTGGTCGCAACACCTCTCCATCAAAAATTGTCAACATAGGTCCATGTTCGGATATAGCTCCCATGTAGCGGTACCTCCCAATTTTCAGTAATTTGGCAATTTTAGCTAAAATTTTTAACAGAACTAACTGTAATTTGACATTTGAAGGTTGTAGTGGTCACCACACATCTGCATCAACAATTTTCAACATAGCCCCAATCTAACGATACTTCCCGATTTTCGGTACTTTGAGGATTTTACTTAAAATGTTTAACCGAACGTAGGTCCATGTTTTTGTATAGCCCCAAAACAAACCTCCCGATTTTCCGTACCTTAGATTAATTTTTTGGACGAACTTTGAAATTTAAAAGTCAACAAAAATTCTGCAACAAAAATTGTTCATTTAAGTTCATATTTTCGTATAGCCCACATACCTCCGAACTAGCTGTTAATGACATTTGAAGTTCCCATATTATGTACCAATTTTCGGTATTTTGAGGATTCTAGCTGCAATTTTTAACCGAATTAGGAGTTATTTGACATTAAAGGCTCCCTTCAAAAACTGTCAACATAGGCCCATATTTTATTATAACCCCTATATAACAGAACCTTCCAATTTTTAGCCCACCAAAAATTGTCAACAGTTAGATATAGGCACCATAAAAAAGGGCCTCCCGAATGAAGTACATGTACATTATCTGACATTTTAACGTACTCACTTAAAGTTGGGGACAGGAATGAATATTTTATGGTGGAGGGTATGAAAAGTTCGGCCCGGCCGAACTTAATGCTTTTTTACTAGTTTAATGCTAATATTCAGCCGATGCTACATCTTAGAGTCCAAATTATATTTCGAAATATATATACAACTTAATAGATATGGTCTTGCTGTACATGAAAATCACATGCGGACAACATGATTTTGATAATTACGCGATTTATACGTATTTTAAAATGCATATAAATTAAAATGGGATATTTGACCTCTATTTCCATTTCAGAAGCTTTGAGATATATCCTCATCAACCCAATTACCTTCCCTAATGGGAAAGCTTTAATATGAATGTCAATAAAGCAAAATCCGTCTATTTTATTGGGGAGATTTAAGCAAAATGAAGGAAGTATTTCTACAGATTTTTACAATATTTTCTACTACATGATGCATGTGAAGAAATATTTTTTCAAACAAAAAATAGTTTTTTTGACCAAAATATGTGCTTATTTTGACTGTAACATCGAAATTATAACAATAATCTCTATGATTGTAGTCTCTTTTGATTCGCCGTGAAGTTTTGATCCACAACAAATTTTTATGTAATTTTATGACCACTAAATGGGCCTTAATTTTGAAAAAAGTTGACT